>NC_090646.1:310181617-310496617 GCF_040937935.1 Hyperolius riggenbachi | reverse complement strand
AGTCAATATTGCCTTGTACAATATCTCCTGCCCTGCCCCTAGAGGCTCGTCTAGGTATTGCTGCTATTTTTACCTGTCTTTCTGCAGTTTTGGAATTGCAAGCTAGTTTGACTACTACGCAGAGTTCTGGGTGCAGTGAGATTAAAGTTAGGGAGTCAGTGTGTGGTCCAGTGAATATTCCTGTACGTTTCACTCATGATGATGAAATTCAGTCTCAGTTTATGGTGGAACCTTCCCTGGGACATCTGCCCTGTTCTCAAAATAAAGTTCCAGTTTTGCCCTGTAACATGGATAGTACAGAATCCTTCTTAGACAACTTGAAAAATGATGTTCCTGAGGTCTTGTTCAATGATCTAAAGGTCTCCGAGTTCCTCCCAAGGGGTGCAGAACTTGTGGGAGATGTCTCCTGCCCCCCAGGTCCTTCTGAGGTGTTGCCCACTTCAATAGGCATTGCTGCCTTGCTGACTACTTTTGCAGCTCTTGTGGAGCTTCATTCATGTGTAGTCAATGATGATATTACAGTTACAGAAAATTCTGAATTTGAATCCGAGTCTTCTTTTGAAAGACCAGTACCTGTGATCTTTACTCGTGATGATTTTCTGCCCGGTACTGGTTTTGGTCTTGTCGTGTCGGACTCTGAGGTTGGCAGTTCCCCGACATGTCCTGAAGTTTCTCCTGTACTAGTGTACCCCGATGTGCTCTGTGACCCAGAAAGCCCAAGTGTGCCTCGGTTACCAGCGTACTCAGATGCTTCCTCTGTGGAGACATGTTCTGATATAGCCTGCCTGCTTGCATGCCCAGAAGTGGTCCCTGAAAGTCCTGATCTTGATGGGTGTCCTGCTAATTTTGAGTCTGGAATGATCATAGGTTCCATAGGGGTTCTTGGTGGTTCTCCATGTGAGCCTGGTGAGCGTTCTGGCTTCTTGGGATCTCTGCGGAGCTTCAAGGCGTTCTGGGAGATTCCAGGAAAAGTTTTGCTTGGTGCCCTGAATGCGATCAGCAATGGCTTTGGTGTTGTAAGGGACACTTCGAACAGGTATTGCGGCAGGTTTGGTATTCTTGGACGCTCCTTGGAAGGTGGTGGGTATTGTCTGGAGGGTGTCGATGGCTTCTTCTCTGGTGTCCACAGTCCTGATGGGTGTTGCGCTGAGACTTGCAGTGCTGATGGGCATGTTTCGGTGGCTTCTGCTTCTGATGAGGTCGGTTTCGGATGGACTGACTCTGGAATTGGGCCTTGTCGGGCTGTCCTGACCTTCATGAGTCTTCAGTTAGAGTTTTGTGATGTTACCAGTCTTGAGGGATGTCTGGAATCCATCCCTAGAAGGGGGGGTACTGTGATGATCCGCTCAGCTGGCTGCACAGGCAGACAGCTGTTTGTCCATTCCTCTAGTCTGTGGGCTGCAGGTCTCTGGAACAGAGACCTGTTTTTCCATTGCAAGTTTCTGTTCTGTTCTCTTGCTGGGGAATTTGCATACATTCGTTATGCAAATCCCCTACCTGCCTTCTTTGATGACTGGCACTATAAGAGCTTTATGTTTCCCAGAATGCTTCGCTGGTCATTTCCCTTCCATAGTCTGTTCCTGATGGACACTGCTGGAGTGTCAGCCATTGCTATCTAGTATAGTTAATTCCTGGGGGTTGCTTTAGGCTCCCCTTCTAGCCCAGTCAGGTTGTATTATCTGTATTGCCTGTTCTGTCTTGTCTTGCCTGTTTGCCATTGTCCTGTCCCTATGGTGGTTGACAGGAAATGGTTCTGATCTATGTTCTTGGAGTATAGCTGGTGCAGCGGTTGCTACCAGCTATCTCTTCTGTTCTGTCTTCTGGGATCGCGCTAGCTACTTTGTGCTAGCGCTGGGGATCCTTCTGTTCTGTCTCCTGGGATCGCGCTAGCTACTTTGTGCGAGCGCTGGGGATCCTTCTGTTCTGTCTTGTCGGTCGCGATTGCGCTGTCACCAGCGGCGGTTGATAGCGAATCGTTCTGTCTTGCTGAGATCGCACTAGCCGCTAGCGTTAGCGGCTGTGGATCTTTCTGATCTGTGTTCCTGCTTGGATCACACTTGCTCTGGCGGAAGAGCGGTGGATCCTTCCTGCCTAGTTCTTGTTTTTCGTGTGTCTGTCTTGTCCGCTGCGCTTGCTACAGGCTCGGTGAGGTAACCGTTAAGCAAGCGCTCGCGTCCCCTGTTTCATGTTTGTCTGTTTATGGTTAGTTAGGCGTGCTTGTCTCTATTGTGCTTATCACGTGGAGATCGCGCATAACCGCGTGCACTGTTGCGAATGAGTGCGGTGTTCGCGGTCAGCTAGCGTTGTTATTTTCCATATCTCCTTATTGTATTTGCTGTGCCTTTGCTACCCTCGTATTCTATTCTGTTCTGCCTTGTGTCACGTCTCGCGATCGCACCTCTCGCGATCACGTTCCTATTTCGTATCTGCTGTTGTGTGTGCGCGGTCGCGGAGTGGCGACTGGATTGGCGCACACACATACAACCTATCCCTTTTGCTCTATCTCATTCGCAATCGCCTCTCTTGCGATTGCGTTCTGCGCTTCGTACAATTCCTGTCTGGCACTTGTGGAGGTACAGAGGATTGGTTCCTCTGCACTCCCCAGCGCCATCTGCCGACAGGAATTTCCCTCTACAGGTGCGTAGCACCTTTTGCTGGGTTCCTGCAAATTATACGCTTGTGGAGGATCTCCGCCGTGTCAGCGCACGCGTTGTGCGCTGATCACGGGGAAAGTTCCACAATCGTGACAGACAGTAATATATCAAGGAAGTGTGGAAATATCCACCACACGGCAATTCCTCAGAGGTGTGGTTACCTCTGAATGGGAACCCCGAGAGTGAGATCCTCTAACCAGGTAGAGTGAGGAATCTCGACCCCTAGCAGTAATCGTCTGCTTGGGGCAGGCGTCTCGGAGAGGCAGGCCTCAGAGATAACCCTTCAGTGGGAGACAATCCACTGAAGGGAGAAAGGTCATACAGGCAAGGGTTCAGCAACAGAGATGACGGCAGCAGTACAGGAACGGAAGGCAGAAGAGTAATCGGAAATCAGGCAGAGGTCGGCAACAAGAATCAGATAGGCAAAGGTACAATAACGAAGAGCAAGAGAGTAGTCAAGGAAAGCCGAAGTCAAATCACAGATACAATATCAAAATACAATCCTAACTAAGGTGTGAAATCCTTAGTATCAACACCAGGGCACTGAGCTAAAGTCTGAGCGCTAACACAAACAATGTATTCACGACAGCAGACAAGGAGCAACTGACAGACAGCTCCTTTTATGCAGGGGAACGCTCCAGCAGCGTCCCCCAGCCACCCAGCCAATCCCCAGCACTGCTGGAGTCAGCTGACCAGCCTGGTCAGCTGACTCCCCTCCGGGAACGATAAAGTTCCTGTCTCCTCGCGCACGCGTGCGTTATCCGGAGACACTGAGCCAGCGAGAGGGCGGGGAACTCTCTGGGCAGCAAGCGTGCGGCGGAGTCCGTCGGACTTACGGACTCCGCCGCCTGCCCCATTGCCCCCGCCGGCAGCAGAGCGGAATCCGCCTGGGATGCGGAGTCCGCCGCCACGTGTGTGCCGGCGGCGGCTCCGTCATCCCTTACAAGTAGACCTTAAAAGTCTTTTTTGGGGATGCACAACTCCTCGCAGAAGCTGATGTAGGTGACGTTCTCAGTCCATTGCTCCAGGCAGGGTGCCTCCAGGGCCACCCAATCAGTGCATTCAAAACAGGCCTGCAGCTTAGCTTCGTCGGTCCATTTCCTCACAGTCCTGAGGCCCGGTTTGGATGTCTCAAGGTGCCTTCTGTAGGATGGGATTAGGTGGATTAGGCAGTGGTCAGAGTTGCCTAGGGCAGCCCATCGAGTAGGTTTGTATGCATCCTTGAGGACAGTGTAGCAATGGTCCAGGGTGTTGTGATTCCTGGTGGGGCAAGTGACGTGTTGCTTGTAACGAGGCATCTCTTGGCGGACGTTTGCACTGTTGAAGTCACCACAGATGATGAAGAGGGAGTCCGGGAGGGCCGTCTCCCATGCTGAGATGGTGTCACTTAGAGTGCGCAAAGCGACTTTGGTGTTGGCGTTGGGAGGTATGTATACTCCAACAAGAACGTAGGAGGAGAACTCCCTAGGAGAGTACTGGGGCCTGCAGTTGATGAGTAGGATCTTAACGTCTGGAGAGCAGCATTTGCCCAGGATGGTCGTGTTAGTGCACCAGGCATCCTTAATGTAGAAGCATATGCCTCCCCCTCTCCGTTTACCGGAGAGTGTGCTGTCGCGGTCTGCCTGGAAGAGGTTGAAACCTGGAAGTAAAAGAGTTTTGTCCGGGATGGAGTCATTCAGCCAGGTTTCAGTGAAGCACAGGACTGGGGTGTTTGCACTAATTGAGTGTTTGCTGCCGAGTAGTATGAGCAGCTCGTCTATCTTGTTAGGGAGGGAGCGGGCGTTTGCCAGGAGGATAGCTGGAATGGGTGAACACAGGCCTTTCTTTTTAAGCCTGACTTGTACCCCTGCCCTGCACCCCCTAGGGCGGCGTTTCCTTTCCTTGTTGGTGAGGAGCTCAATGTGGGCCCACACAGTGTCAAACAGGGGAGCATGAGACTCAACCCAGCAGGCCTCCCAACGCAGGAGCTCTGCTCTGGTGTAGGTGATAGTGAGTCCGGTTGTACGGGTGCGCATGGTACCTCGGTGGCAGTTACTTCAGTTGAGGAGGGAGGGCGCAGCGTGTGTGCAGACCCAATGGGCTATGTCGGAGAGGCAGCCCATGCTGTAGGCGCAGGCAGGTGGGCAGTGCAGCAGGGCAGGTTGTGCACATACTAGCAGGCCCTGTAGTGTGCAGCAGAGGGAGCAGGTTGGCAGGTAGTGCAGGTCCGGTGAGAGGCTAGAGGGCCCCAAAGCTGGGGTGGAGAGGGCTCACCGAGTTGTAGGCTAGAGAGGGAGCCTCCGGTGGGGGGGGGGGGGGCGGGGGGTCCTTCAGAGTGCAATTTGGGGGTGCCCTGGGAATGCTGGTCAATAATAGGGGATGCTGGCCAGACAGTGAGCAGTGGATGGGAGGGCAGAGAGTAGCAGCTTATTGCTTACCAGACAGGCATGGCTCTCCCACTCCCACGAGATGCACAGCAGTGTGTAGATGATGTCTGGGGCCAGTAGCTGGAGCTGGTTGTGTTGGCTGATGAGGTTGAAGCGGTTTAGGGCCCCTAAAATGCCAGGGCAGTATAGGAACACCACAAGAAGGGAATTCCACAGCAGGGAAATCCGACTATCTTCAAATGCTGATGGAGGGCCACACTTGTGTAGTAGTTGTCCACGTAGAGATGGTATCCCTTGTGGAATAAGGGTGACACCAAGTCCCACACGATCTTGCCACTGCACCCCAGGTAGTTAGGGCATCCGGCCGGCTCCAATTTTCAATCTTTTCCCTCATAGACCCTAAAACGATATGAACAGTTGTGTTCAAAATTATTCAACCCCCAATGCTGTAAAGGGTTTTAGGGAATTTAGTGTACATTTGTAATTGTGTTCAGAATGAAATCTTACAAGGACTTTTTAAATAACCAAATGCAACTAAAATGACATCAATTGTTTTTGTAATACAGTATTAAATGTTTTTTTTGTGATTTCTTCATTTGTCACAATTATTCAACCCCTTAAAGACTACCACTCTTAAGAACAATGGTTCATTCAAGTGGTTTTAATCAGGTATTAAAAACACCTGTGAATGTTAACGAGCAGCAATCAAGCATAATAAGCACCAATTAGGCAGATTTAAAATGACTGTGATACTCAGCTCCTTCTAGACATTTACTGGTGTGTTTACAAACATGGTGAAGTCAAGAGAATGGTCCAGGAAGACAAGAGAAGAGATGAGAAGGGCAATGGCTATTAGAAGATTGCAAAGATGTTTAACATACCAAGAGACACCATAGGAAGCATCATTAGCAAATTCAAGGCAAAGGGCACTGTTGAAACGCTACCTGGTCGTGGCAGAAAGAAGATGCTGACTTTGACTGCTGTGCGCTACCTGAAGCGCAAAGTGGAGAAAAGTCCCCATGTGACTGCTGAGGAACTGAAAAAAGATTTGTCAGATGCGGGTGCTGAAGTTTCAGCTCAGACAATAAGGCGTACACTGCGTAATGAAGACCTCCATGCCAGAACTCCCAGGCGCACCCCCTTGCTGTCTCCAAAGAATAAGAAGAGTCGACTGCAGTATGCCAAAAGGCAAGTGGACAAACCACAAAAGTTTTGGGATAGTGTTCTGTGGACTGATGAAACAAAATTAGAACTGTTTGGGCCCATGGGTCAACGCTATGTTTGGAGGAGGAAGAACAAGGCCTATGAAGAAAAGAACACCTTGCCTACTGTAAAGCATGGTGGGGGGTCAATCATGCTTTGGGGCTGTTTTGCTTCTGCAGGTACAGGGAAGGTTCAGCATGTGCAAGGTACCATGAATTCTCTTCAGTACCAGGAGATATTGGATTAAAATGTGATGCAGTCCGTCACAAACCTGAGGCTTGGAAGACGTTGGACCTTTCAACAGGACAATGATCCCAAGCATACCTCCAAGTCCACTAGAGCATGTTTGCAGATTAAAGGCTGGAACATTTTGGAGTGGCCCTCGCAGTCACCAGACTTAAATCCGATTGAAAACCTCTGGTAGGACTTTAAAGAAAGCAGTTGCAGCGTGCAAGCCTAAGAATGTGACTGAACTGGCTTTTGCCCATGAAGAATGGGCTAAGATACCCGTAGATCGCTGCAAGACACTTGTGTCAAGCTATGCTTCACGTTTAAAAGCTGTTATAGCTGGAAAAGGATGTTGTACTAAGTACTAAGAATGAATGTCACTTGGGGTTGAATAAAACTGATAATGATGTGAGTACAGAAATGACATTTGTGGTTATTTCATTATAAATGTTATGTTTGTCTGACTTACAAGTGCCTCTTTGATTTAATTGTAAACAAGATGACTGAAATGATCAAAATCAATGTCAAACTGGTCAAAACACTCAATTTCAGTGGGGGTTGAATAATTTTGAACACTACTGTATAGCCTGTGGCCCTTTCACAGAGCTTATACAGCTTGACCCCATACCGGGCGCGCTTGCTTGGGATGTACTGCTTAATGCCAAGGCGCCCAGAAAAATGTACGAGGGACTCATCTACGCAGATGTCCTGTTCAGGGGTGTAAGCATCTGCAAATTTCGATGACAGGTGGTCTATGAGGGGCCGAATTTTGTGAAGCCTGTCATAAGCATGGTGGCCTCTTGGATGACAGGTTGTGTTGTCATTGAAGTGCAGGAAGAGTAGGATGTTCTCAAAACGTGCCCTGGACATGGCAGCAGAGTACATGGGCATGTGATGTATTGGGTGAGTAGACCAATAGAACCGCAATACATTCTTTTTAGTTAGACCCATGTTGAGGAGAAGGCTCAAAAAGATTTTAAATTCGGAAACTGTGACTGGTTTCCACCGAAAAGACTGAGCATGGTATTTATTCGGATAGGCGATGATGTGGGCAGCACGGTGGCGTAGTGGTTAGCGCTCTCACCTTGCAGCGCTGGGTCCCTGGTTCGAATCCCAGCCAGGGCACTAGAGTTTGTATGTTCTCTCCGTGTCTGCGTGGGTTTCCTCCGGGCACTCCGGTTTCCTCCCACATTCCAAAAACATACGGATAAGTTAATTGGCTCCCCCAAAAATTGGCCCTAGACTACAGTAATTACACTACATAATATAGACATATGGCAATGGTAGGGATTAGATTGTGAGCTCCTTTGAGGGACAGTTAGTGACAAGACAATATATATATATATATATATATATATATACACACTGTACAGCGCTGCGTAATATGTCGGCGCTATATAAATACTAAATAATAAAAATAATATATTGAGTGGTGTAACGGTTTGTATCTGCCACGACTAAGTCGTAGAGGTCATTGGTGAACAACAGATGAAAATCGTCTAGGGCCGATCCTAGATGATCTGTCTCCACCTGGACTCCAGACTGGGTTGTGAGAGGGAGCACTACGGTGCGGCGGAATCAGAGGACTTCCAATCTGTATTTGCCAACACCTCTGGGAGCCTAGGGGTACTACGGGCCCGTGTTTCTGGTGGCTGTGACCGGGGTCTTACTGCACATGCCACCGAACCAGTTTCAATTGCCATGCTGGTGCTCAGCACTTCACCAGGGGATGCGGCAGTACTGGTTGCAAGTCCAGGATGTGCTGCCCTGCTGGTGCATGCCTTGCCATGAAATCCTAGATCAGCGCTAGCACCACTCTACTGCTCTTCAGGTTGATCCTGCTCCACCTGCCATCCACTGACATGGGGTTGGGTATGCCTGGCGCTAGGAGGGACCTCAACCTTATCATCAGAAATATCGATCAGAGAGCCACTGCTGTCTACAGGTTTGTATTCTGACTGGGATGATTCATCGGATGAGGCGTCCTAATCGCTCTCACCCAACTCGGCCAGAATCCTGTAGGTCTCTTCCAGGGAATACCCCTTTTCTTGCCATTTTGGGATGATAAATTTAGGGGGCATTCCTCTGAGACTACCTAGGAAAGAGAGCACACCTATCTAGCAAAAGGGAGTACTTGTGAAGTCAAAAGCTGTGATCGCTCAGTTTTGATAAAAAGAAAAAAAATCAAAACTGATCTTCAGAGCGCCCCAGCTATTATATTGTGTTTTTGCAGTGATCAAAAAAAAAAATCTGTCACTGCGGTGGGGCGGGCTGAAAGTAAGTAAGGCCAAATGATCAGGCCTGATCGGGCAAACACTGCATTTTTAGTGGAGCCTACACTAAAGGCAGCCATACACTGGTCGATGTGCCATCAGATCGACCAGCTGACAGATCCCTATCTGATCGAATCTGATCAGATAGGGATCGTATGGCTGCCTTTACTGCAAACAGATTGTGAATCGATTTCAGCCTGAAACCGATCACAATCTGTTCAGCTGCTCCTGCCGCCTGTCCTCCCCCCACGCATACATTACCTGACGCTGGCTCCCGGGCATCTTCTCCACGCTACACCGCTCTGTTCTTGCTCCATCTCGGCGCTTCCTGTGTCACTCCGTGACCAGGAAGTTCAAATAGAGCGCCCTCTATTTGAACTTCCTGGGTCACTGCAGTGACCCAGGAAGCGCCGGGATGGAGCGGGTGCAGCGCTGAGAAGATGCGGAGAAGACGCCCGGGAGCCCGCATCAGGTAATGTATTTTTCAACGGATCGGCCGCCGCTAGCGACGCGCACTTTACCCGCGGGCGATCGAGGGTAATTTCCTGCACGGCGCGATCGACGGACCGATCCGATCGTCGGCGGCGTTTACCGCGAACGATTGGCAGCAGATTCGATCCCAGGATCGAATCTGCTGTCGTAACGGCCGGGAATCGGGCCAGTGTATGGCCACCTTAAGGTGACTCTACCGTACTTATATAGATCTGACTGTGATCAGCACTTACAGATACTATATAGTACCAATGCTGATTAGCGACAGTGATGACATTAATCATCTACTAATTAGTGACTGTGGTGTGGTGCGCTGGGCGCTAACTGACACTAACTACCTAACAAAGGGGCCTAGCTAACTAACTGGCCTAACTGTTAATACAGGGAGGGGGATCAGGAGCCCGCAGGGGGCTGATTAGAGCCTGATCAAATGGGTGAGGGACGGGGTGACAGGAGGTGACAGACAGTGAGTGATAAGGGGGGAGGGCGATCAGGTGTAAACAATGCACTGGAGGTGATCAGAGGGGGTCTAAGGGTGATCAGGGGGTCATATGTGCCTATATGTGGTGCAGTGTGTGGTTAGAGATGGCCCGAACGGTTCGCATGCAAACTTGTTTGCGCAAACAGCGGGGGTTTGCGTCGGAACGCTAACATATAGCAAGTTCGACCTGCCCCCTATATTACATTATTGGGCTAAACTTTGACCCTCTGCATCACAGTCAGCAGACACATGGCAGCCAATCAAGCTGCACTCCCTCCTGGACCCTCCCCCCCCCCCCCCCTTATAAAAGGCAGCAGCATCAGCCATTTTCTCACTCTGTCTGCTGCTCCATTAGTGAGAGAAGGGAAAGACATTGGAGAGATAGGGAAAGCGTTAGTTAGGAGGTCTTGTTAGCTTGCTCCTTGCTGATATTTGTTGCTGAAAAGAACCACAAAAAAGCTCTTTTGAGAGCTAATATTCTTGTGATGTGTTTTTTTTTGTGTGGCCCACTGACACTGTATATAAAGCCCTGTCTGTCACAGCTGGCCCTTGCTAATTGCCATACTGTGCCAGGCCTAGCACATTCACTGCATACATTTTCACTGCACCAGTGTGACTGCACATTGTTATACCACCAGTCACTGCATACCTTTAAATGCATCTGTGTGACTGCACACTGTTTTATATACCAGTCAGTGCACACCTTTTCACCGCACCTGTGTGACTGCACATTGATATACCACCAGTCACTGCATACCTTTCACTGCATCTGTGTGGCTGGCACTAAATGGGTCCCACCTTCTTGCAAGTGAGGTTGGGGTAGTGTATAGCTCACACCCCTCAAAAGTGCTGTTCCATAGTGCTCTGGTATAAGAGTTCAATATACAGTAAATGTAGAAGATGACAGGTGAACTGGCACTGTTGTGAACGTAGCTTTATTGAAGTCCAGATTAAAACATCTTGTTTAATCAGGCAAAGTAAATCACATAAATTAGTGAGCAGTAGTTGCACATACCATTAAGGGTGAGCGCTAAGTCTGGGTGCGGTGGGTGCTGGGTTACGCTGTAGATTTTCCTTGCTTCATACATTCGCCTCTCTTTTTCCCTTATATAACTACCCATAATGAACTGGTCATAATACCTCTGATCGTGTTATTTCCCTCTACTATCTTGGACGCAATTTGCTCATCTTCCATATCAGATGCCCAGCTTTTAAAATTCTGTTCTATTCTGGTCTCCACCTTAAGTTGTGCTAACGACTTTTGGAGTTCAGAAAGGGTTAACTTAGTGCCTCCTGGTTTAAGAAATGAATCAAAAGGGGTGAGTTTGGCTATATGGGACACATTACGCAGGTGTGATTTGGTGTATGATCTTATTTGTGCGTACATAAAATGATGATGGTTTGGGAGCTGGTGTTCGCGTTGCAGTTCTTTAAAAGTGTACCATCTATGCTCTTCAAGGTTTAGAAAAGTTCCCAGTTTTCCTAGGCCCTTATCTTCCCAAGTACTATAAGTTTCATGCATCATACCTGGTGTAAAACCCGGATGCCCCCACAAAGGCATGTATGTTGAGACTGACCAAGGTAGACCGAAGAGCTTACGGATTTCTTTCCATGCAGTGATTGTGTCACGTAATAGTTGGCTATGTTTGATTCTTGTTGGTAAAGCTGACCAAGGGGAGTGAAGAAGGCCTCTAAGGTGCCAGGGTTCTGCTATGGCGCTTTCCAGCTTATAATTTGAAAAGGAACTAGTCTCCGACACCCAGTCTCGGACGTGCCTTGTTAAGCAAGCTAAATTGTATCTCCTAATGTCTGGTAGGTTTAGGCCGCCTGATTCTTTGGGGAGTTGTAGTCTGTTAAGTTTTATTCTCACTTTTTTGCCTGCCCATAAAAAGGATGAGAATGTTTTATTTAATTTATTTAAATCCTTTTGTTTGAAGAGTAGCGGAAGGACCTGCATTGGATAGAGTAGTTTGCCAAAGCTTATCATTTTAATCAATGCAGCTCTTCCCGCCAGTCCCAAAGGGATGTTAGCCCAGCCTTCTAATTGAGTTACTACCTTATTGATCACCGGAGTTATATAGTTGGAAGGAATTTTTGTTTATTTTGAGGCCTAGGTATGTAATGCAACTATGGGCTAACTTCACTTCCAGAGTGTGCGCCTGAGCATCATCTGCTTTGTGAGAGAGGAAGAGAAGCTCGCTCTTGTGGACGTTGATGTTGAAGCCTGACTCCCTGCCCACTTCTATTATATTTAATATGGTAGAGACTTGACGATGGGGATGATCCAGGAATAAAAGAATGTCGTCTGCAAAATGCGCAGAGGAAACTCTTTGATTGTCTATTACTATGCCATTGATATTTTTATCTAGTAACCTAGCTAGAGGTTCTAAGGCGATATTGAAGAGCAGCGGTGACAAAGGGCATCCCTGTCTTGTACCTCGACACAAGGGGAATGGTCTAGAAAGAAAGCCTGGAGTGGCAATTCTAGCTCTAGGGTTTGCGTAGAGGAGGTGGTAGAATTTCATAAAAGAATCCCTAAAGCCCATTTTGACAAGGACTTGTTCAAGCCAGTTCCACTGTACAGCATCAAAGGCCTTTTCTGCGTGTAAGGTAAGTATGGCCGCGTTTTTGTTTGAAATAGGATACACTTTAACGTGCTCTAGAACTGCCAGGAGGCGTCTGACAATCGTCACAGCTGCTCTTCCCCTTACAAATCCCACCTGATTAGGATGAATTAGGAAAGGTATTACCTGTGATAATCTGTCCGCCATTAGTTTAGTGAGGATCTTCAGATCCTGGTTTATAAGTGAGATTGGGCGATAAGAATATGGCATAAGAGGGTCTTTCCCTTTTTTCCCAATTAGTTTAATGTGTGCTTTGTTTGCAGAATCAGGAAAATTTATACCAGTTAGAATTTGATTATAGATCTTAGCTAGCGTCGGGGCTATATCTTGCTTTAGGATTTTAAAGAACTCTGCGGTTAGGCCGTCAGGTCCTGGGGCTTTGCCATTATTGTTGCCCGTACTTCCTCTACTGTTACTGAGGCATTTAGGAGATCTGACTGCTCTTCTGTGAGTTTCGGAAGATTTATGGTAGAGAGAATGGAGGTTGTAGAGGCAGAGTCAGGTACTAGTGGGTTCTTGTCAAATTCGCTGTAGTAGTCAGCAAATAGGTTTTTAATATCTTTAGGGTGATGCACAATCCCTCCATTTTCTTCTTTAAGTCTGTAGATGCGTGAAGGGGTTAGATCCCCACCGACAAGTCTCGCTAGTAGTCTGCCTGATTTGCTCCCATGTTTATACATAAATAAATCTTTATATGATTGTGCGTGCAATTCCCTCGTTTTTGCCCATAGATCCAGAGATTTTTTTGCTTCCAACCAGGTTTTCCTATTTGTGTCTCTGGGTAATGAATTTTATAATGTGTATGCTGTTCTTACCTTGCTCGAAGCTTGTCTATATTGCGCTTCACTTTTGCTTTTTTTTCCCTTTAACATAAGATATTATTTTTCCCCTGAGGACCCCCTTTGCAGTTTCCCATAATAGAAAAGGGTTGGATGCATGAGCTCTGTTATCATAGGTGTATTCCCCCCACCAATTGGATAGTAGCTGGTGAAATCCTTTGTCTCCATATAGGAGCTGAGGGAAACGCCAGATGATGTCTGTGCCATGTGGTATTACTTCAGTTAACGTTATAGAAACAGGGGCGTGATCTGAAATGTAAAAGTCATGTATCTCAGCTTCCTGAAGTCTAGTAGTCATTGAAGCCGGCAGGAATAGATAGTCTATGTGTGATTGTGAATGATGAGCATGGGAATAAAAGGAAAATTCCCTGTCATAGGGATGGAGATACCACCATGCATCAGTGAGGGATAGGGTCTCAATCATTTCTGATAAGGGAGTATTAACATGCGAAATCTGCAAAGGCCGTGCCCCGTGTATGGATCTGTCTTCGGCGGGTGATATGACATCATTCCAGTCACCACCTAATATCATGTTTCCCCCTGTCAGGCTAGCAATTTTCCATTGTATTGTATTGAGGAAAGTGCGAGTTTCCGTGTTGGGACCGTAGACATTGAAAATACATAAATTTTCCCCAGGAAGTTGAATAGTTATATACACCCATCGACCTTCATCATCATGTGCAACATCGAGCATCTTGGCACCTATAGATTTATTGATTAGTATCACAACTCCTGCTTTTTTCCCTTTCGCTGGAGATCCCACACAGTGAGCTACCCATTTTTTTTTCATAAATATCATTTCGTTTCGGCCTAAGTGTGTTTCTTGGAGCAGAGCTACGTCGGGATGCAATTTTTTAAGGTGTCTCAGTACCTGGCCCCTTTTAACGGGTGACCTGAGTCTTTTCACATTCCAGGATACTACCTTTATTGCCATGATGATTCAAGTCGAGATGCGATATAAGGTATTCTCCTAGACACAGTCAACATAATAGCCCGAGTGATAAGCAGCAGAACCCTGAGAGAGAGCAAAGAGGGACCCAAAAAACTATTCCCACTTAACGTATAAAAACAAACCCAAATGAGAAACAATTCAAAAGTTAAAAATGTACACTGTGAGAAATGTAAAGCTGTATCTGCCCCAAACATGTCTAGGGACATACTCACTGTTCTGGGAATAAAAACCTTCCCTCGGTGGTAACTTCACTTCTTCCCGGTAGGAAATTTTCTTCTCTCCCCCCTCCATAGCTTCTTCTTTGAGTTATCTTGTGCAACAGAGAATCGCATCTTTGAGTATAGTATACCAGACTGGTATAGCTTACTGGCGATGAATAAAAAGAGAAATAAATTGCCAGAGCAGTACTGGATGTTTATCGGGCTTTAGCTTTGAGGCGGGTCGGTAGATCTTGATCCCGGTATTTTGAAGTGATCCTTCGCTTCTGAGGGTTCCTTGAAGAGAAGCACTTTGTTGTCCTCTGTCGTTACACGAAGAATGGCTGGATACAGCAGGGCGAACCTGATGTTTCTGTGGTACAACTCTGTGCAGACCATGCTAAATAGCTTACGCTTCTTTGTGACTTCGACTGAATAGTAATTGAAGAACCTGATTTCCACGTCTTGTAGTCGTAGCTGTTCTTTGCGCGCTTTAAAGGCATTGATGACTTTAAGTTTGTCATTATAGTCCAAGTATCTTTCCATAACAACCTTCGGTAGAGACGTGTTTGTTTTGGGGGGGGGGGGGGGGGCTATCCTATGTGCGCGCTCCACTCTGAACGGGCCCTGAAGGCCTAGAAGGTCTGGAATGATGGACTTAGAGATTTCCTGCAGGTGTTCCGATTTGTGTGATTCTGGAAGGCCCACCACCCGTAGGTTGTTACGTCTAGTGCGATTCTCGATGTCATATATTTTTTCCTTCAGTTCCTTGTTTTCCTGAAGGGCCGTGGCTAGTTTATTACTATTTTGCTTGGTGTCCGTCTCACAGGCTTCAATGCGTGCTTCTGCCTCATCCAGGCGAGCGCCGTGTATTTGTCTCATCTTTATACAGCAGTCAGTGCATACCTCTCACTGCATCTGTGTGACTGCACATTGTATTATACCAGCAGTCAGTGTATACCTTTCACTGCATCTTTGTGACTTAACATTGTATTATACCAGCAGTCAGTGTATACCTTTCACTGCATCTGTATGACTGCACATTGTATAATACCAGCAGTCGGTGTATACCTTTCACTGCATCTGTGTGACTGCACACTGTATTAGTCCAGTCAGTGCATACCTTTCACTGCATCTGTGACTGCACATTGTATTATACCTAGCAGTCAGTGCATGCCTTTCACTTGAATGGATGGCAGACTTGCCCTCCATAGCAGATTCTCTTTAAAGGATTTCAAGTGTATTTGTCTCATCATTATACAGCAGGGCCTCGAAAGAGTCCTCCTGTATTATTTTTCGTCACTACCTCCCTGAGTCTGGACTTGCGTGCCATGCCTGCTGCATTTCTTGGATGTGTGGTGGTAGCCGTTTCTCAGGCTCCCACTCTGGACCGGGCGCAAACCCTGATTCTTGGCCCATTGTCACCATGGTACTGAGAAAGTACCATGGAAACTTTATCACACAGTTGAATGAATGGCAGACTTGTCCTCCATAACAGATTCTCGTTGAAGGAACTGAACAGACAGCAGAAAAAGTAATTTAAAAAAAAATGTAAGCTTTGGTAGAGAAAGAACCATTGACAGTCTGAGCAGTGATAAACCCATGGACTACTGGGTGCGCAGGCTTGACCTGTGGCCAGAGCTGTCACAATTTGCCATCCAACTTCTGGCTTGCCCTGCCTCAAGCGTCCTGTCAGAAAGGACCTTCAGCGCAGCTGGAGGCATTGTCAGTGAGAAGAAAAGTCGCCTAGGTCAAAAAAGTGTTCAGTACCTCAGTGTTTATTTACTTAAAATCATGCAGCCTGTCATGGCTGCAAGTATGTGTGTCTCTTCCTGTCAGAAGAGTGACACAGTCACAGGGAGAAGGAGGCGGAACAGCAACTATGTTGCCTTTCTGCAGGGTGATCGCTGTTATTGGCTCACAGTGATCATATGGTATGCAGCCAATCAGGATCGGCTCCTGGTGGTACCCGGACACCTTAGCTGTCATAAGACAGCTGATGGCTCCGGGACTGATGTGGACGATCGCTGCGGAGAGCGGTGGAGCCGGTAATTGAAAATCTACGCCCTGCCAGCCAGGAGCCCACCAAAACAGGGCGTAGATTTCAATCACCTTGGTCCTAAAGTGGTTAAAGAAAAAAGAAAAGTAATAAAAAACATCATGTCAGTTTACTAGTACAGTTTACTAGTTCATTGACATTGTATCTTTATAATCACCTGTCTCTTGAAATTCCAACCGTGGATGCCAAACCGTCCTGTATTTATCAATCTTATCTCTACCCAGGAAGATAGTTTCCTCACTCAGCCTGATGTACTCTTTCTATTTTCATTAGCCATTCTCTAATTGGAGATGGATCTTGGCGTTGCCAGTTTCCAGGCTATGAGGCTTTTAGCTGAGTTCAACATGTGGGGGATCATAGTATTTTTATATTTCTTAACAGAAAAGGGGGTAAGGTGGAACAATACAGCCCAGGGATCCCAGACCAAATCCACATCTGTAATTCATTTTACAAACTGGAGAACTTTTTTCCAAAACAAAACCAATTTCGGGCAGCTCCAAAAAATATGTGATAGCGAACCTATATTTCCACAGCCTCTCCAGCATGCAGGGTCATGGGCATGATAAATCCTTGATAATCCTTGATAAGTGAATCTGAGTCCTATACCACCTGATCATAAGCTTATAACTATTTATTCTCCTGGGTTCGTGTGTTAATTGAGGACGAATGTGTTACCCCATTAAGCTTTTGTATTTGTATGTTTGTGATAAAAGAATTTAACTCTTTTTCCCATTCTTTGATAAAGAAAGGTTTAGATTTAGAATTTAAGAGCATCTGATAAATATTAGAGATCATATGGGGCAGTTTTGTTATCCTGAATTTAAGATCTTTTCCCATTCAGACATATTAGAAATGGCTCGTAGGGGGCCCAAGGTTTTAATCCAGGGTTGAAGTTGTCTTAACCTCTAGGAGTTGAGAGGGAAGGACCCCTTTTCTATTCGTAAAAGGTCTAATGATTTTATTGCTGTGCCACTGAGGAAGTGTCCAAGAGTTAACTCTTTATCCTATTTCCAAGTGCCAAAACAACCCCTCTCCAGACCCTGGGCAAAACGTGGGAATCCCTCTATAGGTAAAAGTGGTGAGGGAAAAGGAGCCCAATTAGATTGATTTGAGGTCAGGTCCTACTGTCTAAGAGAGTGTCGTATCCATATTAGTGTTTTATTGTTCAAATCTCAATGCTGTGGAGGAATCCATAGAGCACCTGATAAAATTTCTACCAGCCAAAATCTTTTCTATTACTACCCATCCCTTTTGTCACACACTTAATTGTGCCAGTCTGTGATTCTATTCAGTGCTAAGGCCGGATTATATAATTTAACCACTTGCCGACCACCCACAGTCGATGGGCGGCGGCAAAGTGGACGCCGAAAGGACTGCAAAACGCCCATCGGCGGCACATCCTTTCGGCATGCAGGAGCAACAGGCTCCACCCACCCACTGCAACATCCCGCCGGCCATACGGAAGCGCAGGCGGGATGTTAACCCCCGATCTGCCGCATACAAAGCGTATAATATGCTTTGTATTGTATACAAAGCGTATTATACAGGCTGCCTCCTGCCCTTGTGGTACCAGTGATCGAGTAGCCCATCTACTGTGCCCCCAATCACACTGATCTGCCCCCCCTTCCCTCTGATCGCCCACAGCACACCGCAGACCCCCCCCCCTGCCCAGACCCCTGTTTGCACCCAGTCACCCCCCTAATCACCCATCAATCACTCCTTGTCGCTATCTGTCAACGCTATTTAAAATAAAATTTTGGTGAGTTCATAGAAAATAAAATCTTCTATGACCTCACCATACTCCTAACAGAATACCTTGGGGTGTCTTCTTTCTAAAATGGGGTGATTTGTGGGGTTCCTATACTGCCCTGGCATTTTAGGGGCCCTAAAGCGTGAGGAGTAGTCTAGAAACCAAATGCCTCAAAATGACCTGT
The DNA here is from genome assembly GCF_040937935.1 of Hyperolius riggenbachi. Lineage (NCBI taxonomy): Eukaryota > Metazoa > Chordata > Amphibia > Anura > Hyperoliidae > Hyperolius > Hyperolius riggenbachi. Next base: position 310,478,315 of record NC_090646.1, on the reverse strand, counting down.
GAAATCCTAAAGGTACTCATAGGACGTTGGGCCCCTTAGCGAACCTAGGCTACAAAAAAGTGTTACACATGTGGTATCGCCGTACTCAGGAGAAGTAGTATAACGTGTTTTGGGGTGTATTTTTACACATGCCCATGCTGGGTGGGAAAAATATATCTGTAAATGGACAATTGTGTGTAAAAAAAAAAAAAAAAAATTGTCATTTACAGAGATATTTCCCCCACCCAGCATGGGTATGTGTAAAAATACACCACAAAACACATTATACTACTTCTCCTGAGTACGGCAATACCACATGTGTGGCACTTTTTTGCAGCCTAGGTGCGCTAAGGGGCCCAACGTCTTATAAGCACCTTTAGGCTTTACAGAGGTGCTTACAATTTAGCACCCCCAAAATGCCAGGACAGTAAACACACCCCACAAATTACCCCATTTTGGAAAGTAGACACCCCAAGGTATTCAGAGAGGGGAATGGTGAGTCCGTGGCGGATTTCTTTTTTTTTTGTCACAAGTTAGCAGAAATGGAAACTTTTTTTTTGTTTTATTTTTGTTTCGAAGTGTCACTTTCCGTTAACGTGTGACAAACAATAAAATCTTCTATAAACTCACCATGCCTCTTAGTGAATAATTTGGGATGTCTTCTTTCCAAAATGGGGTAATTTGAGGGGTATTTATACTATCCTGGAATTTTAGCACCTCATGAACGATGACAGGTGTTCAGAAAAGTCAGAGTTGCTTCAAAATGGGAAAATTCACTTTTGGCACCATAGTTTGTAAACGCTATAACTTTTACCCAAACCAATAAATATACACTGATTGGATTTTTTTTTTATCAAAGACATGTAGCAGAATAAATTTGGACAAAGATGTATATAGAAATTTTACTTGATTTGAAAAATGTCAGCACAGAAAGTTAAAAAATCATTTTTTTGACAAAATGTACGTCTTTTTTGATGAATATAATAAAAACTGAAAATCACAGCAGCAATCAAATAGCACCAAAAGAAAGCTGTATTAGTGACAAGAAAAGGAGGTAAAATTTATTTAGATGGTAGGTTGTATGACCGAGCAATAAACCGTGAAAGCTGCAGTGGTCTGAATGGAAAAAGAGGCTCTGGTCCTTAAGGGGTAGAAAGACTGTGTTCTTCAAGTGGTTAATATCAGGAACCCCTAAGCCTCTTTGGGTAGTATCAGTATCCTATAAGCAAGTCTAGCTTTTTTATTTTTCCAGATATAGTTTGTAAAGGCAAAGCAAATTTTTGTAAAGAACACGTAAAAGTGGGATGGGCAACATAGAAAAAAAAGGATTCTTTGGAGAACATTCATTTTTAGATTGTTCACCGTACCCAGCCATGTGTGTCCCTTCCTACCCCAGGACTCAAGACCCTTCCTAATCGACCCCAGGAGTGGCAGGTAGTTAAGACTGTAAAGTTTTTTAAGGTCAGAAGGGAGCCAAATCCCTAGATATTTCAAAGACTCTTCTCGGTATGAGAAAGGACATTTCTGCTGTAGATTAATGATCTCTGTAGATGACAAGCAAACTGCTTAGAGTGACCAGATTTTTGTGGGTCCAACCGGGGACGGGGAGAGGGGAACGGGGAGGGGGAGGAGGGGGGCGGGGAGGGGGAGCGCCGCGGCGAAAAGTGGGGAGGTCTGAGGAGCGCGCAGCGCCGAAGACGGGGGGGGGAACTACAGCGAAAAATGGGCATGGCCATGACATTGTATGGGCGGAGCTAACGTAATGATGTAACAGCGAGGCATAAGAAAGCAGTGTTTACGCCATGATGTGGATAAACGAGACTTTGCATCATGGGTGTGCAGAAACTGTGTGATGCTAATAGTATACCGTAACCACAAAGCAGCAAAGATAGCCATCTATGACCATTAAATAATAAATACAGTAACAGTTACCCCGGACACCAGAAAATAAACGCAATGCGGGCAACATGTCAGTATAAAATAAATGCAATGCGGGCAAAATGTCAGTACAAAATAAACGCAATGCGGGCAAACATTTCACCAGAAAATAAACGCAATACGGCCAAACATTTCACCAGAAAATTAACGCAATACGGGCAAACATTTCACCAGGAAATTAACGCAATGCGGGCAAACATTTCCCCAGAAAAAAAACGCAATGCGGGCAAACATTTCCCCAGAAAAGAAACACAATGCGGGCAAACATTTCCCCAAAAAAGAAACGCAATGCGGGCAAACATTTCCCCAGAAAAGAAACGCAATTCGGGCAAACATTTCCCCAGAAAAGAAACGCAATGCGGGCAAACATTTCCCCAGAAAAGAAACGCAATGCGGGCAAACATTTCACCAGAAAAGAAACGCAATGCGGGCAAACATTTCACCAGAAAAGGAACGCAATGCGGGCAAACATTTCACCTGGAAAAGAAACGCAATGCGGGCAAACATTCCACCAGAAAATAAATGCAATGCGGGCAAACATTTCACCTGGAAAAGAAAGCATTTACTCACCTGGCAGAAGTCTCCGGCCTCTGGCGCGCTGCTCCCGGGACCACCTTCCTCCTGCTCGTCTCCCGCGCTGACAGGGCTATGGCAAGATGGCGCCCGAAGTCCTGTACTGGAGACACAAATAGCCTCCAGTACAGGGCTTCGGCAGCCATCTTGCTGTAGCCCTGCTCGCCTGCCGGTGTCGCAATAGACACCGGAAGACTAAGGAGGCTGGAGCGGGGCTGCGGGCAATGAACTGGCACGGCGTCTACAGACGCCGCTGCCAGTTCATGAGGATAGAGTGGACAGAGTCCTGAGGCCGGGACGTCCCGCTGCTGAAAGCGGGACGTTTCCCGGGACCTCATGCTGCCTGGGACAGCGGACCCCGAATCCGGGACGCGTCCCGGGCAATCCGGGACGTCTGGTCACTCTAAAACTGCTATATATTCTGATTTGGACGTGTTTATCTTAAAATCAGATATTAAGTTATATCCCTGAAATTCCGTCATTAGGAGTGGGAGAGTAGTGTAGAGGGTCTGTAAAATAAAACATCATTGTCAGCAAAAACAGAGATTTTGCAGTGGGAGTTAACAATTTTTCCCCCTTAATATTTTCTATTATATGTACACTTTACAAAAAAGGTTCAAGGGTAATAACAAATAACAAGGGGGATAAGGGGCAACTCTGCCTTGTGCCATTGCTTAGTGAGAAAGCATCTGAGGTTGCTCTGTTCGCTCTAATCCTTGCAGATGGAGAAGAGTATAAGCTATTTACCCATGTTCGCATGCCAGGCCCAAGTCCTATATGCTCCAGAATATCGTATATATATAACTTCAGCGCTAGTCCTATACATCCACCACCACGAACACCATAGAAAATGGATGTGCTTACCAGATTGTTACAGACCTTAATTACAGGGTCTGTAACATAGCATAATAGGTCAGCGGCAGGTATCTTCCCAGCTGGCCTCCTTTCCATACACGTATGTCAGCAATATTTCAGGCTCTTTTATGCAGTATTCCCCAATATTTGCATGTAAAAACAATGATAGACTCATCTAAGTGTATCTATCTTAATGTTTAATGTAAGAACGGTTTAAAACAAACAGTAAAAATCATTAAAATCACTCACATCTGGGTCCTTGTTACAGGGACCCAAAGTAGATATCAGCATATATTATATCACAGGACGCAGTCCAGCCACACGTCCGCCTCACCCGACCGGTTTTACTAATGTAGTTTCCTCAGGGGCTAAGGGAGGTATTCCCCGGCAAGACCACGCTGCACTGTCCGGCGGTACTTCCTGGAACATGGCGCTGCGCTCCAAGCAGCGTCACCTCCGCTTCCGCCCATATTACGGTGGCTCAAAAGTATGTATAATCAGAGGGGAAAGTTCGCGTCCCTGAGAGAATGATGTGCACAGTCGTGCGCAACATATCTCAAACTCACCAGTTATTGTCCTCATCACGGGATCAAAATAATGTAAAAAATAGTAAAAAGATTATCTAAATATAATCCCATTATAAACATTGATGTATTATATTATTGTTCAGCTAAGAAATCTGAGCAGAAAAACCTGCACGCAAACGTGGATGAGGATGGCGTCCTGTTCACACCATAACCATTAAAATGATGTTGCACTGCCATCTACTGACACAAAAAATTATTACTAGCTAAAAAATAATAAATTCATAATTACAAGCCACAAATACAAACAGAAATAATTAAACATTTGAAATAAAACAATTCAGATCCAATTCAATATTTAGACCATATGGAGTCATACACTTAAGCTCGTATATCCACTTAGTCTCTAGTTTAGATATTTCCCTAATTTTATTAGAGCTTCTCCAATTGTCCAGATATTTTTGAATCCCACAAAAAATTAAACCTGAAGGGACCCAACCTATTATGTTTCAACCTAAAATGGTCAGAGACTGAATGTCCTTCAAAACCATTTTTAATATTATTCACATGTTTCCCCAAACAATCTTTCAATTTTCTCTTCGTCCTACCAACGTATTTGAGGCCACAAGGGCACACTAATAAATATACTACATATTTGGACTCGCATGTGATAAATTCCTTAATTTCGTATAAATCTGAAAAAATGGCTTGCTTTCTTGGAGTCTGGGTACAAGTTGTACAAACTACACACTTCCTACATTTGAAAAACCCCTTTTCCCCAAAAAAACTCAGACCCCTATAATGTGGTTGATCGATGGCACTCCCAGTTATCATGTCTTTAACAGCAGGTGCTTTTCTATATATCACCTCTGGCCGTTTCGGTATCAGGGGACCCAAAATTGGGTCTTCTCCCAATATTGGCCAATGTTTATTCAAAGTTTTCTTTCATTTATTATGCTGCACACTATAATCGGTCACAAAGGGGCAAAATAAAGTTTTCTTAACATCCTCTCTCCTATCCCCTAAAAGTGTGGCTCTATCCATTGCTAGAATATCCCTTTCTACTTTCTCCAGATCAGTTCTTTTATATCCCTTTTTAATGAATCGGTCTTTTAAAATTTTAGCTTCTTGTTTAAAATCATCCTGATTACTACAATTTCTATATAGCCTCATTTATTGTCCTTTAGGGACTGCCCTCATCCAATTTTGGTGGTGGCAGTTACCCATTGGAATAAAGCCATTCCGATCTGTGGGCTTGAAAAACGTTTGAGTACTTAATCCCTCATTATTCATTTTAATATTTAAATCCAAAACATGAATTGACTCCCTGCTGTACTCACAGCTTAATTTAATATTCAACTCATTATTGTTTAGAAATTCAATAAATTCCAACAGTGACGTCTCCCCCCCATTCCACATGAGGAGCACGTCGTCTATGTACCGCCCCCCAATAAAGGAGACCGGAGTGGGCAACCCCATAGACAATGCGCTTCTGCCATTGGGCCATGAACAAATTGGCCATGCTCGGAGCAAATTTGGCCCCCATGGCTACTCCCACCTTCTGGAGAAAATAATTTCCTCCAAACCAAAAATAATTTAGCTTCAAAGCAAATTCAATACAATCCAACAAAAATCTAATCTGCCCTTCCGAATAGAGACTAGATCCTTCCAGAAAAAAATGAAATAGCTTCCATACCCTCTCTGTGACCGATTATAGTGTACAGCGAGGTGACATCGGCGGTGGTTAAATAGGGGGGGGGATTTCAAATACTAGTTGTTGTAAAACATTAATCACATGCTTAGTGTCCTTAAAGAGGAACTCCAGTGAAAATAATTTAATTAAAAAAGTGCTTCATTTTTACAATAATTATGTATAAATGATTTAGTCAGTGTTTGCTCATTGTAAAATCTTTCCTCTCCCAGATTCACATTCTGACATGTATTACATGGTGACATTGTTACTGTGGGCAAGTTATGTAGCTGTTTCTAGCTGCTCTGGCTGTTACAGACAGCTTTAAACAGCCATTTCCTGTCTGTGAACATTGTTACATTGTGGCAGTTTGCCCAGAGTACCGCGGTATTCAGAGCCTCTTGTGGGAGGGGTTTCAGCACAAAATTAGTCACACAGCGCCCCCTGATGGTCTGTTTGTGAAAATCATTCTATTTCTCATGTAAAAGGGGGTATCAGCTACTGATTGGGATAAAGTTCAATTCTTGGTTAGAGTTTCTCTTTAAGATAAGATCTGGTTTTCGCTACCAATGGCTGTAAAAATCGATCAATGAATTCGCCCAATCGATAGGTAACAGAATCAATCCCACTAACGATTGGGTGACGAGGAGGTTTGGTTTTACTCTTATGTACCTTGGGGAGATAGTATATCACCGGGGTTCTTACATATGATGGTTTTAAATATTTTAGTTCCCTGGTTCCCGCTCCAGCCACTGTATCTCTTAGCCCCTGAGGAAACTACATTAGTGAAGCCGATCGGGTGAGGCGGACGTGTGGCTGGACGGCGTCCTGTGATATAATATATGCTGATATCTACTTTGGGTCCCTGTAACAAGGACCCAGATGTGAGTGATTTTAATGATTTTTACTGTTTGTTTTAAACCGTTCTTACATTAAACATTAAGATAGATACACTTAGATGAGTCTATCATTGTTTTTACATGCAAATATTGGGGAATAAACAAACAAACAAACACAGAACATTTATATCGCGCTTTTCTCCTGGCGGACTCAAAGCGCCAGAGCTGCAGCCACTAGGACGCGCTCCATAGGCAGTAGCAGTGTTAGGGAGACTTGCCTAAGGTCTCCTACTGAATAGCTGCTGGCTTACTGAACGGGCAGAGCCGAGATTCGAACCCTGGTCTCCCATGTCAGAGGCAGAGCCCTTAACCATTACACTATCCAGCCACCGCATAAAATACATATATAGAATACTGCATAAAAGAGCCTGAAATATTGCTGACATATGTGTGTGGAAAGGAGGCCAGCTGGGAAGATACCTGCCTCTGACCTATTATGCTATGTTACAGACCCTGTAATTAAGGTCTGTAACAATCTGGTAAGCACATCCATTTTCTATGGTGTTCGTGGTGGTGGATGTATAGGACTAGCGCTGAAGTTATATATATACGATTGATGCTAACGCTATACTGAAGTGTTGGACTTTGGCTGCTTCTCCAATGAACTTTGATTGATGTCATATGTGATGCGCTGATATATTCCGTTTATTGTATGCTCCAGAATACCCTGAAGTCCCCAGTTCACCCTGTCAAAAGCCTTCTCAGCGTCTGTTGATAAGGCTATTTCCAGGGTAGAATAATGGCTTGCCCAATCAAGAATATTCAAGGTCTTACAGGAATCTCGTGCTTCACGTCCAACCACAAAGCCTGCCTGATCAGGGTGAACCAGAGACGGGAGTTCAAACTTAATTCTGGAAGCTAGTACCTTAGCAAACAGCTTGGCATCTAAATTCATAAGCGAGATTGGATGGTAGCTGTGGCACAAGGCAGGGTCTTTCCCCTCTTTAGGTATCACCACTTTATGGGTCTCTAGTTCCTGTCTCATGAATTTTTCCCCCTTCTTTAGAACGTTAAGAAATTTACACAAATGGGGTAATAATAGATCTGTATAAGTGGCGTAATATTTTTTGGAAAAGCCATACGGGGCTGGTGTTTTCCCCAAACTCGAACACGCGGAAAAAGTTTGCAAACATGCGAACTTTTGAACCGCCATAGACTTCAATGGGCAGGCGAACCTTCAAAACTACAAACATTAATTGTGGCCACTAAAGTGATGGAAAAGATGTTTCAAGGGGTCTAACACCTGTAGGGGGGCATGGCAGAGTGAGATACATGCCAAAAGTCCTGGGGAAAAATCCGGATTTTATGCACAGCAGGGTTTAAGGGCAGAAATCACATTTTATTGCTAAATTGGAGGCCTAAAGTGCTTTAAAACATCTTGCATGTGTATACATCAATCAGGTAGTGTAATTAGTGTACTGCTTCACACTGACAGACCAAACTCACTGTGTAACGCACCGCAAACAGCTGTTTGTGTAGTGACAGTCGTGCTGGACTGCTGCGCGTGATGGCGAGAGGGCAGGCTATGGCGGTTTTCAAGCCCATATGGTCGGGCTTAGGTAGCTGAATGACAGAACAAGAGTGACTGAGTGTCCAGCTGATCGAATTTGGTCTGTTCACCATGAAGCAACAACCTTATTATCTATCTTCTTGGGTAAGGTGTGCCCTCCAACCTCAACACACTCATTTAGCCGGTCATTGATTCATTGTGATACGCAAGCCCCTTCACCGTGGCAAGGTAACGATCACGAAGGGGAATTGACACATGTACATGCCTTTTGTTATGTTGTTGCAGCCGCAGTGCAGCCAGAAAAATTAGGCAGACATGTACACGCACCAGAAAAATTATTATAGCGGCCGCTAAATTCAGGAATCCACCTGGAGTCCTGGACCCTTTTGGTGGTGGCGGAGAAGGCAGCCTGCAGGCAGAGATGCTGTGTGGGGACCGACTTAGTCTTGGGGCAGGCAGTCACACAGCATGCAGGCAGAGGTGCTGTGTGTGGGGACTGTCTCCGGGCAGGCCTGATCGTGCTTTGAAGACCAGGCATCCGTGGTCAGATGGACTCTTGACACAACACTGTGTGCCAGAGATGACACCACTTGCCTTTCAGCGTCACGGTACATTTTGGGTATCGCCTTTTTTGAGAAATAATTGCGGCCTGGTATCTTCCACTGCGGTGTGTGGCTTTGCTTTTGTGTGCTCCTTTTCCTCAGGTGGTCATCCCATTGCAGTTTGTGCTTTGTAATCATGTGCCTTCGTAAGGTAGTTGTCCCTACGCGAGTCTTGGTCTTTCTATGGCTCAATTTTCGGTGGCAGAGAGTAAAGATGGCATTGCTCTCATCTGAGGCAGACACACACAAAAATGTCCACACCGCTGAGCCCTGGGATGATGGCACTTTGGTGATGGCTGCTGATGGAGTGTCAAGTTGGGTGCCAGAATCAGAGCAGGAGGAGGAAGATACAGTATGTCACGCTTCCATGCGGAAGCTGAGGAAGATGAGGTGTTCTGTGTTAAATAGTCAACTACGCTCTGACAATATTGGGGGTTGATGGCACATACCTTCTTCTGAACACTGTACTTTGGTCGAGGGCCGCACGAAATCACGACAGCATGATCTCGAGCAGACCTCCTGGAGGCCTGTCTCTGGCTCTGCCTGTTGTTTTACCGTGAACTGGTATGCACAGTCGGACTGGTATTACAAATGTGCAGCTGTCACACACGTGCAGTGAAAAGGTAGGCACTGAATGTGCTGGGCCTGGCAGTGGCACAGTAGGAATTACCAAGGGCCAGCTGCGACTGACTGACAGGGCTGTATATGCAAGTGTCAGTGGGCCACACATTAAAAAAAAACAAACAGATCACAAGAACAACATTAACTCCCAAAAGAGCGGTTGTGGGGTGTTTTTTAGCAATAAGTATCAGCAAGGAGCAAGCTAACAAGCCTAACAAGAGCCTAACTAAGATTTCCCTATGTCTACAGCAGGTTCCTCTCCCTTCTCTAATTACTGCAGCCACACCGAGTGAGATAATGGCTGACACAGCTGCCTTATATAAGGGGGGGGGGGGGGGGCCTCCAGGAGGGAGTGTAGCCTTATTGGCTGTCATGTATCTGCTGATTGTGATGTAGAGGGTCAAAGTTGAGCCTGATGATATAGTATAGGGGCGACACGAACGCGAACCACCTATGTTCGTGGGAATAAGTTTGCAGCCGAAACGTTTGCGACAACTCTATTTGCCAACATAGTGCTACATTTCTCACTATATTCATATAGGGAGGTAAGCCATTTCCTCTGTCTTCGTCTAGTCTGGTTGTCTAATAATTTCAAAAGATTTGCTTGTTCCTTTTTCAGGGCATTTTCGGTTGTCTGGCTGGGGGTGGTGGTATGAGCTAATTGTAGTTCGTTTATTAGATTGAGAAAATGCAAAGTTGGGTTTGTTCTTGTTTTTTCAGTCTGGCCCCTTGAGAAATCAGTTCCTCTCTAACCACTGTTTTATGTTCTTCCCAAAGTATTAGAGATGTCTTCGGTATCATTTTCTCTAAAATAATGGGCAATTGTTTTACCGACTATTGTTTTAGCCTCGTCGTCATCTAGTAAGTTTTCATTTAACCTCCTTGCCGGTTATCCCGAGCTCAGCTCAGGGTAACCTGCGCAGGAGGATTTCTCAGGCTGCGCTGGGCCGATTTGCATAATTTTTTTTTCCTACACGCAGCTAGCACTTTGCTAGCTGCGTGTAGTACGCGATCGCCGTCGCTCGCCGCCGATTCGCCGCTACCCGCCACTCCGAGCCGCCCCCTCCCCCCGCCCCAGACCCCTGCGCAGCCTGGCCAATCAGTGCCAGGCAGCGCTGAGGGGCAGATCGGGATTCCCTGTGACGTCCCTACGTCCATGACGTCGGTGACGTCATCCCACCCCGTCGCCATGGCGACTGGGGAAGCCCTGCAGGAAATCCCGTTCTCAACGGGATTTTCTGCTTACTCTGATCGCCGAAGGCGATCGGAGTGGGTGGGGGGATGCCGCCGCTCAGCGGCTATCATGTAGCGAGCCCTGGGCTCGCTACATGATTTAAAAAAATTTTTTTTAAAAAAAGTGCGGCGCTGCCTCCTTGCCGGATTTATTAGACCGGCAAGGAGGTTAATCTCCAGTGTCTCTCTCCTCCCTGTCTGTGTGAAAGGGTGAGATCCATCCAGACTGCAGCATGGTCTGAAACCATTATGGGCTCAATATGGACTTTAGTAACATGGTTTAAATAGTATTGATCTACCTATAAGTAGTCCAATCTGGTATAAACCTTATGGACATGTGAATAATATGAGTATTCTTTGTCTAGTGGTTTAAGATAACTAAATGGTGAGATTTCATAATCTTCTGATATTGAGTCAGGGTTTTCTGGGGAGAGAAGAGACTATTTTGCCCCCTCCCCCCCCCACCACCCTTCCTGATTCAGACACTATTGGTAGCATGTGATGACTAGTGCTGTTTTTTCTATGTATTTTTATGCTACACTATCTGTGTATATGCTTTTTAAATATAAGGTGTATTGTATTGGTTCAAACAATTTTAAATTGTATGTCTCTTTAAGAACTGAATTGACACCCATGGGTGTGTCCTTTTTACCTATTTAACTTGTGCAAGATGTGTTTTTTGTAAGCTATGATTAACCACTTGCTGACCGCCTTAAGCCGATGGGCGGCGGCAAGGGCTGGGCCCAAACGACCGCAATACGCCCATCGGCGGTGGCAGCGGGCGTGGTTATGCGGCTATCGCTTCATTCGCGCTGTAACCCGCCGGCCGTTTCGGAAGCGCCGGCGGGTTACTAGCTGCCCGATCGCCGCATGGCAAGTGTATAATAGGCTTTGTAATGTATACAAAGCCTATTATACAGGCTGCGTCCTGCCCTGGTGGTCCCAGTGTCCGAGGGACCACCAGGGCAGGTTGCATCCACCCTAGTCTGCACCCAAGCACACTGATCTCCCCCCCCCCTTCCCTCTGATCACCCACAGCACCCCTCAGACCCCCCCCCTGCCCACCCCCCAGACCACTGTTTGCACCCAATCACCCCCCTAATCACCCATCAATCACTCCCTGTCACTATCTGTCAACGCTATTTTTTTTTAACCCTACACTGCCCCTGCTCCCTCCTGATCACCCCCCACCCCTTTAGATTCTCCCCAGACCCCCTCCCCCTGTGTACTGTATGCCTCTATCCCCCCTGTAATAACCCACTGATCACCTGTCAATAACCTGTCAATCACCCGTCAATCACCCCCTGTCACTGCCACCCATCAATCAGCCCCTAAACTGTCCCTTGCGGGCAATCTGATCACCCACCCACACCATCAGATCGCCCGCAGATCCGATGTCAGATCACCTCCCAAGTGCATTGTTTACATCTGTTCTTTCCTCTAAACACCCACTAATTACCCATCAATCACCCATCAATCACCCCCTATCGCCACCTGTCACTGTTACCCATCAGATTAGACCCTAATCTGCCCCTTGCAGGCACCCAATCACCTGCCCACACGTTCAGATTGCCCTCAGACCCCCCTTATCAATTCGTCAGTGCATTATTTACATCTGTTCTTCCCTGTAATAACCCACTGATCACCTGTCAATCACCTATCAATCACCTGTCAATCACCCCCTGTCACTGCCAGCCATCAATCAGCCCCTAACCTGCCCCTTGCGGGCAATCTGATCACCCACCCATACCATCAGATCACCCGCAGATCTGACGTCAGATCACCTCCCAAGTGCATTGTTTACATCTGTTCTCTCCTCTAAACACCCACTAATTACCCATCAATCACCCATCAATCACCCCCTATCACCACCTGTCACTGCCACCCATCAATCACCCCCTGTCACTGCCACCCATCAATCACCCCCTGTCACTGCCACCCATCAATCAGCCCCTAACCTGCCCCTTGCGGGCAATCTGATCACCCACCCACACCATCAGATCGCCTGCAGACCCGCTGTCAGATCACCTCCCAAGTGCATTGTTTACATCTGTTCTCTCCTCTAAACACCCACTAATTACCCATCAATCACCCATCAATCACCCCCTGTCACTGCTACCCATCAGATTAAACCCCTATCTGCCCCTAGGGCACCCAATCACCCACCCACACCCTCAAAACGACCTCAGACCCCCCCAAACCCCCCCCCCCCCCCCCGTGTACTGTATACATCTATTCTCCCCTGTAATCACCTGTCAATCACCTGTCATTCACCTGTCATTCACCTGTCAATCACCCGCAATCACCACCTGTCACTGCCACTTATCAGATCAGACCCTAACCTGCCTCTTCTGGGCATCTGATCACCTTCCCACACCATCAGATTGCCCCAGACCTACCCTCAGATCTTCTCCAAAGTGCATTGTTTACATCTCTTCTGCCATCTAATCACCCACTGATCACCCATCAATCACCCATCAATCAGCCCCTGTCACTGCTACCCATCAGATTAGACCCCTATCTGCCCCTAGGGCACCCAATCACCCGCCCACACCCTCAGAACGCCCTCAGACCCCAGCCCTGATCACCTCGCCAGTGCATTGCTTGCATCTATTTCCCCCCTCTAATCACACCTTGAGACACCCATCAATCACCTCCTGTCACCACCTGTCACCCCCTAGCACACCTACCCATCAGATCAGGCCCTAATTTGCCCCGTGTGGGCTCCTGATCACTCGGCCAAACCCTCAGATCCCCCTCAGACCCCCTTACGATCACCTCCCCAGTGCATTGATTGCATCTATTTTCCCCTCTAACCACCCCCTGAGACACCCATCAATCACCTCCTGTCACCCCCCTAGCACTCCTATCCATCAGATCAGGCCTAATACAACCTGTCATCTAAGAGGCCACCCTGCTTATGACTGGTTCCACAAAATTTGCCCCCTCATAGACCACCTGTCATCAAAATTTGCAGATGCTTATACCCCTGAACAGTCATTTTGAGACATTTGGTTTCCAGACTACTCACGGGTTTGGGCCTGTAAAAATGCCAGGGCAGTATAGGAACCCCACAAGTGACCCCATTTTAGAAAAAAGACACCCCAAGGTATTCTGTTAGGTGTATGACGAGTTCATAGAAGATTTTATTTTTTTGTCAAAAGTTAGCGGAAATTGGTTTTTATTGTTTTTTTCACAAAGTTTCATTTTTCACTAACTTGTGACAAAAAATAAAATCTTCTATGAACTCACCATACACCTAACGGAATACCTTGGGGTGTCTTCTTTCTAAAATGGGGTCACTTGTGGGGTTCCTATACTGCCCTGGCATTTTAGGGGCCCTAAACCGTGAGGAGTAGTCTAGAAAACAAATGCCTCAAAATTACCTGTGAATAGGACGTTGGGCCCCTTAGCGCACCTAGGATGCAAAAAAGTGTCACACATGTGGTATCGCTGTACTCAGGAGAAGTAGTATAATGTGTTTTGGGGTGTATTTTTACACATGGGTATGCTGAGTGGGAGAAAGATCTCTCTAAATAGACAATTGTGTGTAAAAAAAATCCAAAAATTGTCATTTACAGAGATATTTCTCCCACCCAGAATGGGTATGTTTAAAAAATACACCCCAAAACACATAATACTACTTCTCCTGAGTACGGCAATACCACATGTGTGGCACTTTTTTGCAGCCTAATTGCACTAAGGGGCCCAAAGTCCAATGAGCATCTTTAGGCTTTACAGGGGTGCTTACAATTAGGCACCCCCCAAAATGCCAGGACAGTGAACACACTCCACAAATGACCCCATTTTGGAAAGTAGACACTTCAAGGTATTCAGAGAGGAGCATAGTGAGTCCGTGGCAGATTTCATTTTTTTTTTGGTCGCAAGTTAGAAGAAATGTAAACTTTTTTTTTCATTTTTTTGTCACAAAGTGTCATTTTCACTTTGTGTCAACTTGTGGCAAAAAATAAAAGCTTCTATGAACTCACCATGCCTCTCAGTGAATACTTTGGGATGTCTTCTTTCCAAAATGGGGTTATTTGGGGGGTATTTATACTATCCTGGAATTTTAGCACCTCATGAAACATGACAGGTGGTCAGATAAGTCAGAGATGCTTCAAAATAGGAAAATTCACTTTTGGCACCATAGTTTGTAAACGCTGTAACTTTTACCCAATACAATAAATATACACTGAATGTTTTTTTTTTAATCAAAGACATGTAGCAGAATAACTTTTGCGCTCAAATGCATAGGAAATTTTACTTTATTTGAATAATGTCAGCACAGAAAGTTAAAAAAGTCATTTTTTTGACAAAAGTCTTTTTTGATGAATATAATAAAAACTAAAACTTGCAGCAGCAATCAAATAGCACCAAAAGAAAGCTGCATTAGTGACAAGAAAAGGAGGTAAAATTAATTTAGGTGGTAGGTTGTATGACCGAGCAATAAACCGTGAAAGCTGCAGTGGTCTGAATGGAGAAAAAGGCTCTGGTCCTTAAGGGGCGAAGAGACTGTGGTCCTCAAGTGGTTAAGGAACCGTTGCTCCGATACGTGTGAGCTTTTATCTGCTACTTTGTGTAATGCTGGGGGATCATACTTTCTGACCACCCAGCACAACAAGGCAAAAAGCTGGATAATGAAAGAGCTACCCAGGCTTCCCAGAGCAACTGCAGCTCTGGGCTTCTGATAAGACACAATGGCAGTGCAGTACGATGTTGCGCTGCTCTTGCGATATCAAACATTCAGACAGATACAAGACAGACTGGAGTGAGGTAGCCAATAGCAACCGCAGCAATGGCTACCTCGCAAGGACAGGACTAGGAGGACAGAGGCTGAGAGAATGAATGCTTGCTAATCTAGTCACTGCCTCAGTGACAGCAAGCATTCACAAAGACAAGAGTGAGGTAACCAATAGCAACTGCAGCAATGGCTTCCTCACAAGGACAGGACTATGCTAGCTAAGCACGGGTGATCACGCTAAGCGCAACCTACCGAAACGTGCTAAAACCTGACTAGCTAAACACAGGCTTTTAACAGTTCGAGTACGTATATATCAGCAGCACTGATATATCACTGTAGCACGAATACAAGGAAAATAACAAACGCTGAGTAGAATATGTATATATTGGTGATGAACCAATATATAACATAAGCAAGGAAGCCTGGATAGGATCTGGAGCAATACAGCGAACAAGGCTAGGCAATACAAAATCTCTGCACTAGAAGGAGTACGTATGAATGTCCCCGTGGGAAATATATAATCGTAGATCCACAAGATAACTGAACTAGAAAGTAGCAAGACAAGGAATATATTTCACAGTATCAAAGGACCCAGTAACAGCTCAGACAGAGCTGAAACTATGACGGGTAAGGTCTAAAAGGGAAGGCAGACTTTTATGCTGGCATCAGCCAATGGATGCAAGCATGCAAATCTCCACACAGCTGAATGGTAATCATTCAATCCTGAGCTGGCTTGATTACCATTAGCTAGCTGAAAGACTATGATAACAAATGCATGCAGTACTATGTAACAACATGCATGCAGGAAATCCAGGTCTATTGGTGGAATAATGACAGCATTCTGAGCTGCCCAGAACTGCAGAGTAATTGCAAATGACAATGTGACTCATTTCGAATGCACAACCGAATGCAGGCTGACAAGCCAGAACTGTCCCTTTGCGGCTCCACCGCAATGGACAGAACATGCCACAGGAGGAATCCTTACACTTTGATGCTGGATTGTAAATAAAGGTATTTTTTGAATACATCCCATTATTATTATTATTATTATTATTATTTGTAAAGCGCCAACATATTCCGTGGAACTGTACAATGTAAGAAAACAAACAAGGGATACATAATGATACAGACAATGATATACATCAAATATGAACACTGATACAAGATACAGCACTGCTGATTACAATTTGATTTAACATGATGACTAAAATGTATAAATGTCTAACAGAGTGCAAGCAATTAAATTAATAACATTCCATGACACAAAAGGGTGAGAGTCCTGCCCTTGCGAGCTTACAATCTAAAGGAATGGGGTGGAAACAAGAGGTGGGGAAGTATACAGTATATGTACAAGCAGTGCGTAATTAGGTTATTTAGTGGATGCATGGCCTAAGCTAGAGAATATGCTTGTCGGAAAAGGTGGGTTTTGAGGGAGCGTTTAAAGATTTCAAAGGTGGGAGAGTGGCGGATGTGTTGTGGAAGGCCATTCCAGAGGAGGGGTGAGGCACGTGAGAAGTCTTGTACACGTGAATGTGAGGAGGTAAATGTAGAAGAGGATAAAAGAAGTTTGTGTGCAGATCTGAGATTGCGGTTGGATTGGTATCTGGAGACTAGTGAGGAGATGTACAGGGGAGAGAGATTGTGAAGAGCTTTGTAGGTTAGGGTTAAGAGTTTGAACTGAATCCTCTCATTAATTGGTAGCCAGTGAAGAGCTTGACAGAGAGGGTCAGCAGAGGAAGAGCGAGAGGAGTTGAGCAGCAGAGTTCAGTACAGATTTGAGCGGTGCTAGTCGGTTAGTTGGAAGTCCACCAAGCAATATATTGCAAAAGTCCAATCGAGATATAATAAGAGCATGTACTAACATTCTGGTTGTGTCATGGGAGAGAAAAGGTTGGATACGTGCTATGTTTTTCAGTTGGAAATGGCAGGAGCTGGTTAGGGAGTTAATGTGAGGAGTAAATGAGAGAGAAGAATCAAATATTACCCCCAAGCACCGTGCTTTGGGAACTGATGTTATAGATGTGTTGTTAACATTTATTGTAATATCAGGCAAAGGGGTGGACAGGGATGGTGGAAAGACTATTAGTTCAGTTTTAAAGAGGAAATAGCGGACAGGCAGTCGGGAACCCATGTGAGGAGGGAGTTAAGGTCTGGGGCCGAGAGGTACAGTTGTGTATCATCTGCATATAGGCGGTGTTGGAAACCAAATGAGCTGATTAAGTTACCAAGACCGTGCATGTAGATGGAGAAGAGGAGGGGACCGAGGACAGAGCCTTGAGGTACCCCTACAGACAGAGGATGTGAAGAGGAGGCCTGATCTGAATAAGAAACAGTGAAAGACCTTCCAGAGAGGTAGGAAGATATCCAGGCGAGAGAGAGGTCCTTTATTCCTATAGATGAAAGGATCTGTAGGAGTAGAGTGTGGTCGACAGTGTCGAATGCTGATGACAGATCTAGAAGGATGAGTATGGAATAATAACCTTTGGATTTAGCTGTGAGGAGATCATTAGCTACTTTGGTGAGGGCTGTTTCTGTGGAGTGGTTTGGCCGGAAGCCAGACTGGAACTGATCAAGCAAGGAATTTGCAGATAAATACTGACTTAGTTCAGCATGAATGTGGCGTTCAAGTAATTTAGATGCAAATGGGAGAAATGACGCTGGGCGGTAGTTAGCAAGTTCGGTGGGGTCTAGAGATGTTTTTTTAAGTAGTGGTGTTAAAACAGCCCTCTTGAGTGAGGATGGAAAAATTCCAGTGGAGAGGGATAGGTTAAACAGCGATGTTAGGGCAGGGATGAGGGATGTGGATAGCTGTGGAATGAGGTGTGATGGGATAGGATCCAAAGAACAGGTGGTTAGATGGGATTTGGAGATAAGGGAAGAGAGCGAATGTTCGGAGAGTGGAGAGAAACTGGAAAAAGAGCAGTCAACAAGAGGAGTGGAGATGGAGTTTGATGTCTGCATGGAAAACACACTATGGATTTTTGCAATTTTATTTGTAAAGTATGTTGCAAATTCTTCAGCTGATAAGCATGAAGGGGGGGGGGGGGGGGGAGGAGGGGGTGGACGGAGAGGGACACATGGATTCCACTCAGTATCAACAGATTCCGGAGACCAATGTCCAGGAATCAGTGACAAAACTAAAGCTGTGCTGGGGCTGGATCTTTCAACAAGACAACAACCCTAAACACTACTCAAAATCCACTAAGGCATTCATGCAGTGGAACAAGTACAATGTTCTGGAATGGCCATCTCAGTCCCCAGACCTGAATATAATTGAAAATCTGTGGGGTGAGTTAAAGAGAACTGTCCATGCTCGGAAGCCATCAAACCTGAATGAACTAGAGATCTTTTGTAAAGAGGAATGGTCCAAAATGCCTTCAACCAGAATCCAGACTCTCATTGGAACCTACAGGAAGCGTTTAGAGGCTGTAATTTCTGCAAAAGGAGGATCTACTAAATATTGATTTCATTTATTTTTTGTGGTACCCAAATTTATGCACCTGCCTAATTTTGTTTAAACAATTATTGCCCACTTTCTGTAAATCCAATAAACTTCATTTCACTTCTCAAATATCACTGTGTGTGTCTCCAATATGATATATTTAAATGACATTTTTTATTGTAACAACCAACCATTTATACAGGAAAATCATGACAACTAACAAGGTTGCCCAAACTTTCTCATCCCACTGTATATTATAATATTGTAATGAGGTGATTGGTGCATACACTTCAGAGTTTTCTGATTATTAGTGATCCGCAGTATCACTAGTAATACAGATATATTTGATTATATGGTGATCTGCGGCATCACCAATAATACAAATATTTATGCGTACTCTGGAAAACACAAGGAACAGATAACTTGTGGAAAACCCACCACACTGACGTTAACTCAGAGGGAAGGTGACCTCTGGAAGGAAGGGCAGTGTGTGCGATTCTGCGACTAGGATAAGAACGCAGAATTGCGTTCCTCAACAGTAATGATATGCTGAGGAGTTACTGAGTTCCCCGCAAGAAGAACTCAGCAAAGTAAACCCTTTAGTGGAAACCCACTAAAGGGGGCGAAGTCAAACGGAAAACGGTTCGGTATCAGAACTGGCAGAGAAGTACCGAATCGTCAGACAGAAATCAAGATCAGAGGTCAAGCCAAGGTCAGCAACGGGAAATCAGATGAGCAGAGGTACAGAATCGAGAAACACAAGGGAAGTCAGAAGCCAAGCCAATAGTCGGTAACGGTACGGGCTGGCGAGGTACAAAATCAGGAGACAAGAGAATAATGAGGTAACAGGCAAAAGGTCATACACAATATACAATGCAATTAGTACTTTAGGCTATCAACAGAATCTGGCTAAGTGTGGATCCCCAGCTCCAGCTGGTTCTAGCACACTTTGGGATCTGACTAGGGTCTGAGTGCTAACACACAAGTATTCGCTGACTGCAGACAAC
Organism: Hyperolius riggenbachi; assembly: GCF_040937935.1. Taxonomy (NCBI): domain Eukaryota; kingdom Metazoa; phylum Chordata; class Amphibia; order Anura; family Hyperoliidae; genus Hyperolius; species Hyperolius riggenbachi. The sequence goes on along the minus strand of NC_090646.1, from coordinate 310,458,701 downwards.
TTGCAACTGACAGAATGCCTGCTTTTATACTGTGCTGGACTCAAACAGCCCGCCCAGCCATTCAACCAATCACAACGTGGCTCAAGGACCTTGCAGCACAGCTCAAGGACCTTGCTGAGGTCAGCTGACCAGCTGGTCAGCTGACTCTCTTTCTAAGAGTATAAAAGGCTCTACTGCACACGCGCGCGGCCCCTACGGGGTCCAGACTGTCATGAGAGGTGTCTCGGCGAGCAGCATGCCATGAGGCCTGTGAAGGTGTTCCAGGAGTGCAGCCTCGACGTGGAGTATGCCGAGAGGTCTGCGACTGAACGGTGGATCGTGCTACCGCTGCGGACGTGGACGTTTCTCCGCGTTCCGCATGCGACCATGCGGGCGGTTGCGCTGCTGATGCGGACGCGAACAAACGTCCGCGTTCAGCCTGCTGCTGCCTCATTACAGTACCCCCCCTTTCAGGCATGACCTCCGGGCATGCCTCACCCGGTTTCCCAGGATACAACTCATGAAATCTCCTCCTTTTCTCCTCAGCATGAAGATCTCGAAGGGGAACCCATGACCTCTCCTCTGGCCCGTACCCCTTCCAGTGCACCAGATACTGGAGCTTGTTGCGTGAAAAACGGGAATCTAAAATGTCCTGGACTTCATATTCCAATTCCCCATCCACTACCACAGGAGCAGGGGGAGTAAAATCTACCCTTACCGCAGGCTTCAATAAAGAAACATGATAAGTCCTGCCACATCTCATATTAGTTGGTAATTTTACCCTGTAGGTGACCTCATTGATCCTACTCTCTATAGGAAAAGGCCCGATAAAGCGAGGACCTAATTTTGCTGATGGTTGCCTGAGAGGAATGTGTCTAGTAGAGACCCAAACATAATCTCCTGGAATAAAGTTCCACTCAGTGGAACGTTTTCTATCAGCAAATTTCTTTTGAACAGAAAAAGCTTTGTCCAAATTATCTCTGACCTTCCCCCAGATCTCTCTGAAAGTCCCCTGCCATTCCTGGAGAGCTGGAAGAGGTGACTCCTTGACTGGAAGTGACGTAAACTTGGGACACTTCCCATTGACAATCTGAAAGGGAGAATAACCAGAGGATGCGTTTTTCAGGTTATTGTGGGCAAATTCGGCAAATGGAAGGAATCTTGTCCAGAGATGTTGTGCATCTGCTATGTAACATCTAAGAAATTGCTCCATGGACTGATTGATCCTCTCCGTCTGCCCATTAGTCTGGGGATGGTAACCTGAAGAAAATGATAAAGAAATCCCCAGATCCTTACAAAAGGCCCTCCAGAATTTTGACACAAATTGTACCCCCCTATCAGATACAATATCCACCGGAATTCCATGTAACTTAAAGATGTTATTAATAAACAAATCTGCCAATTTTTGGGCAGATGGAAACCCAGACAGAGCAACGAAATGTGCCATTTTACTAAATCTGTCCGTAACAACCCAGATGACAGTGTTACCTTCAGATTCAGGCAGCTCACCCACAAAATCCATGGAAATGTGAGACCATGGAACCTGTGGAGAAGGCAGGGGCTGAAGAGAGCCTGCTGGAGCTTTCCTGGAGGACTTACTCCTGGCACAGACAGAGCAGGACTTAACAAATTCCTCACAATCAGACATGTAAGAAGGCCACCAGACTGCCCTATTCAAGAGTTCCTGGGTTCTGGCAATACCTGGATGTCCCACATTCTTATGTTCATGAAACATCTGGAGCACCCGTTCCCGAAAACGAATAGGGACGTACAGAAGTCCCTCAGGTTTTCCATTGGGAACATTGGACTGGCATGCAATAAGCGATTTTGACAAGTCTTCGGAGATCTCCGTGGCTGACAGAAAATACCTTTCAGGTAGAATATTGACAGGGGTGGCTGGTAGGGCAGATTCAGATTCAAAACACCTGGATAAGGCGTCAGCCTTAACATTCTTATCCCCAGGCTTATAGGTTATGATAAAATCAAACCGGGAAAAAAAAAGTGCCCATCTCGCCTGCCTGGGTGTTAATCTTTTGGCCTTCTCAATGTATTCAAGGTTCTTATGGTCAGTATAAACAGTAAAGGGAAATTCTGCCCCCTCCAACCAATGACGCCACTCCTCTAGAGCTAACTTAACAGCCAACAATTCCCGGTTCCCCACATCATAATTCCTCTCTGCCGGTGCAAACTTTCTTGAAAAAAATGCACAAGGATGAACCTTATTATCGGGTCCAAAAGCTTGCGAGAGGACTGCCCCAACCCCAACCTCCGATGCATCTACCTCTACTATGAAGGGGCGGGTGACGTCAACATGACGCAATATGGGGGCGGAACAAAAAGATCTTTTTAATGATTGAAAGGCCTCAATGGCCTCTGGTGACCAGTTAGTCGCATCAGCGCCTTTCTTGGTCAACTGGGTCATGGGGGCGACAACTGAAGAGTACCCCTTAATAAACCGCCTATAATAGTTAGCAAAGCCTAAAAATCTCTGCAGGGCTTTGAGGCCTGAAGGTTGCGGCCAATCCAAAACTGCTGAGACTTTGCTTGGATCCATTGCCAGTCCAGAGGTGGAAATGATATACCCTAAAAATGCCACCTCTTTCACCTCGAAGAGGCATTTCTCCAGTTTAGCATATAACTGGTTCTCCCTGAGCTTCTGTAACACAAATTTTACATGCTGCCTGTGTTCCTGTAAATTTTTTGAAAAAATTAGAATATCATCCAGATAGACCACTGTGAACCTGCCAGACACATCTCTGAAAATATCATTTACAAACTCCTGAAAGACAGCTGGGGCATTGCACAATCCAAAGGGCATAACTAAATACTCATAGTGACCGTCAGGAGTGTTAAATGCGGTCTTCCACTCGTCGCCCTCTCTAATCCGAATAAGATTGTATGCCCCCCTCAAGTCTAATTTTGAAAAAACACAGGCCTCAGTAATCTGAGTAAACAGGTCATCAATGAGTGGAAGAGGGTATCGATTTTTTATGGTGATTTTGTTTAGCTGCCTGTAGTCTATGCAGGGGCGAAGACCACCATCCTTTTTTTTAACAAAAAAGAAACCTGCACCCGCAGGAGACTTGGAGGCGCGGATAAATCCCTTCTCCAAGTTCTCCTTGATGTAATCTTTCATTGCAACCTTTTCAGGGCTGGAGAGGTTGTACAAACGACCCCTAGGAGGCAGTGTACCCGGTCTCAATTCAATGGGGCAGTCATAGGGTCTATGTGGAGGCAACCTGTCAGCAGATCGAGGACAAAATACATCGGAAAAATCAGTGTACTGAGATGGGACCCCCTGGACCTGGACCTCTGAAGCACACACAGAAATAGATTTCAGACAATTCTCCTGACAATAGGGGGACCAGGCAGATAATTGACCCTCTTTCCAGTCTATTTGAGGGGAATGCTTCTTCAACCATGGTAGCCCCAGTATGACGGATGAGGTGGCCATCTTTAGAACATAGAACTGGATGACCTCAGTGTGCAATACTCCAACCTGAAGTGTGAGCGGCGGAGTTTGACAAAGAGGTGTCTTGTTCTGTAAAGGAGAGTCATCGATTGCTGTAACATAGATGTGTCTTTGTATGGGAAGAATGGGAATGTTAAAGTTTAAAGCAAGGTCTCTGTCAATGAAGTTGGCAGCTGACCCAGAGTCAACAAATGCAGAGGTAAGGAAGTCACTGTTCTCCCAATGAAGAGAACAGGGCAGCAAGATTTTATTCTGACATGGAGGTAGAACTGGCTCGCTTAGGGTGGTACCTCCAACCATCCCTAAGCGGACAAGTTTTCCGCCTTCTTACTGCAGTTCTGCACTCGATGACCCCTTTCCCCACAATATAGACACAGACCCTCCTTCCTTCTCCTAGCTTTCTCAGCGACTGAGAGTCGTCCGTGCCCCAACTGCATTGGCTCCTCCTCTGGAACCTCAGGGGAACCAACAGTAGAGGGCGCTCTAACTAGCACAGATGACCTGCCCTTTTTATGATAACGAATGCGTCTATCGATTTTAACCGATAAGGCAATAGCTGCATCTACGTCTTTGGGCTCAGGGTGGCTTATCATGACATCAATAATAGACTCAGAGAGACCGGTCATGTATGTGTCTAGAAGAGTGAACTGATCCCACCTCGCTGAGACCGCCCACCTTCTAAACTCGGCAGCGTACTGCTCAACCATACGATTGCCTTGCTTTAGGCTTCGGAGTTTACGCTCGGCAGTGCCGGCTAAATCAGGATCCTCATATATGATGGCCATGTTCTTGAAAAACTCGGACACAGAAGATAAGGCAGTGTGACCCTCAGGTAAGCTGAAAGCCCATGTCTGAGAATCCCCTTGTAACAAAGTTTTAATTAAAGTTACTCTCTGTACCTCAGAACCAGATGACATGGGCCTCATCTGAAAATAGGCTAAACAACGATTTTTGAAATTACTGAAGTCGGACCGAGAACCAGAAAATCTTTCAGGAAGAGCCATCTTAGGCTCGCTACTGGCTGGGGAGGGTAGAATATTAAGTGGTGCCGGTAGTTTCTGAAAGGCCTCAGTCAGCTGGTTGATCTGGACCTGCTGAGCAGCAACGGTGTTTCTAAGCTCATCGACTGCTGCAGTTAAAGTCTGCAACTGCTCGGCAACTCCCTCCATGTTACTTTTACTGGTCTGCAGTACTGTAATGAGGTGATTGGTGCATACACTTCAGAGTTTTCTGATTATTAGTGATCCGCAGTATCACTAGTAATACAGATATATTTGATTATATGGTGATCTGCGGCATCACCAATAATACAAATATTTATGCGTACTCTGGAAAACACAAGGAACAGATAACTTGTGGAAAACCCACCACACTGACGTTAACTCAGAGGGAAGGTGACCTCTGGAAGGAAGGGCAGTGTGTGCGATTCTGCGACTAGGATAAGAACGCAGAATTGCGTTCCTCAACAGTAATGATATGCTGAGGAGTTACTGAGTTCCCCGCAAGAAGAACTCAGCAAAGTAAACCCTTTAGTGGAAACCCACTAAAGGGGGCGAAGTCAAACGGAAAACGGTTCGGTATCAGAACTGGCAGAGAAGTACCGAATCGTCAGACAGAAATCAAGATCAGAGGTCAAGCCAAGGTCAGCAACGGGAAATCAGATGAGCAGAGGTACAGAATCGAGAAACACAAGGGAAGTCAGAAGCCAAGCCAATAGTCGGTAACGGTACGGGCTGGCGAGGTACAAAATCAGGAGACAAGAGAATAATGAGGTAACAGGCAAAAGGTCATACACAATATACAATGCAATTAGTACTTTAGGCTATCAACAGAATCTGGCTAAGTGTGGATCCCCAGCTCCAGCTGGTTCTAGCACACTTTGGGATCTGACTAGGGTCTGAGTGCTAACACACAAGTATTCGCTGACTGCAGACAACTTGCAACTGACAGAATGCCTGCTTTTATACTGTGCTGGACTCAAACAGCCCGCCCAGCCATTCAACCAATCACAACGTGGCTCAAGGACCTTGCAGCACAGCTCAAGGACCTTGCTGAGGTCAGCTGACCAGCTGGTCAGCTGACTCTCTTTCTAAGAGTATAAAAGGCTCTACTGCACACGCGCGCGGCCCCTACGGGGTCCAGACTGTCATGAGAGGTGTCTCGGCGAGCAGCATGCCATGAGGCCTGTGAAGGTGTTCCAGGAGTGCAGCCTCGACGTGGAGTATGCCGAGAGGTCTGCGACTGAACGGTGGATCGTGCTACCGCTGCGGACGTGGACGTTTCTCCGCGTTCCGCATGCGACCATGCGGGCGGTTGCGCTGCTGATGCGGACGCGAACAAACGTCCGCGTTCAGCCTGCTGCTGCCTCATTACAAATATACTAGTAGGCGTAAGCATGTTACAATAATTTGCTTTAGGCATCCCTCACTACCCCCCTCCCCTTCTGCCCCTTTCACCGCCGCCTCTGCTACATGTAATCACACATGCACGTGTATGGCACACACACATGCGCAGCACATACCCTCCCCCCTGGCCCCATCCTCCTACTGTCCCAAAGACTGCCCGCTTGCTACACATGCGCAGTAGCACAAAAGTGCAGAAACAGGGATAGGAGAGGATGCAGGAACATGGGGTTTATTGTATAGGATGTTCTGTATAGAAAAGGGGCTAGGGCTGTGAGCTCCATGATTACACTGCCTGGACAGCCTTATCCAGCACTTCAGAGATACCTACACACCTTCTCCTGGGTATCCCCCCACTGAGGAGGATGACGCAGAAGGGAATGAAGGCAAAATCTACCTCCACCATGAGATCTACGCAGACTTTACCAGACTTCTTTCAGAGGCGCGTCACACGACAGAGCACCAATATGGCGTAGGGAGGACCTTCCTCATCCACAGCGCAAGACAAAAGCAAGCAAATGGAAACCCAGACTGCCGAAGAAATTGCCCTAAACACTCACCCAGAGCTGTTTGCATCTATAAAAACACTCTTCAAAATAGAACTAGAAGTGGCAGTATCCAGTATCAACTCCCAGATATGTGACATCGGAGGCTGCGTAAACGAACTGGAAACCCGCCATGATCACATGGTGGACGCCATAGCGGCTGACAAAGAAATACAAACAGCCCATGAAACAAGAATTGCTCAACATGAAGAACGGCTGGAAGAGTTTGAAAATCGGGCCAGCAGATCAAACCTAAGAATCCGTGGCCTCCCTACATCATTCACCGCACTAAGGGAGGTGGCCGAAAATCTCTTCACCACCATATTGCCACAAGCTGAACCAGGCCTGTTCTAAATTGACCGGATTCATAGAGCCCTGAGAAAACCTTTAAACCCTGACCAACCAAGGAATGTAATTATGAAGCTCCTCGAAGCGAAAGACCAACTAATACTGGCAGCTCAGCAGCTGGTCGCATTGCCAGGAGTCCCTAGCTCAGTACAACTCTATTCTATGGTGCAAGGAACATGGTATACAGTACTATACCAGAAGCATTTTAGGACATATCTGTTCCAATTTACCATTCCTGATTCCCAAACGATAATAACGTTTGATATGTATATCTATGAGGACTCAATATGTAAAATGGTTTCAATACTGAATATGTTAACAGGGTCTAGGGCTGAATATCTAAAATGTTTTTGACTGCTACCTCTCAAGCTATGTGAAGTGGTCATCTCTGTGCATGGGAGTTATACTCCCACGGGGCACCTCTAGTGCCCAGAGACCCCACCTCACATGGTGCAGAACAATTTCTGCCCTCCATGTGGGTTTTACGAATGGTTAGATGGCTAACGACATCCCCCTCCTAGTATGGTGTGAGGTGGACTTCTCTGAGGCTAATGAGGGTTTCTTCTTCTGATAGCTACGAGTCGCGGAGACTCCACCATCACACCAGAAAAGATTATTTGATACCCCATATGGAGGACTTACTAAATAAATATATTTTACAATACATCTATGAATACTTGTGGCTTATGCACACATGCCTCAAAAAATACCTGGTCTAGTCACTTCTATACTCTAGGGGGAAAATTAGATCTAATTGGGTTGTGTAACTCAGGTGGGTGAGACATAATATAACAATATAAAATTTCAAATTTGGGTGGAGAAAATGGGGGGGATAAATTCCATAAAAACTAAACTCACTCCTTTTCCTAATTTGAGTCAAGGTTCCTTTTGTTACACACTTTAGTAGTAATCACTATATCCGGCACCATCCATAAATATATTCTCTTTTATTTTCTCAAAAATTCATTACAGCAGTCAAAGCAACGTTTCAGGGCAGCCGCCCCTTTATCAAGCTGTGCTGTCAATGTTCAAACACATACTGAACTCACATCTCTATTTATACCCCAGATACAGCAGTGAATAGTCAATCACATGACATTATAAACATCTAACCTATCACCAAGGTCCCGCCTCGTGCGGACCTGATGGGAAACTGCCGGCCATAAACTGCCATTGGAGGATTCAAACCTCCACATCGCCCACATCGCCTACCTCGCCAACGGCCGCGGTGGCAGGCACACCCCATGGTGCCGGGTCATCATGGTAGCCACTCCCAGCAGGCCGCCGCTACGGCGGACCTGATGGGGAACTAATCCGCGTGACGCATAGAGCTACGGCTAAGCCCCGCCCATTGCGTCTCCCCAGCAACCACAGACGCTGGCGGCGTAACCACAGACGCTGGCGGCCAGCCATGCTCCGTATGATGTAAATAAAGGATGCGCCAGCAGCTGACGCGAATGGGAGAAGACATTCCCATATAGTGTTATGTAATAGACATCCAGACATCCAGAAACAGTATATAATAAATCACAGAGGATAAATAGTTAGCAATTTAGTACAGGAGGACTGGCGAGGATAAAGTTAGGGACAGCATCTATACATATTCCATAAGACATATCACATATTCGTAATGACTAATAGAGCAGTGTTTAGGACAGGTATACAATATAACAAAAAGGTCTCACACCAAAGGCTACACAGTATAGATACCCTCACCCCATCAGTAGATTCAGTATCATCACATAACAGACTATTTAAAGCTGGACAGAATGGAACAACAGAGCCCAAACCAACCAAATAAATTAAAATAAATTAAACAAATGGCAACAAATCTAACTCTCTATTTAATCCCTGCGGTTCCATTGTGTCCAGCTTCTTAATCCAAAATGCCTCCCTGTAAAGCAATTTCTTTATTCTATCACCTCCTCTCCTAAGGGGCCCAACCTGTTCAATAATCATAAATCTTAGTTGGCTGACATGATGTTTAGCTAACTGAAAATGGTACGCCACTGCCTGGTCAGTCAAAGATTCCCTAATCGCATGTTTGTGTGACGACAAGCGTTTTTTAATCTTCTGTGTAGTCTGTCCGACGTACAGTAAACCGCACGGACACTTCAAAGCATATACAACATAACTAGAGTCACACGTGAAGCAGTCACGTATTTTAAATTGAGTGCCTCTATGGGGGTGTTCAATCTGATCACCCCTAATGATTGAATTGCAGTGAACGCAATTCATACATGGGAATGTACCTCTGCGACTGGATTTTGACTGACCCTTAGGGCTGAAATCTGCACGTACCAAATGATCCCGCAAATTAGGGGCCGTTTTGTAAGAGATAAGTGGAGGATTTTTAAAATGTGAACTATCAGGGAAACTGTCAGAGAGCAAATACCAATGTTTTTTAATAATTTTCGCTATATCTGCACTCTTTGTATTGTATTTTGTTACAAATGTTATTCTCTCTCTGACATCCCTCCGTTGTGCACCTGCCCCAACACTGCCTTCAACAACTCTCGATCTCGCCCCTTTGACTATATCCTCAGGATAACCTCTGAATGAATTTTTCTTGCATCTCATCAATCCTCTGTGTCTTAACCCCATCATCATCAACTATTCTGTGGACTCTCTGAAATTGTCCCACTGGGACGGATCTCCTAGTGGCCCACAGATGGAAACTCCCGAAATGTAACAGGGAGTTTACATCCGTGGGCTTAGTATAGAGTTCCGTAACCAGTTTCCGATCTTTACATATAACCAGTGTATCCAAATAACTAATCTGCTCAGTAGAACTATGAATCGTAAGTTTGATCTCAGGACATCTCTGCATCAACTGATCAACAAATTCAACAAGGGTCGAATGTGGCCCCGCCCACACGCAAAAAACATCATCAATATAATGAAACCATTGAATTGCATATTTTTGAAATAACTCATTAGAATAGACAAACATATCCTCATATACTCCCATATAGATGTTTGCGTAGGACAGGGCCACATTCAACCCCATAGCTGTGCCCCTCATTTGCATATAAAACTGATCTTCAAATCTAAAGTAATTGTATTTAAGTACTATCTCAAGTAAAATACAGATGAACTGTATCTGTTGCCTAGATAAATCCGATGCAGTTTCTAGCATGTATCGTACTGCTTCCAGACCTCCCTCGTGGGGTATGGACGTGTACAAACTTTCAACGTCCATAGTGACTAGTAACCATCCACTTTCTAGAGGGGGCATATTTCTCTAGATATTCAAGAACATTTGTGTGTCCTTGAGGTACGACTTTAAAGCAGCCACATATTGTCGAAGTACTTGATCTAAATATTTAGCAAGTGGGGCTAAAACTGAGACCATCTCTGCAACTATAGGTCTGCCTGGAGGATTATCCAGGCATTTATGAATCTTTGGACAGATGTAAATCACTGGAACTACAGGATATGTCTGAATCAAAAACTCAGCCAACTTCTCATCAATGATCCCCTGGGCCCTAGCTGTAGTCACAACTTCACCAACTTTCCCCTGAATATCATTAGTGGGATCACATGGTATAGGCCTATAAGTTGTAATATCAGCTAGCTATAGGCCTATAAGTTGCAACACCTCTTTCCGATATTGACTAGTGTCCATCACGACTATTGCCCCGCCTTTATCGGCGGGCTTGATTTTAATGGCCGAGTTATTCATCAGTTCCTTGATGGCCATTCTCTCTGCCTTATTGATGTTGGAACGAACATGTATGCCCAAATGATTGGACTTCCTCATCAAGGAATCAACTTCTTCTTGTACTTTTTTTGTATATATGTCCAATATTTGACATGAAATTTACTTTTAGACCGTAGTGTAGTGTCTCGTAGGCTAAGAGTGTCAGATTCCATCACAGGAGCACGTGTGCTCTCAAAAGGTCTCGGAATTGAAAAGAAGTATTTCAGCTTGATAGCTCGAAAGAACCATTGTAATTCTATGTCTACTTCCAAAGGATCTGAGAAGTTGGTAGGTGAAAAAGACAGGCCATAATTAAGGGCAGATAGTTGAGACGGGGTCAGTGTCACAGAAGATCTATTAACCACAATAACTTCTTTTGTTGTCTCGGTTGGCGAGACCGTAATTGATCTCTGATGCCGCCTCCTCCTCCTCCTCTGTCTGCCACTCCTACTCGTCCGTGCTGATTTATTGATGCGTCTGAAAAACCCTCTTGTGAGGAGCGACTGAAAGCTTCTGTTGAGTCCGGCAGCTCACCGCCTTGCGGTCTTTTACCATCGGGACCCCCTGGTCGAGGTCTACGGATCGGTCTAGGTCTTCCAGCCGGCCGTAGCCGAGGTTATAATCGTAATTGAAGAGAAATCGAGAGCCCAATATGGTGTAGTATGTCAAGACAGATTGAATAATTGAGACAGTGAAATGGTAATATTCACAAACATGAGTTACCGCTCAGGTAACCACTCAATGGGCAGGTGAGGAGATTAGACCTGTCCTCACTGAGGATTAAGAAGTTGCTCTCTGTAGATAGGAGAAATAGGGTAGATCACCCCTTCACCTGGGGTGGACTTGAATATACTGGTAGGTGAACAGAGGCGCCAGTAGAATAAAAGTACATAACATTTTATAAAAATTGCTGGGAGGAAGTGGTGGACTTGCCTCCGTTAAAGCAGACACCAAGGACTGTGATTAAATAAATAAATACACATTTATTGAAGATACCCCGAGGATGCAACGCTTTTCGCGGGCACTGCCCACTTCTTCAGGCAATAAACAGGGGATAAACATCTGTAAACAAAAAAACAGAAGATAGAGACATTGCTATAAAAGTTGCCCTACAAACTTGCATACGTATTTACAATTAGTGTAATAAGGATAGTATTGTAAAATTGTAAAATTAGTGCTCACTATTTTAGTATGGTTTGGGATAAACTACAAGCAATGTGTGATTGGAGTCTGGAGTAAACTGCAAGACTATGTGAGGGGAATAGGTGAGTTTGCTGTGGTAAACGGTGAATAATTAAAAAGGATCAAATTAGAAGGTAGGGAGTGGGGTAGGTTATAGTTAGCAAAGGGGAATATTAACAAAGGTAGAGAATACATTAAGTAGAAAATAAATTATAAACTTACCAGCAATTCTGTTATAGCAAGCAGAGCACCTCTGTACTGTTGTGAGGTCGCCTGCTGCTTTAAATGCATTAGTGCTAACAGATCTGGCCAATCCAGATGCTGTGCTGGTGTGGGTGGGCGGAGTTAGTGGCCATGGTGACTGGGGATCCTCCAATCAGCTGCTGCCAGCTGTAAGGAGCTGAATGGTGTGCATGTGTTGTTACATAATGACTATGAACCGATGTTCAGGTTGCCATCTAGTGGTGGAAATCAATAATACAGCAGGGAGGATTTCCAAAGCCATTATATGTGCAATAAATTAATCAAAATTAGAGATACACTATAAACATAAAGAGTTCTAAAGATTAAAAAAGGTTGTTTTAGAAGATAAAAGAAAAAAGGAAGGCGATAACAAGGAAATAAAAAGGAAATACAAATAAAATAAAAATAAAGAGTTTTTTTTTTTTTTTCAAAATTAGTAAATGGAACACATGAAAACAGTTTAACCAGCTAATGAAGGGGCCATTGGCCGAGAAATGTTCAGGCATGGTGTTGTCTGGTACATAATGCCCTTTCCAGTGTTATATTTGTCGTTCTAACAGTTATCATAAAAATGATTGATGGTAAGTAGTGGTAATAATAATAACATTAATGATCATGAATAAAAATACAATCTAAAAAAACAATCTAAAAAACTATTAAAGGAGATTTTAAAAGAGAGCAACCAAGGTAAAAGAAAAACTTAAGATAGGAGTGGTTGGTAAATTTTGGACTAAAGTGGTTAGTAGATTTTTTCTAAGACTTCGTTAAGGCCCTCAGGAGATAGGGTTCTTAACGTCTGTATCCAGAACATTTCGTATTTTTTGAAAAGATCAGATGCATTCGATTTCCTTGTGTCCACTGAGTCAATCAGTGTAATATTGAATAGAAGTGGATTACTATTGTGATGGGTGCTAAAGTGACGTGACACACTGTGAAGGGGGAATTGCTTTATGATGTTTCTCTTATGTTGTCCGATTCTACTGCGGACCAGTTGAGTGGTTCTCCCCACGTACTGAAGCCGGCATGGACAGGAGATGAGATAAATTACATATTTGGAATCACAAGTGAAATGTTTTTTCAGAGGATTATTGCAGTTGGTAATGGAAGAGGTGAATGATGAACTGGTATTGATGAATTGACAGGCTGTACAGCGGGTCTTGTTACATGGGAAGCAGCCTGGTTCTAGTGATTCGGGAGGAGTGGGAAAGGGCTGTCTAGGAGGCATAGTTTACTGGTGCAAGAATGTTACTGAGATTTGGAGCTCTTCTATAGGTGATGGATGGTGCTTTAGGTAACAATGGTCTTAAGAAGGGGTCCTGCATCAGGATCTCCCATCTGTTGGTGAGTATGTCACGGATGTGTGAGTGTTGGGCATTGTATTGAGTAATGAACCTTGGAGGACCTGTGTTATTGGGTGGTTTGATATCAGTGCTAGGGGGATTCGGGTTTCTGGCTTTGAATTTAGCATTTTTTATCAACGTTTTGGGATATTGGCGGTCAGTGAATTTTTTTTTTTTCGTGAGGATGTTGGATTGTATGTCGTATTGAGCTGGATCTGTGCAGTTTCAGTAGATTCTCCTGAACTGACTGTAAGGTGTGTTCGTGATCCAGGGGTGATGGTGAAAACTTTTGAAGTGAATGTAATTATTGGCATCGACTGGTTTAAAATAGTTTTTTGTTTTAATGTGGTTTGATTCGATATATAGGGTAAGGTCAAGGAATTCTATGGATGTGTGATGGTGGTATGTGAATTGTAATCCTGCTGGGTTGGAATTTAGGTAATCAACAAAGTGTGGGATGGTAGTGATGTTACCTTTCTAAATAAAGATAAGATCATCAATATAACGTCTATAAAATACTATATTATTGAAAAACTGGTTGCCGGAGGATAATTTCATTTGTTCAAGGTAACCCATGGTGAGATTAGCGTACGATGGGGCGAACAAACTCCCCATCGTCGTTCCGCTAATCTGATGATAAATTTGTTCATTAAAAGTAAAGATATTATTCTGGAGGATAAATTCGGCGCATTGTAGCAGAAATGTTTGTTGTGTTATGGGCATGGAGGGATTGGAGGCTAGGAAATGTTGCAGTGCGCTGAGGCCAAATGAGTGAGGGATATTGGTGTAGAGGGTGGAAACATCACATGTGAGCCAGACATAGTCAGGCTGCCAGGGGACGTCTTGCAGAAGATGAATAAGTTGCTGGGAATCTTTAAGAAATGATGCAAGGGACTGGACATGTGTTTGTTAAAGTTGATCAAGGAATTTAGAAAGACTGCTGGTGATGAAGTTAACACCTGAAATAATTGGTCAGCCTGGAGGTTTATAGAGACTTTTATGTATTTTGGGTAGATAATACAAGTTGGGAGTGGTTGGTTGGGTGTTGTTTATATCGTTTTTTTTTTTTATTTTTAGTGATGATATTAGATAAATAGGCTGTAACGATTGTGGAATTCTCTCCGTGATCAGCGCACAAGATGTGCGCTGACACTGCGGAAATCCTCCACAAGCGTATAATTTGAGGGAACCCAGCAAAAGGTGCAATGCACCTGTAGAGGGAACTTCCTGTCGACAGGGGGAGCTGTGGAGTGCAGAGGAACAGCTCCTCTGCCCTGCCACACACGCCAGACAGGAATTGCACGAAGGGAAGAAATGCAGGGCAAGATAGCCCTGAAAGAGAGAGATCAAAGCGACAGAGGGTATGCGTGTTCAGCAAACTAGTCGCCACCCTGCGACGATGAACACACAACCATGAAGACAAAGTGAGAAGGCAATCGCCAGAGATGGCGATTGCTAACAGAGACACAAGACCGAATAAGCACAGATGAGGAATGTATGTATTTACAATAAAGTGCAGGGTGCGCTTGAGGCCTCATGGGACCTTATGAAAAAAGATAGCAGAATACTTTGCAGAATATTTAATAATAAATCTGATATTTAAAACAAGTGCAAAATCAATGTAAAATCAATATGCAGGATCCTGCTCACACCTCGTCATTCACACACACATACACAGCCCAGCACGTCTATAGCAAATTCCATAGATTAAGGGAATTTTCCTCCGTGACTTATCAGAAGTGATGTATTACAGCTGTCAACTTCAGCCCTTGAAGACAGCTGCGTGCGTCAGCAGATATATCCGAGCTCTGATGAAGGAAACCGTCAAGTTTCTGAAACGTGTAAGCATTGGCTGAAGCAAGAGTGACGTCACCGCTGACCACATCCGGGGTTGGATTTCCTTTACCCTCACGCTGCACGCGGAACGCGGAAGTTGTTGCGTTCCAGGACCGGGACATCCTGTCCCTGCGCACTGAATACAACTCTACAACAGCGCATAGACTCTCTTGGTCTGCCGCCGGCCGGGGCACTCGAGATCGAGCAGTCCTGGATATATCTGCTGCCACATCATTATTTATACAGCGGGATTCGCCGCAGGAATACTTCTGAAAGGTCTATTGCTGCCAACCACGGAGGGGGTAAGCTAATTGACTTATTAACAAGCAACGCTGCAACAATCAGTACTAATACGTAAAGACTGATTTAATCTAGAAGATTGGAACTTTCTAAATTAACTTTGCTTATATGACCTTCATTGACGCACGCAGCTGTCTTCAAGGGCTGAAGTTGACAGCTGTAATACATCACTTCTTATAAGTCACGGAGGAAAATTCCCTTAATCTATGGAATTTGCTATAGACGTGCTGGGCTGTGTATGTGTGTGTGAATGACGAGGTGTGAGCAGGATCCTGCATATTGATTTTACATTGATTTTGCACTTGTTTTAAATATCAGATTTATTATTAAATATTCTGCAAAGTATTCTGCTATCTTTTTTCATAAGGTCCCATGAGGCCTCAAGCGCACCCTGCACTTTATTGTAACTAGATTTTTATCATTTATGTGGTTGGGGAACCACAGCTTAGGGTAGCAGCTGAGAGTGCATTTATTCTATTGACATTACATTTATTACGGGTGATCCAGAGCGCAGGAACCTAGTATTTGTTTTTTAGGAATGTATGTATGTTCACCAATCTAGCTGCCACCTGCGACGGCAGACACACAACAAGGAAACCGAGTGAGAACGCAATCGCCTAAGAAGCGATTGCGAATGACATTGAGCAAAGGGACAGATTGTATGTGTGTGCACCAAACTAGTCGCCAACCCGCGACGGTGCATACACAACAGCAGATATGAAGTAGGAACGCAATCGTGAGAGAGGCGATTGCCAGGGGTGACACAAGGCCACAGCAAGGCAGAACACGAGAGTAGCAAAGGCACAGCAAATCATACAATGAGGAGATAAGGAAAATAACAAACTCTAGCTAAACGCGAACACCGCACTCATTCACAACAGTGCACGCGTTTATGCGAGGTCCCCGCGTGATAAGCACAACAGAGACAAGCACGCCTAACTAACCACCGACAGACAAACATGAAAACAGAGGACGCGAGTGCTTGCTTAACGGTTACCTCGCCGAGCCTCCAGCAAGCGTTCGTAGCAGAAAAGGCAGATACACGAAAACAGAAATAAGAGAGAGAGACAGATCCACAGCACTAGCGCAAGGCGAGTGCGATCCAGGCAAGACAGGTAGAGGAGATAGCTGGTAGCAACCACTGCTCCAGCTATACTCCAAGAACAAAGATCAGAACGACTTCCTGTCGACCACCGCAGGGACAGAACAATCGCAACAAACAAACCAAAACAGATATGCAATCCTAACTGCACTAGGGAAACCTGCCTAGTGCAGTCCCAGGAATTACATTAAGCTAATCTTCAAACAAAGAGCAAGGCTGACACTTGGAGTGTTTTACAGGAACTAACCCTTATGACCAGCAAAGGACTCTGGGAAACATAGCTCTTTATACTGCCAGTCATCAAAGGAGGCAGGTACGGGATTTGCATAACGAGTGTATGCAAATTCCTCAGCAGCAGAACAGACCAGAAACTTGTAATGGAAAACCAGGTCTCTCTTGCAGAGACCTGCAGCCCACAGACTAGAGGAATGGCCAAACAGCTGTCTGCCAGTGCATCCAGCTGAGCGGATCATTACATAGGCATTATTAATGAAGGTTTTTAATGCGAGGTTTAGTGCAGGTGTTGGGTCTGATGACAAAGTTTCATAATGTATGGGGTTATTGAGTAGTCTAGCTGCTTCCTCTAAATAATCGGATCGATTAAGTATGACAATGCCACCTCCTTTGTCAGCTGGTTTGATAACGAGGTTATGATTTTTTTGTAGAGAATTAATAGCTGATTGTATTTTTATTCATGATCATTAATGTTATTATTATTACCACTACCTACCATCAATAATTTTTATGATAACTGTTAGAACGACAAATATAACACTGGAAAGGGCATTATGTACCAGACAACACCATGCCTGGACATTTCTCGGCCAATGGCCCCTTCATTAGCTGGTTAAACTGTTTTCATGTGTTACATTTACTAATTTAAAAAAAAAAAAAAATCTCTTTATTTTTATTTTATTTGTATTTCCTTTTTATTTCCTTGTTATCGCCTTTCTTTTTTCGTTTATCTTCTAAAACAACCTTTTTTAATCTATAGAACTCTTTATGTTTTTAGTGTATCTCTAATTTTGATTAATTAATTGCACATATAATGGCTTTGGAAATCATCCCTGCTGTATTATTGATTTCCACCACTAGATGGCAACCTGAACATCGGTTCATAGTCATTATGTAACAACACATGCACACCATTCAGCTCCTTACAGCTGGCAGCAGCTGATTGGAGGATCCCCAGTCACCATGGCCACTAACTCCGCCCACCCACACCAGCACAGCATCTGGATTGGCCAGATCTGCTAGCACTAATGCATTTAAAGGGGAGCTGAAGAGAGAGGTATATGGAGGCTGCCATGTTTATTTCCTTTTAAGCAATACCAGTTGCCTGGCAGCCCTGCTGATCCTCTTCCTCTAATACTATTAGCCATAGCCCCTGAACAAGCATGCAGCAGATCAGGTGTTTCAGACTTTAAAGTCAGATCTGACAAGACTAGCTGCATGCTTGTTTCTGGTGTTATTCAGATACTACTGCACAGAAATAGACCAGCAGGGCTGCCAGGCAACTGGTATTGATTAAAAGGAAATAAATATGGCAGCCTCCGTATACCTCTTACTTCAGTTCCCCTTTAAAGCAGCAGGCGACCTCACAACAGTACAGAGGTGCTCTGCTTGCTATAACAGAATTGCTGGTAAGTTTATAATTTATTTTCTACTTAATTTATTCTCTACCTTTGTTAACATTCCCCTTTGCCAACTATAACCTACCCCACTCCCTACCTTCTAATTTGATCCTTTTTAATTATTCACCGTTTACCACTGCAAACTCACCTATTCCCCTCACATAGTCTTGCAGTTTACTCCAAACTCCAATCACACATTGCTTGTAGTTTATCCCAAACCATACTAAAATAGTAAGCACTAATTTTACAATTTTACAATACTATCCTTATTACACTAATTGTAAATACGTATGCAAGTTTGTAGGGCAACTTTTATAGTAATCACGATTGACCAGGCAGTGGCGTACCATTTTCAGTTAGCTAAACATCATGTCAGCCAACTAAGATTTATGATTATTGAACAGGTTGGGCCCCTTAGGAGAGGAGGTGATAGAATAAAGAAATTGCTTTACAGGGAGGCATTTTGGATTAAGAAGCTGGACACAATGGAACCGCAGGGATTAAATAGAGAGTTAGATTTGTTGCCATTTGTTTAATTTATTTTAATTTATTTGGTTGGTTTGGGCTCTGTTGTTCCATTCTGTCCAGCTTTAAATAGTCTGTTATGTGATGATACTGTATCTACTGATGGGGTGAGGGTATCTATACTGTGTAGCCTTTGGTGTGAGACCTTTTTGTTATATTGTATACCTGTCCTAAACGCTGCTCTATTAGTCATTACGAATATGTGATATGTCTTATGGAATATGTATAGATGCTGTCCCTAACTTTATCCTCGCCAGTCCTCCTGTACTAAATTGCTAACTATATATTCTCTGTGATTTATAATATACTGTTTCTGGATGTCTATTACGTAGCGCTATATGGGAATGTCTTCTCCCATTGGCGGCGGCTGCTGGCACATCCTTTGTTTACATCATACGGAGCATGGCGGCGGATTACGCCGCCAGCGTCTGTGGTTGCTGGGGAGACGCAATGGGCGGGGCTTAGCCCTGCTCTATGCGTCACGCAGATTAGTTTCCCATCAGGTCCGCTGTAGCGGCGGCCTGCTGGGAGTGGCTACCGTGATGACCCGGCACCAATGGGTGTGCCTGCCGCCGCGGCCGTTGGTGAGGTAGGCGATGTGGAGGTTTGAATCCTCCAATGGCAGCTTATGGCCAGCAGTTTCCCATCAGGTCCGCACGAGGCGGGACCTTGGTGATAGGTTACATGTTTATAATGTCATGTGATTGGCTATTCACTGCTGTATCTGGGGTACAACAGAGTAACCAAGCAGCTCAGGGTGACCCAAACTACTAGGAATGTATAGGGGGATAAAAGGAACCAAAAAGCCCTCCTACTAAAAAAGCAAAGCTTGGTGTAATTGCCTTCTTAAAACAGAAGGACATTTGCAATAATTCAGTTATAAATGAACATTTGTGGTTACCCACAATGCACTACTACTAAATATGCAAATTATCCCTTTTCGCCCTTGTTAAGCCAAGCAAGCATCCAGAACCGCTGGTTTATAGCAAGCCTATAGCATTAAGTTTTACACAGCCATATCAAACCCACATGTAGACAGCCTGTTTCGGACTTTTGGTCCTCATCAGTACATGGCAGGGATTGATAAGCAGTGGTGCTCAGCAGAGCTCGAATATTCGAGTAGCTCGAATATTCGAGCTCTTTTTCAGCTATTCGAGCTCGGTATTCGAGCTCCGAATAGCTGCGGCTATTCGAATGGGCTATTCGAGTAAACGCGAATAGCCCATTCACTATTCGAGCTATTCGATCAAATGGCGCTATTCGAGCTCGAATACCGAGCTCGAATAGCGTCATAGCCCAGATTGATGTCCTTAGAGCCAATCAGAGGGCTCCCAGGCCCTCTGACGGCAGCCAATCACAGAGGGGGACCCTGGCCAGCCCCTACCCTATAAATAGCGGCCGCCATGTTCCGTTTCTCCGTCCTTGCCTGAGACTTGCATAGAGAGAGAGTTGCTCCTTTGTGCTTTGGCTTAGCAAGAGCTTTATTGTGGTCATTTACCTAGCGTTTTTGCTCACATACACCTCCTATACACACCTATATTGTTGTTAGTTAGATAGACATTGTATTTTAGTTAGTAGCTTTTGTGTTACATAGAGACAGGCCAGCTGCTGCAGGCTTACAGCTTTAGGCCTCAGGGCCTGCCTGTGTGGGCAGCTGTCCTCCTGTCCTCTGTTAGTTTATTTCTCATTAGTATTAGACAGTATTAGACAGTATTAGTATTAGATAGTATTAGACAGTATTTCTGCTGTCCCTTTACTACTTAGTGATTGTTATATAATACTGTAACTGTACTAGGACACTCACTGTCACTGTTCATACTAGGCTACTAGCTCGGACTCCTGCGTGTGTGTGTGCACTCACTGTCTGTGTACTGTACACACACTCTATTTCCTTCTGATTACTGATCGATTATTGTAAATTCTACTTCCTGACAGTTACTACTTACTTACTGTAGTAGGGACACTCACTCAGTCACTGTTCATAGGCCAGCTCCTGCGCGTGTTTGCGCGTGCGTGCACTCACTGTCTGTAGTGTACACACACTCTATTTCCTTGTGATTACTACTGATAGTGATTATTGTAACTGCTGCTAGTTGTACTTCCTGACTGTTACTACTTACTTACTGTACTAGGGACACTCACTCACTCTCTGTTCATAGGCCAGCTCCTGCGCGTGTTTGCGTGTGCGTGCACTCACTGTCTGTAGTGTACACACACTCTATTTCCTTGTGATTACTACTGATAGTGATTATTGTAACTGCTGCTAGTTGTACTTCCTGACTGTTACTACTTACTTACTGTACTAGCGAGTCGGGACACTCACTCAGTCACCTCACCCACCAACCCACTCCATTAAAGTACCCCACTTTTCTCCCGCCCTTTTCAAAAACTTTTGTCTTTACGCCCAAAACATCGAAGATGTCTGGAAGTGGCAGCCAGCGCGGTTTGGGCAAGGGGAAGGGCAGCAAGGGAATCAGGAGGAGAGGGAGCAGCATTGTGGCAGGCCGCGGCCGCGCCACCATGCACAGTTCCGCAGCAGCAGCAGCAGCGTCAGTGGCTAACATTCCTCCCATAGCCACTGGCCGTGGACGCCTTGGGCGCCGCCCAGCAGGAGCATCTGCAACTCACGCTGCAGAGACACAGCAGCAGCAGTGTGTAGCACCTGCTCCTATTTTCCTCCAGCCGGGTCGGAAACGTCCCATTGAGGAAAAGGATGCATCCACTGTGGTGCAACTGATGACGGAGGATGAGCAGCCCGCCATCAGCTCTGCATCCGAGGCCTCCACCCTCACCACCACCACCACCACCACCCCTGTTCGCAGCAGCCGCCCAGCAGGGTCTGGGGAGGAGGCCAGTTCACCGTCACAAGTTGGCGACCTGTCACTCAGCAGTATTTTTACCCCAGGCACCATCAGGGTATTGTCTGCTGTTGTTAGCGATTTGGAGGAGGAGATGCTGATGGGCACTTTGGGGGATGAGGGATTGGACAGCAAGACTGTGGCGACAGTCAAGCAGCCCATCCATGCATCAGGAGAGGAGTTTGGGGGGTCATCATCCCAGCAGGACATGTTTCAGGAGGGGGAGGATGATGATGACCCGGTGACAGACAGAGACTGGGTGCCACCACCTCCAGGGGATGTCGTCCTCAGCAGCTCTGAGGAGGAGGAGGAGGATGCGCTTGTGGGCCTTGCAAGGAGGCGCATCATTGCAAGCATTGGCAGCAGTAGGCAGGTCCCACAGCCTGCTGGTGTCTCAGGCTCAGCAGCAGCAGCAGCAGCATCTGCCAGTACCACCACCAGCCGCACCCAAGCCCCCCCCCAACCACCACAGGGAGACAGGCAGCAGCTCTTCCATGCCGTAGGGGGATGTTTCTGTCACCAATCTGGCGATATTTCACCATGCCCACTGTGTACAGCAAGTACGCCACTTGCAACCACTGTCAGCGGAAGTTGAGCAGAGGTGCAGACCCCTTAAAGTTCAGCACCAGCTCGCTCATCAACCACCTTGCTGCGAAACATTTCCACCAGCATGAGGAGTTCCAGAGGCTGAAGGCATCTGGTGCTGGCAGTGGCACCACACCCATCACTGCACAGCCTTCAGCAGCAGCAGCAACAGCAGCCACCCGCCCTCCTGCTCCTCCAGCAGCACCAGCAGGAGTGCGGAAACGCACTGCTCCTCCCCCCTCTGCAACTCCTGCCGCCGACACTGAGGCCTGTTCTGGCAGCCAGTCCTCAGTGGCCTCCTCCGCTGTGTCTGCTGATTCCCGTGCCAGCAAAAGGCCACGCCAGAGCCTTTTGAGCGAGTCCTTTCAGGGGGTGGTTAGGGCTCTGCCTCCCAGCAGCCGTCGCGTGCGGCAGCTGAACGGCTTGCTGGCACGGGCCATGTGCTCCCAACTCCTGCCGTACACGCTCGTGCAGGAGGAGAGCGACATTCGTGCGCTGCTTGCTTGCGCAGCCCCAGACTGGCAGCTCCCCAGCAGACACTTCTTTGCCCGCAAGGCCATTCCTGCACTGCACCGCTTTGTGATGGCCAATGTGGAGCGAGGGCTGGAGCACGCGGTTGGTGAAAAGGTCCACGTCACCATGGACTCCTGGAGCAGCCGCTTCGGGACAGGCCGCTACCTGTCCTTCACTGTCCACTGGGTCAGCTTGGTGGAAGGGGGTGAGGATGGGAGAGCAGCAGCGGGCACAGCAGCAGCAGCAACACAGTGGGTGGTGCCACCCCGCAGGGTCAGGGGAACTGCAGCAGGTTCCTCTGATCCTCTGCCATCCTCCGGCACACCTGGCCAAACCCCCCGCCTCAGCAGCAGCGTGAAGGCCCGCCACTGCCAAGCGCTGCTGCACTTGGTCAGCCTTGGGAAGACCAAGCTGACGGCAACCCATGTGTTGGCCAAACTCCAGGAGCAGGAGAGGATTTGGCTGACCCCCAGAGGCCTCAGAGTCGGAGAGGTGGTGGCCGACAATGGGGCCAATCTGGTTGCCGCAATAGACAGGGGAAACCTGACCCACATCCCCTGTCTTGCCCACGTGCTGAACCTGGTGGTGCAGAAGTTCTTTCGCACCTACCAGGGGATGGGCGAACTGCTGGAAACGGCAAGGAACATTGTGCGTCACTTCCGGCACTCGGCTGCAGCCTGTGCGAGCCTGGAAGACGTGCAAAAGGAGCTGGATCTGCCACGCCATCGGCTGATCCTTGACGTTCCGACTCGCTGGAACTCCACCCTGGCGATGTTGGAGCGTCTGGTTGAACAGAAGCGCGCTGTCAAACAGTACCTTGCCCTGGCCACTGTTTCCGCCGCTCAGAGAAGGGACAAGACCAGCAACATCCCGTCCATCGTCCCCGATGATGACTGGAGGCACATGCAGCAGGTGTGCTTAGTGCTGGCTCCCTTTCTGCAGGCCACTAACATGGTGAGCAGGGACCATGCTATGGTCTGCGAGTGGGTGCCCCTGGTTTGTCTGCTGAACAGGGCCCTCGATGCTTTGCTGGAACAGGGAGCGGCAGCCTTGGACCAGCAGGAGCGGCAAGCAGCTGCACAGTCCACCTCTGAGGGGGAGGAGGAGGACTTGGTGGAGGTCCCTGACCTTGCTGCTGATGAGGGGGAGCAGCACAGTGCAGCTGAGTTGGTGCGGGGGTGGAGAGAGGATGAGGCTGACGAGGCAGAGGAGGAGGATGAGGACAGCAGCACTGCCGTCGATGTGCCAGCAGACGTGGCCCGCCTCTTCCCAATGGCAGCGCACATGCTGACGTGCCTGCGCAGGGACCCCAGGGTGATCCAGATGAAGCAGAGGGATGACATCTGGATCAGCATGATGTTGGACCCACGCCTCAAGGGGAAGTTGAGCCAGTTCCTGCCGCCTGCAGGAGGAGACCCAGCGCAACAAATAAGGAGCTTGCAGCAGGCCCTTGTTGAGCGCTTGGAGGAAGCCTTCCCCCAGCCTTCCACCCCCACTGTCCAGCAGCCAGCACAGAGGCAGCAGCAGGTGCCTGCATCCAGCAGCAAGCGCCCCACAGACCTGCTGTCTCTCAGCCACGAGCTCTACAGGACTGTAGAGGCTCCGGCAGCAGTGACTAGAGAGGAGGTGCATGCAGCAGCATCCTCCACCGGTCACAGCCAGCGCCTGACCCGCATGGTGGCTGACTACATGGGGTCCTACAGCGGGCTTGACAGCGATGCCCCTGTTGATCCCATGGAGTATTGGGTCAAGCGCCTGGAGATCTGGAGCGAGCTGGCGCAGTACGCCCTGGAAGTGCTGTCCTGCCCCCCTTCCAGCGTGCTGTCCGAGCGCTGCTTCAGTGCAGCTGGTGGTGTGGTCACCGAGAAACGCTCACGTCTGTCTCACAAGTCTGTGGACAGACTGACGTTTCTCAAGATGAACCAGGCGTGGGTGGAAGGCGAGTTCCTGGCCCCTGTTGTCGGCGAGAGGGGGACATGAACTGGGGCTATTATGTCACGCTGCCTGCCTGCTGCCACACTCACACTACTCCTCCATTCCTCCTGCTGCTGCTGTCTGTCTGTGTTTCCCACTGCCAGGGTACACAGAATTACCTTCTGCTGCCAGTCTGCCACCAGCTATTACGTCAAACAATAGCTGCACACATAATTACTCCTCCATTCCTCCTGCTGCTGCTGCTGTCTGTCTGTGTTTCCCAACGCCAGGGTACACAGATTTACCTTCTGCTGCCACTCTGCCACCAGCTATTACGTCAAAAAATAGCTATATCTGTGTAATTTGTTGTAAAAACAAACCAAAAAAAAACAATTAAAGGTTTAATTTTTCTGAGGTGCCCGGGTTGAAAACTGTGTTGTCCCAGTTGTGTATTGGACACAATGTGGGCTGCACGACCGCTGTCTGGGACCTCCTGCCTGCTGTGTTTATTTACAGCCCTGGTATCACCGCTAGGTACCAGGGCTATTATGTCACGCTGCCTGCCTCATTGACTGCCTGCTACCACACACTCATCCTCCTCCTCCTGCTGCTGAATTTACCTCCTGCTGTCTGTGTGTTTCCACTGCCAGGGAGCACATACAATGGCGCTTCCAACATGCGTGCGCCACCAGCTATTTGTTACGCTCAAAAATAGCTGCATTTCTTTAAAAAAAAAAATTGAAAAGAGAAATAAGTGAAGAAGAAGACGATATAGAAGAAGATGAAGAAGATGAAGAAGAAGAAGATGAAGAAGAAGAAGAAGAAGAAGAAGAAGAAGGAGAAGAAGATGAAGATGAAGAAGAAGAAGAAGATGAAGAAGAAGAAGATGAAGAAGATGAAGAAGATGAAGAAGAAGATGAAGAAGAAGATGAAGAAGATGAAGAAGATGAAGAAGAAGATGAAGATGAAGAAGAAGAAGATGAAGAAGAAGAAGATGAAGAAGAAGAAGATGAAGATGAAGAAGAAGAAGAAGATGAAGAAGATGAAGAAGATGAAGAAGAAGAAGATGAAGAAGATGAAGATGAAGAAGAAGAATATGAAGAAGATGAAGAAGAAGATGAAGAAGATGAAGAAGAAGATGAAGAAGATGAAGAAGAAGATGAAGAAGATGAAGAAGATGAAGAAGATGAAGAAGAAGAAGATGAAGGAGAAGAAGAAGATGAAGAAGATGAAGAAGAAGATGAAGAAGATGAAGAAGATGAAGATGAAGAAGATGAAGAAGAAGAAGATGAAGAAGATGAAGAAGATGAAGAAGAAGATGAAGAAGATGAAGAAGAAGATGAAGAAGATGAAGAAGAAGAAGATGAAGAAAAAGAAGATGAAGAAGAAGAAGATGATGATGAAGAAGATGAAGAAGATGAAGAAGAAGAAGAAGACAATATAAAAGAAGAAGATATAGAAGAAGAAGATATAGAAGAAGAAGAAGAAGAAGATATAGAAGATAAAGAAGAAGAAGAAGAAGAAGAAGAAGAAGTATATACAGTACTGAACAAAATTCTGGACACAACTTCTCTTTTCACCTTTTTTTTTTTAAAGGAACATCCCCACATAATCACTTGCTGTTGTTACTTGGAAAAAAAGAGGTTTCTTGCATCATTCACCCTCAAAACAAGTGTTGGAAGCTATTTAAGGCCATTTCGAATAGTCAGCTCGAATAATGAGCTCGAATACCGACTCGAATAGTGAGCTCGAATTCCGAGGTCGAATCGAATAGTAAAAATTATTCGACTCGAATATTCGACTGACCTCGAATAATTTACTATTCGAATTCGACCAAACTCGAATTTTAAAAAGGGGTATTTGAGCACCACTATTGATAAGGCTGTATGAAATAGGGCTTGGACGAGTACAACAGAGTAACCAAGCAGCTCAGGGTGACCCAAACTACTAGGAATGTATAGGGGGATAAAAGGAACCAAAAGTAGGAGGGCTTTTTGGTTCCTTTTATCCCCCTATACATTCCTAGTAGTTTGGGTCACCCTGAGCTGCTTGGTTACTCTGTTGTACTCGTCCAAGCCCTATTTCATACAGCCTTATCAATCCCTGCCATGAACTGATGAGGACCAAAAGTCCGAAACAGACTGTCTACATGTGGGTTTGATATGGCTGTGTAAAACTTAAAGCTATAGGCTTGCTATAAACCAGCGGTTCTGGATGCTTGCTTGGCTTAACAAGGGCGAAAAGGGATAATTTGCATATTTAGTAGTAGCGCATTGTGGGTAACCACAAATGTTCATTTATAACTGAATTATTGCAAATTTCCTTCAGTTTTAAGAAGGTATCTGGGGTATAAATAGAGATGTGAGTTCAGTATGTGTTAGTATGTGTTTGAACATTGACAGTACAGCTTGATAAAGGGGCGGCTGCCCTGAAACGTTGCTTTGACTGCTGTAATGAATTTTTGAGAAAATAAGAGCATATATTTATGGATGGTGCCGGATATCGTGATTACTACTATTGAAAGACCTGGAGTGCAGCTGGGTGTACCGTGGCACATCCGACTACTTCATATCGAGGAGTGCTATCTACAATTATAAGTTTTGTTACACACTTTGAAATATATTGTTGAACTTAGCATGTTCTACTTAAACTCTGAAGTTAAGATATGCTTTTAATATTCTTAAACTTTTTTTTTTCTGATATGGTTGCCCAGGCAGGGTATATGTTTATGCTGCCCTCAGACAAGGAAATACAGACGAACCCCATATCTTCTGGGACCCTGTCACACCTCCTATGTCCATGAGTTCCCAGACTCATCAACTGTTTTGGTTCTTCATTTCACTATTTTGGCACAATTGGATTATTGTGTTCAGGGCAATAATTAAACAAACTTGAGACCCGGGAGACTAATGGCTACACATGAGAATAAAATGACCGTAAAAACACTCCCTATAAATGTTAGGGAGCTTAACTCCCTGAATAAAAGAAACCAGGTGTTCCAGCAAATGCTCAAATATGCTCCAGACATAATATGCATGCAAGAGACACACTTCTCAAAGACATCCTACCCTAAATATTTCCATGCTAAATATAAACAATATTTTCTTTCCAATGCAAGTAAAAAACATGGGGTACTGCTGTCCTTATTAAAAATACCCACCTCTCTCTAATAGTAAAACAGAAAATGATACACAGGGGAGATACATGATCTTACATGGGGAACTCTATTCAAAACAGGTATACCTAATTAACTCCTATGCTCCCCCAGAAACCGCTTTTCAACTCTTCACACACCTCCAGAAAAAATTGGATATCCGCCCTAATACGATATTTCTCTGGTGTGGAGATTTTAATTTTACATTAATATAATCTCTAGAGAAATCCACACCATCCTGTAACGATAGGCGTCAGCGCACAGAGAGAATCTGATTATTGGTGATCTGCAGTATCCCCAACAATCCAGATGTATACCAGATTGATGACCTGCAGAATCACCAATAATATGAGTATGACTAACCTCTGGACACCTAAAACAGTGATAACAATAATGACAATGTCAAAACACAAGATCGTGGAAATGTCCACCACACAGCGATTCCTCAGAGGTGTGGTTACCTCTGAATGGGAACCCCATATGTGCGATCCTCTAAAGGACTAGAAGAGGAGTCTCGGCCTCTAGCAGTAACAATCTGCTAGGGCAAGCATCCCAGAGATAGCCCACCAGTGGGAGACGTTCCACTGGAGGGAGAAAGGTCAGACAAGCAGAGGTTCGGCAACAGAGAGGCAGCGGCAGTACAGAAACGGAAGACTGATTCAGAGTCGGTAAACAGGCAGGGTCGGCAACTTGAATCAGATAGGCAGAGGTACAAGATCGATTAGAGTAGAGAGTAGTCAGGGATAGCCAGAGTCAAAACACAGGTAAATATACAATTACAATCCTAAACTGAGGTGTGACGTCCTTGGTATCAACACCTAGGAACTGGACTAAGGTCTAAGAGTTAACACTAATGTATTCACGACAACAGACGAGGAGCAACTGACAAATAGCTCCTTATATGCTGGGAGCGCTTCTCCACCCAGCCGCCCAGCCAATCCGACAGCTAGCTGGAGTCAGCTGACCAGCGAGTCAGCTGACTCTCCGTTTAGCCGCATAGAGGTCCTGCCGCCGGGCGTGCGCACGCGTAATGCGTGCCCTGTGTGCGGCCGAAGGACCTGTGTGGGACAGCGAGGCGGGGACCGCCGCCGGATGACACGCGGAGACGGCGTCCATGCCGCTCTCCGCCGCGGCGGTATCCCCTGTTACACATCCTTAGACAAACTGACAAAAAAACACAGAGAAAGCAGCTCCAAACCATACTGGAAGATAACTTTCTAGTGGATATTTGGCGAGAACTTCACGGAAATAAGAGGGGCTACACCCACTATTCACAGGCTCACAATTCATACACAAAAATTGACCACATACAGTACTCGCTACTACCTCTACCATTCCCTCTGTCCTATATATGACATATCCAAGTGTCTTGGTCAGACTAGGACATCATCCTACTCGGCATTGATTTATTACAAGGTTCCAGACCACCATACATGTAGAGATTAAATGACTCAATCCTGGTTGACCAGGGAAATAGAGATGCCTTGGCTGACCTTCTCACCACCTATTTTAGGGAAAATGTCACTGAGGGAATGTCACTTGGGGCTATTTGGTTGGCACACAAAGTTACCAAGAGGGGACATATAATAAAACTTGCCACATCCATAAAAAAAAAAAAACCAGGAAAGAGCTGACAATCTATTATACAAAATGTGAAGGCTTATTCTAGAAAACCAGTTCCACCCCAGTAAACATATAGGTTCTCTTATAAAGGATACTCCACTACAACTTAATATAATTCAATCTTCACAAGTGGAAAAATCCCTAGGATGGATAAAGGCACGCCAATAAAAATATCTTAACAAGCCAGACTCTTGGCTAGTCGCTAAACTACGCCACCAATCCAGAATAAATAATGTGGGGTCAGACTATAGCGGGGGATCAGAGGAATGTCCCACAGAGGCGTTGGTAGCGTGGTGATGTAGGAGGAGGACACACCTGCTCTCCCCATCACCAGGAACTGCTGTGTGGGACGCCGCATGTGAGCAGCAGTTTTGTGAGCCGGACAGCGTGCAGTGAGCCGGTTTAGAGAGCTGGCGAAAAAAGAGCCGGTTCCCAGAAGAGGGAGCAGTGAGAGGTTGGAGCAGGCGGCGGGAGCCGTACTTGTGTGGCAGAGGAGAGCCATTTTTTTAAGCACTCCTGAAGTGGACCCGGCTGGGAGGAGAGAGTGGTGAGAGGCCAGAGCAGACGGCAGAAGCCGAACTTTTGTGGTGGTGGCAAGCCATATTTGTGCTGGAGCTGGCTGTGTGCCAATGCCCTTGTATAAAGGAGAACCTGTGAAGGTGGTGCAAGCGTACAAGTGTTCGATCAGGTGCGATTGGCCTGTAGTCCCAGGTCTGAGATGACATGTTGAAGAAGGGGGAAGAGTGACAACAGCTCACAGACCTCGGATATTAAAGGTTTTCTGGAGGTGAAATCAAAGGGGTCGGCGGGAGAGGAGGTAAGGATGGAGGAGTCGCAGGCTGAGCCGTCTGGAGGTGGTGGAAGTTCAGGAGCTGAAAGTGGAACAGCTAAGGAGCCTGCAAAAAAAAGGAAAACTCTAGCTGGGACTGATATGGAAGAAGAGGAGGAGGAGAATGACTGGTGTGAGTGGGTGAGATCTTTGCCAACCTTGTCTGATATGGAGGGATTGATTGATCGATTGGAAAGAGCGTTCCATAAAGAAATGCTAGATGTTAAAAATGAAGTGGTGAATATTGGTCACAGAGTAGCGGCGGTGGAGGCTAGAGAGGAGAAAGTGGAGCAGTCAGTGGCTGATTTATCTGCAAAGATTAATTCTCATGATAAAAAATTTGAGGACTTAATCACCCAGCTAGACGATTATGAAAATTGTAACCACAGGCAAAATATCAGATTGAAAGGGCTCTCTGAATCTGGTGCTCAATCTGATCTTAGAGAGATAGTTGGAAACATTTTCAGTATGATCTTGAAAAGTGATAAAGTGATTGAAATTGACAGAGTGCATAGATCTTTGGGGTCGAGGAAAGGAAATCAAGGGAATCCAAGAGATGTGATCTTCAGTCTCTTAAGTTTTTCAGATAGAGAAGAAATTATGTCGAAAGCCAGAGATATGGGTCCAATAGAACTGGATGGAAGTACAATTAATGTGTATCCGAATTTGTCGTGGAGGACTTTGTCCATTAGGAGGACAGTTAAACTATTGCTGGAGGAATTAAGAAAGGCGGGTGCAAAATATAAGTGGGGGATCCCATTCAGTTTGATTGCGAGTTTAAATGGGAAATCGGCTACATTAAGGTCTAAAGATGATCTGCAAAAGTTTTGTGAGACTCTGGATTTACCTCTGGGGAACTTTGAGGATTGGAGAAGTGATGGATTCTTTGTTCCTTTCACGCAACAGGATAAATGGAAGAAGAAATAGTTATATGTTTTGTTAGTCAATGTATATGATCGCTGCTTTATGGTGTAGGATGTGATTAGTTCCTGGTGGGAGGGGGGTGGCTGCTAGGTCTCCTGGGAATTCCTTTAGGTAGTTCTCTATGGGTTTGGAGAATAGGAGAACGGGGTTCTTTGAAGGGGGGTGTCCTATATGGACAAGTGGGAGGTTTATTTATTTATTTTTTGGTTGTTTCATGTTTTGCCTTTTTTCTCCGCTACTTAAAATATATATTGTGGCAATGATCAAATGTCTCAGTTAAATAATAGTTTGCGTTCTCTCATATAATGTAAAAGGGTTGGGATTGCCAATTAAGAGGGGGAAATTATGGATGGAGATGCATAGAATTAAACCTCTAACCAAACCATTAATACCCTAACCAAAGGGAAACTCTGCCCTGCCCAAGGGTGAATACTTCGCAGCCTATGGAAAACTCAAGCTCCCCAAGTTCTGCCTAATATAAGGCATAGAGTCCTGCTAGGGCAGAGAGTGTTTCCCACCCCCAAGGCAGGGCAGAGAGTGTTTCCCACCCCCAAGGCGGGGCAGAGAGTGTTCCCCTCAAGGCAGGGCAGAGAGTGTTTCCCACCCCCAAGGCAGGGCAGAGAGTGTTTCCCACCCCCAAGGCGGGGCAGAGAGTGTTCCTCTCAAGGCAGGGCAGAGAGTGTTTTCCACCCCCAAGGCAGGGCAGAGAAAAACAATCTCAAATCACTTTAACATATGTAAACAGAAAACCAATATAAATAACAGGAGATTGCACAAAGATGCATTTCCTACTCAGCAGAGAACAAATATAAACAATGTATAGAGATCACAGTAACTGGTTTATGAAACCAATGTTAGCTAATGTTTCCCCGCTAATTCCCCCTTAGACAGGGAAGTATTCCCCTTAGGCAGGGCAGAGTTTCCCTTTCGTTAGGATAGTGCATGAACTTCCATTGGGATACAGTTTCCTGTAATTTATGTCAAAAACTGCCCTAAAGAAGCAGAAGTACTACCTGAACCAAAGGGAAACTCGGCCCTGCCTAAGGACAAACACTTCCCAGTCCATGGTAAACTAAAGCTTCACAAGTTCCCCAGGCAAGGCATAGAGTCCTGCTACGGCAGAGCAGAGAGTGTTCCCCTTAAGGCAGGGCAGAGAAAAACATTGAATTTCAATTCACTTAAATAACTTATGTAAACAGAAAACCAATATAAATAACAGGAGATTGCACAAAGATGCATTTCCTACACAACAGAGAACAAATATAAACAAACAATGTATAGAGATCACAGTAACTGGTTTATGGAACCAATGTTAGCTAATGTTTCCCACTAATTCCTCCTTAGACAGGGAAGTATTCCCCTTAGGCAGGGCAGAGTTTCCCTTTGGTTAGGGTAGTGCATGAACTTCCATTAGGATACAGTTTTCTGTAATTTATGTCAAAAACTGCCCTAATGAAGCAGAAGTACTACCTGAACCAAAGGGAAACTCTGCCCTGCCCAAGGACAAATACTTTCCAGCCTAATTGTAAACTTAATGTCCCCAAATCCCCCAAGGCAGGACAGTTTCCCCCTAAGTCAGTGCAAAGTTCCCCCCAGGCAGTGCAAAGATTCCCCTTAGGCAGGGGAAAGTTACCCCCTTTGCTAGGGTAGTGCTTCTGCTTCAGGGCAGAGTTTCCTTTGAAGCTACTTACTTAGATAAGGCAAATTTAAAAACAACACTACATTAAAGGGAACCTTAACTGAGAGGGATACGGATGTTTCCTTAGCAGTCCTGCTCATCTCTTTGGCTACAGTAGTGGTTGAATTACACCTGAAATAAGCATGCAGCTAATCCAGTCTGACTTCAACAAGCATGCAGATCAGGTGCTCGGACTGAGGGGCTGTGGCTACATGTGTTAGACAGGTTCAGGAGAAGAGTCAGGCAACTGGTATTTTAAAAGGCAAAATCCATATCCTTCTCCGTTTAGGTTCCCTTTAACAGGACATGGAAGTTGGAATCTAGGTCAGGCAAGAGCGCTGTTCAGCTTTTGCTGTTGAGTTCCTGATGAAGTGGTTGCAGATTATTTGCTGATTAAGAGGCAACAGGTGGACTGGTAATTGCAGTAAATTTTAATTTACTATTCAAAAATTGCTTTTCGTATACAGATGAGAGCAATGGGGTCCATTTTCCTGGAGTTACACTCAAACATTTCCCATAAATTAAAGTGCCAACTGTGTAAAACCATTTGTGGTCTCAAGTACAAGATGTTCCCTCTATAACCACCCAGACAGCAATTTACTCACTCCCAGCAGCTATTCTCCAAATAGATTAGTCATACAAAAAGCATGCGCTGTTATGCTAATATTCAAGTTATGAGCAATGGTGATGCATGTTCTGCCAAATCCAAAGAAAACAAAACAAACAAAAAAACAGAGCACACTACATCTAACAAGATCCTTGCATCATATACATAACCAAATGTCCCGATATCAGCATTAATAAATATAGTTCATATGTGTCTTCAAGCTTCAAAGTGTGCAATTTTAATTGTATCTGCATCAGTGCATATACACCACCATACCCACAAGACTGGGCACTTACCCTTATCCAATGATGACCCCCTGCCAGGTCAAATGTGCTTGTGGGATACTCAGGCGATCCCCAGCCTCTAACGATACACTGCTCACTTCAGCTGCTATACCTTCATAAAGAATTCACCTAAAAAAAAAAGCACATATCCGTCCAAAGTGCAAAACAGTCTGTTTAATAAGTTAAAATTGCACACTCACCTGTTCGCAAATTAGAATTCAAGTATAGCAGTTTAACTAGGCTCTCCCCATGCGGTGACCAGGGGGTTACTGATGAGGAAGTGATCCAGCGTGGAGTGGGTGGACACGGAGGAGATTGGGGACCCGAAATGTTGGTTTGTCAATAAGCCCAACCCGGTGGCCACCGCATGGGGGAGAGCCCAGTAAAACTATGCTTGAATACATGTTTGGGAACATGAGAGTGCAATTTTAACAGGGATGCTATGGAGGGCTATGTGCTGAATGAAGAAATTGCAGCTCAAGTGAGCAGAGTACGTAGAGACTGGGGATCGCTAGAGAGTATCCCATTAGCGCATTTGACTCATCTGGCAGGGGGTCATTGGATAAGGGCAAGTGCCCAGTCTTGCAGGCGTGGTGTATATGCACTGAAGCTGCCCTCTGAAGCTTAAAGACAAATGCATTAACTAGATTGATGCTGATCTCAGGACATTTGGATAGATGTGATAATCGCAAAATTAGCAGTGGGATAAAAAAGTGGGACATACAGAGCCCAGTCCACAATTACTAGAAGTAATACACAAACAATTTGATATATATTTCAAAAAAGTGTATCAAAATTTATTAGAAAAAACTCACTATCCTATAAAGATCACCATTAAAAAGCACATGGGATGGCCACCCCGTCACAACTCATCCATCCATCCAGACACACACACAACAGTCCGCAAACATCCGCTGGCATCTACAGTAGACCTGTGATCACAAAATCCCTGATGGTAGTATGGAGAAATCACCACATTGGCAATATGGAGCATTAGTCAATTCTTGTAGATAGGAA
The DNA here is from genome assembly GCF_040937935.1 of Hyperolius riggenbachi. Taxonomy (NCBI): domain Eukaryota; kingdom Metazoa; phylum Chordata; class Amphibia; order Anura; family Hyperoliidae; genus Hyperolius; species Hyperolius riggenbachi. The sequence continues at coordinate 310,424,104 of NC_090646.1, read as the reverse complement.
ATTTTGTACAAGATACAGTTCCATAGCTTATAGCTCAAAGGTAACAATTTGATTCAGGATGGTCAAAGCACACGGCACAAGGCAATGAGAAAGCATGCAGGGATGGGGTGAGTATGCAGGAAGAGTCAGGCTGGACAAACAAGCATAGCATTAGCAAAAGAAAAGCTCCATTCAAGCATATGGCAGCGCCTCAGCTTCACAGCAAATGGCATAGATTGCATAAACAGCTTGTCTCACCATATCCATAGGGCTCAAATGCATGTTCAGTACTTCTGCATCTCACCGCTTATAGATGGATGTGCTCTCCATGTGTCCTTAATGATTGTATAATTGGAAGTTGCCATCCAATGCTAAGACATTGTCCATGTCGGATAAATGTGTATGATGCAAGGATCTTGTTAGAGGTGTAGCATGCTCTGAAAAAGGATTGTGAAATAATGGCTTCAACCCATTTTATCAGATGGGAAATTGTATGGTGTGTTACCAGCATTACAGCGGTGAACAGTGGCAAATTGAGGGCATAGCCAGAGCAATGTAGACATTACTATGCAACAAGAGATTCAATGATATGGCCGTGCATCTAACCAAGATGCACCTGATAAACACTCACTGCTTAGGGTTAATAAGCCTCACAAAGGCACAACTGCTGCTCCCAAGTCAATGTTGCTAGCATGTTCCCAAATCGTTGGGTGATTTTAAACTTCGGTTAAAGTGGGGGACCCCGAGAGAAGGCTGCAAACATGCTTCGCAGTGTGGAACCAATGTCTTTCTCAATAAGAGAAAGGTAAGGTCCCCTAATAAGTTGAATAATGTGTAATGCATAGGTTTGCTTCCATTATTTGTATTGTGAGATGCATTAGTTCTTAATGCACCTGTTCTACTATAATGAGCACAGTTGTGCCTTTGTGAGGCTTATTAGCCCTATGCAGTGAGTGTTTTTCAGGTGCATCTTGGTTAGATGCGCGACCATTTTATGGAATCTCTTGTTGCGTAGTAAGGTAGACATTACTAACAAGACCAGGTACTGCATCAGGAGGGCATTGTTTAATCGGAAATAAATTTGGTAGCCTCCATATCACTTTCACCTCTGGTCAGCAAGTTTGCCATCAGGGATTTCTTGCAGTAGTCAATTTCCCGAACTCCACAACATCAAAACTATGGATTCCCCAAGAATGCCAAATGAGTGGAAACTTGTACAAGTACAACTGGAAAATAGACAGCACACTACAACCATTTTTTTGGTTTTACACAGCTGACACTAAGCAAAATGTTAATGTTATATATAGACACCCAAAGATGTGACAGGGCATTTGGAAAAATTTGAGTAGATACCCCCAGTGTTAAAAATGTGAAGCTACACTTTCATTTTTCGGGCTTTCATTTCAAAAAATTTTTCAATCACTTCGTCATAGCTGATCTTGCTGGCATAATCATGCTCAATGGACAGCATAGCCAGATTTGTCAATCTATCCTCACTTATTGTTGAGCGAAGAACAATTTTTATCCATTTTAATTTTGAAAAGTTTCGTTCACACGACGCAACTGAAATGCACACGGTTAGGAAAATTCGCAAACATATAGATACGTTTGGGAGTGATTCCTGAAAATCCCATTGAAGAATGAACTGGAGAAATGTCAAGACTGTCCAGGTTTTGGTTTGTTCAACATCTTTGTTGGCAGATTTCAAATGTTGTCTTAGTCGAAAAATGTCATGTACAATGTCTTCGCCACACAGATCATCATAAGTTTGTGTTAACTTTGGAATAAGCTTCTGAAGTTCTTCCTCATCTGCATGTATCAGATTAGAGGGCTGTATAATTGAAAATACAGACATAACGTGCTCCATACCTTTAGAACGAGTTGTTAGCTCTCGGTAAAAATGATCGAGACATTCAAACATATCCCTTTTGATGGTTTCTTGCAATGTATGGCCAGCATTTCTTGACATTTCTCTAGGCATTCTTTTTGCAAATCTAATTGTTTTTTCTATGGTAATGTTCAGCTCTTTACATTTTTCTGTGGCAAATTCCAGAGCTCTTTTAACCACTTCAGTTCTCTCATCTTCTAAGAACAGTTTTAAAGCTTGTCATTTTACGACAACTTGCTCAAGAGTTATTCCAGCAGTCTGCAAATATTTTTGTGTATCATTGACCTCCTTTAACTACTTCCCGACCGCCGTATAGACAAATGGCGGCCGGGAAGCAGACGCCGCAAGGACCGCCGTATTGACAAAATGCGGCGGTCCTTGTTTGGGCATGGGCGGAGCGATCGCGTCATCCGTGACGCGATCCTCCGCCTCCTCCTGTCGCCGCTCACTCGCCGCAACATCCCGCCGGCCATACGGAAGCGCCGGCGGGATGTTAACCCGACGATCGCCGCATACAAAGTGTATAATACACTTTGTAATGTTTACAAAGTGTATTATACAGGCTGCCTCCTGCCCTGGTGGTCCCAGTGTCCGAGGGACCACCAGGGCAGGCTGCAGCCACCCTAGTCTGCACCCAAGCACACTGATTTCTCCCCCCCCTGCCCCAGATCGCCCACAGCACCCCTCAGACCCCCCCCTGCCCACCCCCCAGACCCCTGTTTGCACCCAATCACCCCCCTAATCACCCATCAATCACTCCCAGTCACTATCTGTCAATGCTATTTTTTTTTAATACCCCCCCCCGCCCCCTGCTCCCTCCTGATCACCCCCCAACCCCCCAGATTCTCCCCAGACCCCCCCCCCCCAATGTACTGTATGCATCTATCCCCCCTGATCACCTGTCAATCACCTGTCAATCACCTGTCAATCACCCGTCAATCACCCGTCAATCACCCATCAATCACCCCCTGTCACTGCCACCCATCAATCAGCCCCTAACCTGCCCCTTGCGGGCAATCTGATCACCCCCCCACACCAATAGATCGCCCGCAGATCCGACATCAGATCACCTCCCAAATCCATTGTTTACATCTATTCTCTCCTCTAAACACACACTAATTACCCATCAATCACCCATCAATCACCCCCTATCACCACCTGTCACTTTTACCTATCAGATCAGACCCTAATCTGCCCCTTGCGGGCACCCAATCACCCGCCCACACGCTCAGATTGCCCTCAGACCCCCCCTTATCAATTCACCAGTGCATTCATTACATCTGTTCTTCCCTGTAATAACCCACTGATCACCTGTCAATCACCTGCCAATCACCTATCACCCATCAATCACCCCCTGTCACCCCCTGTCACTGCCACCCATCAATCAGCCCCTAACCTGCCCCTTGCGGGCAATCTGATCACCCACCCACACCATTAGATCGCCCGCAAACCCGCCGTCAGATTACCTCCCAAATGTATTGTTTACATCTGTTATCTTCTCTAAACACCCACTAATTACCCATCAATCACCCCCTATCACTGTTACCTATCAGATCAGACCCTAATCTGCCCCTTGCGGGCACCCAATCACCCGCCTACACGCTCAGATTACCCTCAGACCCCCCCTTATCAATTCGCCAGGGCATTATTTACATCTATCCTTCCCTGTAATAACCCACTGATCACCTGTCAATCACCTGCCAATCACCTATCACCCATCAATCACCCCCTGTCACCCCCTGTCACTGCCACCCAACAATCAGCCCCTAACCTGCCCCTTGCGGGCAATCTGATTACCCACCCACACCAATAGATCGCCCGCAGATGCGACATCAGATCACCACCCAAGCGCAGCGTTTACTCTCCTCTAAACACCCACTAATTTCCCATCAATCACCCATAAATCACCCCCTATCACCACCTGTCACTGTTACCCATCAGATCAGACCCTAATCTGCCCCTTGCGGGCACCCAATCACCCGCCTACTCGCTCAGATTACCCTCAGACCCCCCTTATCAATTCGCCAGTGCAATATTTACATCTGTTCTCCCCTGTAATAACCCACTGATTACCTGTCAATCACCTATCAGTCACCCATCAATCACCCCCTGTCACTGCTACCCATCAATCACCCCCTGTCACTGCCACCCATCAATCACCCGCTGTCACTGCCACCCATTAATCAGCCCCTAACCTGCCCCTTGCGGGCAATCTGATCACCCACCCACACCAATAGATCGCTCGCAGATCCGACGTCCGATCACCTCCCAAGTGCAGTGTTTACATCTGTTCTCTACCCTAAACACCCACTAATTACCCATCAATCACCCCCTGTCACTGCTACCTATCAGATTAGACCCCTATCTGCCCCTAGGGCACTCAATCACCCGCCCACACCCTCAGAATGCCCTCAGACCCCAGCCCTGATCACCTCGCCAGTGCATTGCTTGCATCTATTCCCCCCTCTAATCACACCTTGAGACACCCATCAATCACCTCCTGTCACCCCCTAGCACACCTACCCATCAGATCAGGCCCTAATTTGCCCCGTGTGGGCTCCTGATCACTCGGCCAAACCCTCAGATCCCCCTCAGACCCCCTTCCGATCACCTCCCCAGTGCATTGATTGCATCTATTTTCCCCTCTAACCACCCCCTGAGACACCCATCAATCACCTCCTGTCACCCCCCTAGCACTCCTATCCATCAGATCAGGCCCAATACAACCTGTCATCTAAAAGGCCACCCTGCTTATGACCGGTTCCACAAAATTCGCCCCCTCATAGACCACCTGTCATCAAAATTTGCAGATGCTTATACCCCTGAACAGTCATTTTGAGACATTTGGTTTCCAGACTACTCACGGTTTTGGGCCCGTAAAATGCCAGGGCGGTATAGGAACCCCACAAGTGACCCCATTTTAGAAAAAAAGACACCCCAAGGTATTCTGTTAGGTGTATGACGAGTTCATAGAAGATTTTATTTTTTGTCAAAAGTTAGCGGAAATTGATTTTTATTGGTTTTTTTCCACAAAGTGTCACTTTCCGCTAACTTTTGACAAAAAATAAAATCTTCTATGAACTCACCATACTCCTAACAGAATACCTTGGGGTGTCTTCTTTCTAAAATGGGGTCACTTGTGGGGTTCCTATACTGCCCTGGCATTTTAGGGGCCCTAAACCGCGAGGAGTAGTCTAGAAAACAAATGCCTCAAAATGACCTGTGAATAGGACGTTGGGCCCCTTAGCGCACCTAGGCTGCAAAAAAGTGTCACACATGTGGTACCGCCGTACTCAGGAAAAGTAGTATAATGTGTTTTGGGGTGTATTTTTACACATACCCATGCTGGGTGGGAGAAATTTCTATGTAAATGGACAATTGTGTGTAAAAAAAATCAAACAATTGTCATTTACAGAGATATTTCTCCCACTTAGCATGGGTATGTGTAAAAATACACCCCAAAACGCATTATACTACTTCTCCTGAGTACGGCGGTACCACATGTGTGGCACTTTTTTACACCCTAAGTACGCTAAGGGGCCCAAAGTCCAATGAGTACCTTTAGGATTTCACAGGTCATTTTGCGACATTTGGTTTCTAGACTACTCCTCACGGTTTAGGGCCCCTAAAATGCCAGGGCAGTATAGGAACCCCACAAATGACCCCATTCTAGAAAGAAGACACCCCAAGGTATTCCGTACGGAGTATGGTGAGTTCATAGAAGATTTTATTTTTTGTCACAAGTTAGCGGAAAAAGACACTTTGTGAAAAAAAACTATTAAAATCAATTTCCGCTAACTTGTGACAAAAAAATAAAAACTTCTATGAACTCACCATACTCCTAACGGAATACCTTGGGGTGTCTTCTTTCTAAAATGGGGTCATTAGTGGGGTTCCTATACTGCCCTGGCATTTTAGGGGCCCTAAACCGCGAGGAGTAGTCTTGAAACAAAAATGACCTGTGAAATCCTAAAGGTACTCATTGGACTTTGGGCCCCTTAGTGCAGTTAGGGTGCAAAAAAGTGCCACACATGTGGTATCGCCGTACTCGGGAGAAGTAGTATAATGTGTTTTGGGGTGTATTTTTACACATACCCATGCTGGGTGGGAGAAATACCTCTGTAAATGACAATCTTTTGATTTTTTTACACACAATTGTCCATTTACAGAGGTATTTCTCCCACCCAGCATGGGTATGTGTAAAAATACACCCCAAAACACATTGTACTACTTCTCCCGAGTATGGCGATACCACATGTGTGGCACTTTTTTGCACCCTAACTGCGCTAAAGGGCCCAAAGTCCAATGAGTACCTTTAGGATTTTACAGGTCATTTTGAGAAATTTCGTTTCAAGACTACTCCTCACGGTTTAGGGCCCCTAAAATGCCAGGGCAGTATAGGAACCCCACAAATGACCCCATTTTAGAAAGAAGACACCCCAAAGTATTCCGTTAGTAGTATGGCGAGTTCATAGAAGATTTTATTTTTTGTCACAAGTTAGCGGAAATTGATTTTAATTGTGTTTTTTCACAAAGTGTCATTTTCCGCTAACTTTTGACAAAAAATAAAATCTTCTATGAACTCACCATACTCCTAACGGAATACCTTGGGGTGTCTTCTTTCTAAAATAGGGTCATTTGTGGGGTTCCTATACTGCCCTGGCATTTTAGGGGCCCTAAACCGTGAGGAGTAGTCTTGAAACGAAATTTCTCAAAATGACCTGTGAAATCCTAAAGGTACTCATTGGACTTTGGACCCTTTAGCGCAGTTAGGGTGCAAAAAAGTGCCACACATGTGGTATCGCCGTACTCAGGAGAAGTAGTATAATGTGTTTTGTGGTGTATTTTTACACATACCCATGCTGAGTGGGAGAAAGATCTCTGTAAATGGACAATTGTGTGTAAAAAAAATTAACAAATTGTCATTTACAGAGATATTTCTCCCACCCAGCATGGGTATGTGTAAAAATACACCCCAAAACACATTATACTACTTCTCCTGAGTACGGCAATACCACATGTGTGGCACTTTTTTGCAGCCTAACTGCGCTAAGGGGTCCAAAGTCCAATGAGCACCTTTAGGCTTTACAGGGGTGCTTACAATTTAGCACCCCCCAAAATGTCAGGACAGTAAACACACCCCACAAATGACCCATTTTGGAAAGTAGACCCTTCAAGGTATTCAGAGAGGGGCATGGTGAGTCCGTGGCAGATTTCATTTTTTTTTGTCGCAAGTTAGAAGAAATGGAAACTTTTTTTTTTTCTTTTCTCACAAAGTCATTTTCCGCTTACTTGTGACAAAAAATAATATCTTCTATGAACTCACTATGCCTCTCAGTGAATACTTTGGGATGTCTTCTTTCCAAAATGGGGTCATTTGGGGGGTATTTATACTATCCTGGAATTCTAGCCCCTCATGAAACATGACAGGGGGTCAGAAAAGTCAGAGATGCTTGAAAATGGGAAAATTCACTTTTTGCACCATAGTTTGTAAACGCTATAACTTTTACCCAAACCAATAAATATACACTGAATGAGTTTTTTTTTATCAAAAACATGTTTGTCCACATTTTTCGCGCTGCATGTATACAGAAATTTTACTTTATTTGAAAAATGTCAGCACAGAAAGTTAAAAAAATCATTTTTTTGCCAAAATTCATGTCTTTTTTGATGAATATAATAAAAAGTAAAAATCGCAGGAGCAATCAAATAGCATCAAAAGAAAGCTTTATTAGTGACAAGAAAAGGAGCCAAAATTCATTTACGTGGTAGGTTGTATGAGCGAGCAATAAACCGTGAAAGCTGCAGTGGTCTGAATGGAAAAAAAGTGGCCGGTCCTTAAGGGGTAGAAAGCCCTAGGTCCTCAAGTGGTTAAAACCTCACACCAGAATGAGAGATAGCTGAAAAAAGAAAAATCGCAAACTGCATTGCGCAAAATCTGAGCTGAGCCTCAGGTGTCTACATTCTCTTTTGGATCACATAGCCTGTCAAATGCTAAAATTAATTTAGAAAATGTATTTTTCACTGCATGCACAGATTCGTAAGGAGCACTCCATCTTGTTTGAACAAGTCTTTTTACAGTTACCCCAGCGGTATGCATAACTTTCCATCAATGTGGAGAGGTTGAAAAGAAAGAATATACTTTTTCTAGTGTGCCAAAAAATGCCACACAAGAGGCTACAGTTCCAAAAGAGTGGACTCCACAGAGGTTCAGTGAGTGATTTGCACAAGGTACAAACAACGCCTTTGGATTTTTCTCTTTAATTCTGGCCTGAACACTACCATGAATACCAGCCATTGTTGCAGCATTGTCATATCCCTGTGCATGACAAAGATTTATGTCTAACCCATCTCTATCCAGTTCATTTAGGATCTGATGCGATGATTGACTGTCTTCAGGCCCTTGATCATCCAATGTGTTTCTTGGCAGTCTTGAGGATTGTCATCTGAACGCAATGTGGAATGTACTAAAATTTTTCTCATTAAGCCAGACATAGATGCAATCGCCTCTTTATTTTTTTGTATTTTTTTCCTTTGCTGAGCACCACTAGGACGATGTCGTTTCATATTGCAATGCTGATGAGTGTCTTATGATCGTTAAATGCAGTTTTATGAAAACTCTGCATTCATTTGCCCTTAAGGAGTACCTCGGGTGGCACTAATAAGATTTTAACCAATTTGTTTTTTACATTAATATACCACCACTAACGTTCATTGGACAACCCCCACCCATCTCTAGGTACACATGATTTACTGTACATTTGTCCCTGCCATGATCAATAAAAGCTGTAAAAAAAAAACTACAAGTACCTGTCTTATTTCCATGTAGTAGTGACACAGTGTCCCAACTGCGCGAAGTTGTGGCTCACTTTCTTTCTTCAGTAGTAACAGTGAAATCTAGACGAAGGGAACAGAACACTTATTTTAAATCTGCATTTAATCATTTCACAATCCCCTTTTATGAAACTCTGCATTCATATGAACTTTAACCACTTGCCGACCGCCCACTGCACATTGGCGGCGGCAAAGTGGCAGCCCCAGGACCACGTAACGCACATTGGCGTTGGGTCCTGGGACTCTTCCGGGCCGGGGATCACGCGCATTGATGCGCACGCATCCACCGGCATTAGGCTCCACCCACCCGTGATGACATCCCACCGGTCATACGGAAGCGCCGGCGGGATGCTGACCCCCAATCTGCCGCATACAAAGCGTATAATACGCTTTGTATTGTATACAAAGCGTATTATACAGGCTGCCTCTTGCCCTGGTGGTCCCAGTGTCTGAGGGACCACCAGGGCAGGCTGCAGCCACCCTAGTCTGCACCCAATCACACTGATCTGCCCCCTTATAGCCCACAGCACCCCTCAGACCCCCCCCCCCTGCCCACCCCCCAGACCACTGTTTGCACCCAATCACCCCCCTAATCACCCATCAATCACTCCCTGTAACTATCTGTCAACGCTAATTTTTTTGTCCCTAAACTGCCCCCTGGGGACTCCTGATCACCCCCCCCCCCCACCCCTCAGACTCTCCCCAGACCCCCCCCCTCCCTGTGTACTGTATGCATCTATCCCCCCTGATCACCTGTCAATCACCTGTCACTCACCCATCAATCACCCCCTGTCACTGCCACCCATCAATCAGCCCCTAACCTGCCCCTTGCGGGCAATCTGATCACCCACCCACACCATTAGATCGCCTGCAGACCCGACGTCAGATCACTTTCCAAGTGCACTGTTTACATCTGTTCTCTTCTCTAAACACCCACTAATTACCCATCAATCACCCCCTATCACCACCTGCCACTGTTACCCATCAGATTAGACCCTAATCTGCCCCTTTCGGGCACCCAATCACCCGCCCACATTCTCAGATTGCCCTCAGACCCCCCTTATCAATTCGCCAGTGCATTATTTACATCTGTTCTTCCCTGTAATAACCCACTGATCACCTGTCAATCACCTATCAATCACCCCCTGTCTCTGCCACCCATCAATCACCCCCTGTCACTGCCACCCATCAATCAGCCCCTAACCTGCCCCTTGCGGGCAATCTGATCACCCACCCACACCATCAGATCGCCTGCAGACCCGACGTCAGATCACCTCCCAAATGCACTGTTTACATCTGTTCTCTCCTCTAAACACCCACTAATTACCCATCAATCACCCCCTGTCATCACCTGTCACTGCTAGCCATCAGATTAGACCCCAAAAAAGTGTCACACATGTCATATCGCCGTACTCAGGAGAAGTAGTATAATGTGTTTTGGGGTGTATTTTTACACATACCCATGCTGGGGGGGGGGGGGGGGGGGGAGAAATCTCTCTGTAAATGGACAATTGTGTGTAAAAAAAAATCTAAAATTTGTCATTTACAGAGATATTTCTCACACCCAGCATGGGTATATGTAAAAATACACCACAAAACACATTATACTACTTCTTCTGAGCATGGCAGCACCACATGTGTGGCACTTTTTTGCACCCTAACTGCGCTAAGGGGCCCAAAGTCCAATGAGTACCTTTAGGATTTCACAGGTCATTTTGCGACATTTGGTTTCAAGACTACTCCTCACGGTTTAGGGCCCCTAAAATGCCAGGGCAGTATAGGAACCCCACAAATGACCCCATTTTAGAAAGAAGACACCCGAAGGTATTCCGTTAGGAGTATGGTGAGTTCATAGAAGATTTTATTTTTTGTCACAAGCTAGCAGAAAATGACACTTTGTAAAAAAAAAAAATAATTAAAATCAATTTCCGCTTACTTGTGACAAAAAATAAAATCTTCTATGAACTCACCATATTCCTAACGGAATACCTTTTTTTGCAGCCTAACTGCGCTAAGGGGCCCAAAGTTCAATGAGCACCTTTAGGCTTTACAGGGGTGCTTACAATTTAGCACCCCCAAAATGCCAGGACAGTAAACACACCCCACAAATGACCCCATTTTGGAAAGTAGACACTTTAAGATATTCAGAGAGGAGCATAGTGAGTCCGTGGCAGATTTCATTTTTTTTTGTCGCAAGTTAGAAGAAATGGAAACTTTTTTTTTTCTTTTTTTTTTTTGTCACATAGTTTCATTTTCCGCTAACTTGTGACAAAAAATAAAATCTTCTATGAACTCACCATGCCTCTCAGTGAATACTTTGGGATGTCTTCTTTCCAAAATGGGGCCATTTGGGGGGTATTTATAACATCCTGGAATTTTAGCACCTCATGAAACCTGACAGGTGGTCAGAACAGTCAGGGCCCTTTTCCACCTGCAATCGCTAGCGTTCACGCTGAACGCTAGCGATTGCTGAATCGCAAAACCGGCGATTCCCCCGACGTTTGCGGCCGCGATTTTGCTATGCTATGCACTGCATAGCAAAATCGCGGCAATTATCGCTCCGCCGCGCGTTCGCGTTCCCCGCAAAAACGAATCGCGGTAGTGGAAATGACCTACCGCGATTCCCATGTTAAAAAGCAAACCGTAGCGATTGTAAAATCGCTAGCGGTTTGCGTTTTTGCGATTCAGCATCGCAAACGCCGCTAGTGGAAAAGGGCCCTCAGAGATGCTTGAAAATGGGAAAATTCACTTTTGGCACCATAGTTTGTAAACGCTATAACTTTTACCCAAACCAATAAATATAGGCTGAATTCGTTTTTTTTAATCAAAAACATGTATGTCCACATTTTACGTGCTGCATGTATACAGAAATTTTACTTTATTTGAAAAATGTCAGCAGAGAAAGTAAAAAAAAAACATTTTTTGACAAAATTCATGTCTTTTTTGATGAATATAATAAAAAGTAAAAATCGCAGCAGCAATCAAATAGCACCAAAAGAAAGCTGTATTAGTGACAAGAAAAGGAAAAAATTCATTTAGATGGTAGGTTGTATGATCGAGCAATAAACCGTTAAAGCTGCAGTGGTCTGAATGGAAAAAAAGGCCCTGGTCCTTAAGGGGTTTTATGACTGCAGTCCTTAAGTGGTTAAAGGGAAGGTTCACGCAGGATTTAAAAAAAATAAAAATCCAAATCCACTTACCTGGGGCTTCCTCCAGCCCGTGGCAGGCAGGACGTGCCCTCGCCGAGGCTCCCGGTCTTCTTCGGTGGCCGACCTGACCTGGCCAGGCCCTTCTGCGCTCCAAAATGCGCCTCACGGGGGCGTGCTGACGTCATCGGATGTCCTCCGGGCTGTACTGTGCAGGCGCAGTACAGCCCGGAGGACGTCCAATGACGTCAGCGCGCACCAGTGACACGCACGTTGGAGCGCAGTAGAGCCCGACCTGGCAGCCGGGCCAGGCCAGGTGCGCCACTGAAGAAGACCGGGAGCCTGCGGAGCTGCGGCGAGGGCACGTCTTGCCTTCCACGGGCTGGAGGAAGCCTCAGGTAAGTGGATTTGGATTTTTTTTTTTTAAATCTTGTGTGAACCTTCCCTTTAACCTCTTGAGGACCATGGTGGTAAACCCCCCTAGTGACCAGCCTAATTTTACATTAATTGGCCACTGCAGCTTTAAGGCCAAGCTGCAGGGCCGTATACCTTTGCACACAAGTGATCTCCCCCCCCTTTTCTCCCCACCAACAGAGCTCTCTGTTGGTGAGGTCTGATCGCCCCCTCTGTGTTTATTTTTTTTTTTTTTTATAAATATTTGTTTGTTTGTTTTTTAAATATTTTTTGACATTTTCTTTTATTTATTTTTTCTAAATCCCCTCCCTCCCCCCAGCCGGCCAATCACGGCGATCGGCTGTCATAGGCTTCTGCCTATGAGAGCCGATCGCTCTCTTGTCCCCTATGGGGACAGCCGTGTCACACGGCTGTCCCCAGTGCAGCGCTGCTGCTGATCGCAGCGCTGCACATGTAAATACACGGCGGTTTCGCCGTGTAACAGTCTCCTGAGCGGCAATCGCCGCTCGGAGACTGAAGGCGGAGCTCAGCTCCGCCCACCAAACGGGAGATGCGCGCGCACCGTGCGTGCGATCTCCTGTAAACTGCTGCCCCAGGACTTTCTGCCAATTGGCGTTAGCTGGTCCTGGGGCTGCCGCCGCGGCCACGCCTGCTGGCGTGACGCGGGCGGCAAGCGGTTAAGGAGTGCCTCGGGTGGCACTAATAAGATTTTAACCAATTTATGTGCTTATACATTAATATGCCACCACTAACGTCTAGTGCACAACCCCCACCCATCCCTAGGTCCACATGATTTACTGTACATTTGTCCCTGCCATGATTAATAAAAGCTGTAAAAAACTACAAGTACCTGTCTTATTTCCATGTAGTAGTGACACAGTGTCCCAACTGCGCAAAGTTGTGGCTCACTTCCTTTCTTCAGTAGTAACAGTGAAATCTAGGCGAAGGGAACCGAACAATAACTTATTTTTAATCTGCATTTATTCATTTCATAATCCGCTTTTATCAAACTATGCACTCAGCTAAAGGATCATTAGTAACACCTGTTCAATTTCTCATTAATGCAATTATCTAATCAACAGATCACATGGCAGTTGCTTAAATGCCTTTAGGGGTGTGGCCCTGGTCAAGACAATCCCCTGAGCTCCAAACTGAATGTCAGAATGGGAAAGAAAGGTGATGAAAGCAATTTTGAGCGTGCCATGGTTGTTGGTGCCAGAAGGGCCGATTTGAGTATTTCACAATCTGCTCAGTTACTGGGATTTTCACGCACAACCATTTCTAGGGTTTACAGTCCTATGGGTGAAAATGCCTTGTTGATGCTAGAGGTCAGAGGAGAATAGCCCGACTGATTCAAGCTGATAGAAAAACAACGTTGACTGAAATATCCACTCGTTACAACCGAGGTATGCAGCAAAGCATTTGTGAAGCCACAACACGCACAACCTTGAGGCGGATGGGCTACAACAGCAGAAGACCCCTCCGGGTACCACTCATCTCCACTACAAATAGGGGGGGAAAAAAACTACAAATTGCACGAGCTCACCAAAATTGGACAGTTGAAGACTGGAAAAATGTTGCCTGGTCTGATGAGTCTCGATAGAGTCAGAATTTGGCATAAACAATGAGAACATGGATCCATCATGCCTTGTTACCACTGTGGCTGTTTTCTTGGCACACTTTAGGCCCCTTAGTGCCGATTGGGCATCATTTAAATGCCACAGGCTACCTGAGCATTGTTTCTGACCATGGCCATCCCTTCATGACCACATGAGCCATCCCTTCATGACCACCATGTAACCATCCTCTGATGGCTACTTCCAGCAGGGTAATGCACCGTGTCACAAAGCTCGAATCATTTCAAATTGGTTTCTTGAACATGACAATGAGTTCACTGTACTCAAATGGCCCCCACAGTCACCAGATCTCAACCCAATAGAGCATCTTTGGGATATGATGGAACAGGAGCTTCGTGCCCTGGATGTGCATCCCACAAATCTCCATCAACTGCAAGATACTATGCTATCAATATGGGCCAACATTTCTACAAAAAAATGCCTTCAGCACCTTGTTGAATCAATGCCATGTAGAATAAGGCAGCTCTGAAGGCGAAAGGGGGTCAAACACTATTAGTATGGTGTTCCTAATAATCCTTTAGGTGAGTGTACATTCCTCTGTCCTTCAAGTGGACCTGAACTCTTGCACAGAACATAAGGAAAACAAATGTTTAGCCAGTTTAATTCCCCCTCAGTTGCGTCTAATCACAAGTTGTAATTTGATCTCTCCTGTGTCACATGACATTGCCAGCTGTGTCCCATGCCATTGCAGAGATGGCAGATAAACTCATTCAAAACCACGGGATGTTAACAAAATGTCTGCTTCCATGAATTAGGAAGTACTAGAAACCATGCAGATTGTAGGATTTGTATCAGCTATAACAAAGAAATGTTTGTTTAAAGTGAGCCTAACTGAGAAGGATATGGATTTTTTTCCTTTTAAAATACCACTAGTTGCCTGACTCTCCTGCTGATCCTGTGTCTAATACTTTCAGTCACAGCCCCTCAACAAGCATGCAGAGCAGGTTCTCTGACTGAAGTCAGACTGGATTAGCTGCATGCTTGTTTCAGGTGTGTGATTCAGCCACTACTACAACCAAAGAGAGCAGGACTGCCAAGCAACCAGCATTGTTTATAAGGGTACACCAATATCCCTCTCAGTTAAAGTGGACCCAAACTAAAAATACAAGATTTCAGAAATAAAATCTATTTTCTAAATTATAATAATAAATATCAGCCTTTTTTCAGCTGCATGATGACAAATATAAAATATTTTACATTTATTGGAGAAACCCCTCCCTTTCTTTCATTTTGCCGGCAAAAAATCCGGCAAACTGGTGGAGTAGATGGTGTCCAGCAAAGGAGGAATTGCTAATGGCTGCCACCTGTATAACCCTAGTTATGGAAAGAGAAGGGTGAAAAGCATGCACTGAAATGCTCATAGGCTTGAAGGAGTGTTTTATTTATATTTGTATGTGTCAGAGTGGTGCAACTAAATATTTTGAATTAAATAAATGTTTGGTTTGGGTCCGCTTTAAGGTTCCCTTTAAAATATTATACTGTTGCGTAACCTTTACAGCAGAGAGGACGTAGTTCAAGGTGAAACTCCTCAGGACAACAGTTAAAGGAAAAAATTACACAAAACCATATTTCTTTTCTTCTAAACAATACCAGTTGCCTGCCAGCCCTGCTATTCTATTTGGCTGCAGTAATGTCTGATTCACATACCAGCAACAAGCATTTTGGTAATCTGTTCAGATTTGACAATAATGTCATACTTGAAACACCTGATCTGCATGCTTGGTCAGGGTCCATAGGTAACTGGTACTGTTTAACCACTTTATCCCCAGCGGTACGGATTTCTCCGTCCCTTTTTCCACCCTGTTAACACCAAGGGACGGAGAAATCCGTACCTGAGTCCGCTCCCGCCGCTGTCCGTGCTCCCGCTCGCCCGTCCGTGCGCCCCCGCGCTCGTGCACGCCGACGTGCGCTCGCGATCAATGAACGGGAAAAACCTTTCCCGTTCGTTGATCTCTGCCCCCCGCAATGATCAGCTGCTTCTACGAGAAGCAGCGATCATTGTGAGAAAAAAACAGTGTCCCAGCCTCCTAACCCTTCCTGCAAGCGTACTTCCTGTGGTTTGGCACTTCAGTGTAAAAAGGACTGTTATATGTTTTTAGTGGACATTTGTTTAGTTTTATACAGAGTGAAGCATTAACAGTGAAGCATATATATGTATTCATGTTTTTTTTCTGGGAAAAATGTGTTCAGTCCTTTTTACACTGTAAAGCCCCAAACCTCTCTTAGTGTGTATGTGAACTGATAATGAGAGGGGGCAATTGTATATCTGAAAGGGTTGCTTTTTGGCAAAAAAACGTTTTTCCTGAAATCAGCAAGAGTGAAGTAATATCAGTGAAGCAAATGCGTGCATTTTTTTTAATGGATATTTGGTCAATTTTATAAAGAGTGAAGCATTAACAGTGAAGCATCTATATTTATGATATTTTTGGAAAAACCTGTTCAGTCTTTTTTACACTGTGAAGCGCCAAACCTCTTAGTGTGAGGATCATCCCAACTATGCCCACCTTCTGCACCCATTACCAGAGGCAACCCCCCCCCCCCCCCCCCCATTCCTCCTGGATTATTTTTTCTCTCAGGGGATCTGGTGATTAGATCTCTGTGCACCTGAGTTCCCGCTCTGCACACCTGCTGCACCCATTACCAGAGGCTCCCCTCCCCCTGCTGGATTCTTCTATCTCTCAGGGATCTGGTGGTTAGATCTCTGTGCACCTGAGTTCCCAGCTCTGAACACCTGCTGCAGCCATTACCAGAGGCTCCCCTCACCCTGCTGGAATCTTCTATCTCTCAGGGGCTTTAGTGGTGAGATCTCTGTGCACCTTAGTTCCCCACTCTGCCCACCTGCTGCAGCCATTACCAGAGGCTCCCCTCAACCTGCTGGTTTCTTCTATCTCTCAGGGGATCTGGTGGTGAGATCTCTGTGCACCTGAGTTCCCAGCTCTGCCCACCTGCTGCAGCCATTACCAGAGGCTCCCCTCCCCCTGCAGGTTTCTTCTTTCTCTCAGGGGATCTGGTGGTGAGATCTCTGTGCACCTGAGTTCCCCACTCTGCACACCTGCTGCACCCATTACCAGAGGCTCCTACCCCAGCTGGATTCTTCTATCTCTCAGGGGATCTGGTGGTGAGATCTCTGTGCACCTGAGTTCCCAGCTCTTCCCACCTGCTGCAGCCATTACCAGAGGTTCCCCTCCCCCTGCTGGATTCTCCTATCTCAGGGGCTCTAGTGGTGAGATCTCTGTGCACCTGAGTTCCCAGCTCTGCACACCTGCTGCACCCATTACCAGAGGCTTCTCCCCCTGCTGGATTCTTCTATCTCTCAGGGATCTGGTGGTTAGATCTCTGTGTACCTGAGTTCCCAGCTCTGCACACCTGCTGCACCCATTACCAGAGGCTCCTCCCCCTGCTGGATTCCACTATCTCAGGGGCTCTAGTGGTGAGATCTCTGTGCACCTGAGTTCCCAGCTCTGCCCACCTGCTGCAGCCATTACCAGAGGCTCCCCTCCCCCTGCTGGTTTCTTCTTTCTCTCAGGGGATCTGGTGGTGAGATCTCTGTGCACCTGAGTTCCCAGCTCTGCCCACCTGCTGCACCCATTACCAGAGGCTCCCCTCCCCCTGCTGGATTCTCCTATCTTAGGGGCTCTAGTGGTGAGATCTCTGTGCACCTGAGTTCCCCGCTCTGCCCACCTGCTGCAGCCATTACCATATTTTGTAAATTTTGTGCAATTGTCATTGCCATTTAAATACATAATAATAATATGGTAGGACATTAGACTAGGACTATGGTAGGATTAGACTGTGAGCTCCTCTGAGGACAGTGAGTGACATGACTATGTACTCTGTAATGTGCTACAGCAGATGTCACTGCTTTATAAATACATAATAATAATACGGTAGGACATTAGACTATGACTATGGTAGGGTTAGAATGTGAGCTCCTTTGAGGACAGTCAGTGACATGACTATGTACTCTCTGTAATGTGCTACAGAAGATGTCAGTGCTATATAAATACATAATAAAGAAGCATGTCGTGACAATGAGAGCACTGAGGAGCAGGGGGGGGGGTGTGATGGCCATGGAGATTAGTTCAGAGGACCTGATCTTCTCATTCAGCAGATGTTACAGCAGTTCCTCCTCTCCTGCTGTCTGCTGCTCGTTGAGCTGTGGAGAATGTTGGCTGGGGAAAGCAGTAGGTTGTGTGTCAGGCGTACGTTAAAAAAGGGCGTTGGGAAAAAAGGACGCAGGGTTTTAAACGATAAGCATGAATGTTTAAAAAAAATTGTGCTATATTTCGTTTAAAAATAATGTTTTATAAAGTTATAAATCATTAAAGAATGTGTATGAAAGCGGCAATTGTAAAAACGTTAATCTTTCCTGTTTAAAAAGTGAAATGTATAATAACGTTTTATAAAAGATTAATAAGAATTTTACTAAAGCTATACCTAACCCTACTCTCATACAGAACCCTCCCTGTACCTACCCCTAACCCCTAGACCCCCCTGGTGGTGCCTAAACCTAAGACCCCCCTGCTGGTGCCTAAACCTAAGACCCCCCTGGTGGTGCCTAAACCTAAGACCCCCCTGGTGGTGCCTAACCCTAAGACCCCTCTGGTGGTGCCTAAGCCTAAGACCCCCTGGTGGTGCCTAAGCCTAATACCCCACTGGTGGTGCCTAAACCTAAAACCCCCCTGGTGGTGCCTAAACCTAAGACCCCCCTGGTGGTGCCTAACCCTAAGATCCCCCTGGTGGTGCCTAAACCTAAGACCCCCCTGGTGGTGCCTAAACCTAAGACCCCCCCTGGTGGTGCCTAACCCTAAGACCACCCCTGGTGGTGCCTAAACCTAAGACCCCCCTGTGATAAGAATTAATAACGTATGAAAAAAATATTGTGCTGTTTTTTTGTTTAAAAATAATGTTTAAAAAATTATAAATCATGAAATAATGTGTAATCATGAGAAGCAGTTATAAAACATTAAAAGTCTCCGGGCGCCGCTTGTAAAACGTTATTTTTCTCCGGCGCCCTTTTTTCCTGTTAGGCGCCCATTAAACGATATTTATTATGGGAGTGAATGGCGGCGCCCTTTTTGTCCACTTGCCTCAGGCGCCCGAATTTACTGTTTCCGTGTGTCAGAGACACTTTTCAAATGCACTGTGCTCTGCCTGGGGAGAGAGGGGGGGAAGGGCAGCACACCCAGTCACACAGCAGAGCGTGGTGCTGTGTGCTCACAGACTATAGCTGTGTGTGCTGCGTCCTGAATGGCTTCTTGCTGTGAGGCTGCGAGGGGGGGCACATGCCTCTCTGGGCTGCTGTTCCAACATTTTATTTTCTAGCTGAAGTGATGACATCGCTGGCCCCTCACTGCTGCTGACTCATCTCTCCTCCCGAGCTGTCTGTTCCTCCCTCCGCTGTACATCTCTCGCTTCCTCCAGTGCCTAATATCCCTTCTCATTCCCTTCTCTCCACTGTGCTCTCTCTCTCTCTCTCTGTGCTGAGGCTCAGGCTGTCATGTTTCTCGACACTAGAGGCGCCTCCTGATGACGCACAGTGGTAGGCGGATTTAGCATCAGACAGCAGAAGAATGTCGCCCAGTGACCTTTGCGAGCTTGCCGAGCATTGCCGGCAGCTACATCACAGGGGGGTGGAGTTTATAGAGTTATTGTAATTATAGAGTTTTTTTTACACATTATTGTACATTTATTGGACTTTTTTTTCCTACAGCTTTTTACATGATTTCCTATGCCCTGTTTTCAAATTCTGAGTTCAGTTCCTCTTTAAATGTAAAATCAACAGTAATTTGCAAATTAGAGCAGTCAGTGGAATCCTAAATTGAGGAGTCAGGATTTTGCTACTAAATGCACGTACACACGCCAGACTTTCAAACTACGGTTTATCACACCTGCCCGCGGTGCGGCCATTCTGACAACCGTTCCAAGTGAGCACAGGCTGTCAGACTGATAAGACCGATTTCAACTGATTCACTCACAGCCTGTACTCATGTGGAAACTGTCAGAACGACCACCCGTAGTTTTAAAAAATCTGGCATGTATGCGCCTTAACTCGACTCCAAAGCCCTGATGATTTGTCAGTGCTGCTCTATAAATACATTAGGGCATATATCTCACTATAAGTTATAACCATGGCAGGGCTTACCATTACATTGAGATGACAGTGACAATGCTGCATTGCACACAAGCAAGTGATCTCATTCTCACCAAGATTACCCTCTAAAAGAATCAAGGAATCAATCATCCATTCATGCCTGGCTTGCTCATGCTCAGCTAGCTCAAGCCCCCCTCATACCAGCAGCTTTATGGCCCATACTCACGAGGGACTTTTGTCGCCTCAACACGCGGCACGCGCGTGTTGCGGCGACAGGTCGCCCGTGAGTATGGGCCGCGCGCACCCCGAACTGTCGCCCGCAACGGGCGCGCACCTCGAACTGTCGCCCGTCGCTGATGTCGCCAGGCGATTGAAAAGTTCAATCGCCTGGCGACAGTCGCCGCCGCAACTCCGCCGCAGCTGTCGCTAGTCCGCGTGAGTACGCGGACTAGCGACAGCAACCTCCATTGAGGTACACAGAGCTTCCGGCGAGCTTCCGGCGGGGGGAGGAGGAACGTCGGCGACAGCTTCCGTCATGCCGCTGGTCCCTCTTCCGCGTGTGTACGCGGAGGGACCTGGCGAGGAGCTGTCGCCGGCCTGTCGCCCACACGCTCACGTGTGCTGGCGACAGGCAACATTTGCTGCCCGTGAGTATGGGCCATTAGTCAGCCTCTGGCTCTAACCACTGCTCTGGAGGTGACTGAGACAGGACATACAGTAATCAATCATCCATTCATGCATGTTTGGTAAGTCCCAGCTCCCTCCTCCCAACCAGGCACTGGCAGCCTCTGGACTAACACTGCTAGTCTGGTTACATGCAATCATCCATCTGCAAGCACGGTCTATCAGAGACACACACAATATTATAACCACTGCTCTGGTGACATGACAATCACATGTCATGATGCAATAATCAAGCAGCCACCACCATTCATGCAAACAGCATGTGCAAACATGTTCTGGCACAGGCAGCCCCAGCCCATACCCACCTTATACCAACCTAGCACTGGGAACCTCTGGACTGGGCTAGCTCTATCCACTGCCACTCTGGTCTGCTCTCTGCAGTGCAGTAGCACTTGGTCATCTGGCTGACTGGCTCAATGGCTGCATAGTGCACATGGCAATATATATATATATATATATATATATATATATATATATATACAGTATATATATATACACACTACATTAGTATTGCCAGCTGAGCTCAGTGCCACAAAGTCTGACAGTAAACACTACATGACTTACTTGTGGGGTCACACAGGGGTGATGGATGCTGATTGCCGAGTCTTCAGGGGCCTCAGGCATGATGGCGCCAGAGTTCAGGCAGTTGTGTCTCTCCACCAAGGTCAGGGCAGGGGCTTTCCTCCTGACAGTCTGGTGGCCCGCATTTTTGCCTCTCTCTCGCCCCGCCCAATCTGCCCACTAAGCTCAAGTGACCCCAGCAGTCACTGTGAAGGCAAGTGGAGTGAAATGGCGCATAGCGGAAGCGTGGTACTTGGCGGGGCGGCTGGTCACCGGCGTCATGCAGCAAGCTGTGCAGCGTCCATTGTGTGCCCACACTGACTGTCTACCGTGCTGCCAGTCAGACTTTACTGCCGGTCCCGGATGGCCACCGAGTACCACGCTCCATGCCTCGCCATGTCACGCCGCTCCAGGCTCCATGATGCCAGGCCTGTCCACACGCTGTCCAACGCGCACTTCACTTCTGCTCCGGCAGCCTCAGCATGCAACAAGGGACTGGAAGCCAGAATTTAAGCGGATGTCACATGACGTGCAGAGGCGGGGTCAAGTCTCTGTCAGAGACGAGTCAGGCAGCCACTACAGCAAGCCTATTGCAGGAGGGGAAGAGGTGTGCCTAGACATGGAAAGAGGCTGCAATTGAGCGTGCCGCGGACCTCCGTGACAATAGAGCATTATTCAAATACCCCAATTAAAAAAGCTAAGGGTGTAGCCATTGCAGTAGGGAAGAAGTGTCCATTTGTCTTTTTGGAGAAAAAAATGATGAAAATGGTAGATATTTATTTTTGAAAGGTAAGATAATGGGTCAGATATATACTTTTGTTAATATTTATGCTCTCAATGGGTCTCAAGCATCTTTTTTCAGATCAGCAATGGAGTTGTCAGAGAATTTTAGGGAAGGTTGTGTGGTTTTTGGGGGAGATTGCAATTGGGTCCTGGGATGGATGTGTCCTCGGGCATCCAGGACTTGCTCGACGGTCGCTAATAATTTGATTAAGAGATCTTTAGAAAATATGCATCTAGTAGATGTGTGGAGGTTGTTGTTTCCTTCTGTGAAGGATTATTCTTTTTTTTCTAATATTCATAAGGTATATACTAGGATTAACATGCTGTTTCTAGACCAATATTTTTTAGATGAACTTAAAGGTGCTTATATTGGAAATATTACTATTTTGGATCATGCTCCGGTGTGGTTTGATTTAGAATTATCATTAAGAAGTAGGCGGGGACTGCCGGCGCCTGGATGGTGGCAGGGCTGTGACGAAGCTCCGCACAGCGAGTCCCCTCCAGTAGGCTGCCGGTCAGCTAAAGCACCCCCGCTGGCTCCCACAGTGCAGTGAGGGAAGCCCGACCCTGCAGAGGCCGTTTTCGCCGCCGATGGACCGCTCCCTCCTCCGTTCTGCCCCTCGCAAGACACAGGCAGAGGAGCAGAGGACATCAAAGATGGCCGCCGCACCTTCCTCCCCGAGCATGGCGCAGCAACATTCCCCGGAGTGGGGAGCTTCTGAGCAACAAGCTTTGGAGTGGGACACGGAGGAGACAGCTCCCAGCAAGACCCAGATGAGGGAGACAAACTGTCTATAGACTATAAAAGACTTGCCACAGAAGTAGCTCGTCAGTTAGCCCCAGAATTGCAGGCTACGTTAGAAGCTACCATAGACAAATCTATACAGGCCATAAATAGCAATCTGCAGGCTCATGCACAAAGATTAACTCATGCAGAGCACAGGATGCAGACACAAGAAGATGATAATGCCAGAGAGGGAAAAAGCTATACAAAACTGTTGGAGGAAAATAAATTCATCACGGAAAAACTCCAGGACCTGGAGAATCGATCTCGCCGCAACAACCTGAGGGTTGTGGGAGTCCCCGAGGCCATAGCTGCACCAGCATTACGAGAACTTTGTATGGTCACTATACCAAAGATACTGGGATTCAAACGACCAATTAAAGTGGAACGTGCCCACAGAGTCGGCCCTCCATGCCCTGAGAACGACCAACGCCCTCCACGACTAGTATTAGCACGGTACTTGGACTTTGCTGAGAAAACTGACATGCTCCGAGCTTTCCGTGACCTGGGTCACCCAATTGAATATCAAGGTGCAAAGATTCGGCTTTTCAATGACTACTCAGTTGAAGTCTCAAAGAAGAGCCAGGCGTTTAATCATTTTGTGAAATATGTATAGAGAAGGAGTGGAAGTTTGCGCTACAATACCCCGCAATTACGAGTATCACCGATGATAAAAATACAACGCACACTTTCGCATCAGCGACAGAGGCATTATCCTTTTTACGCAAGTCTCCTGAAAGTAATCCTGATTAGAATTTTTGTGTGATATCTGCGCTGTGCTGACAGCAGGGGGTGCTGCTGAACAGGGAGAACACTGTTACGCATTCACATTTTCAGCTATGCTACACACTCAGGAACTTACAGCTTATATAATGGTTCCAAGAAGTTTTATCCTGGAGGTGTTCTAACTTTGTTTCCAGTTTTCTCTTAAAAAAACCTTACCAGAGGCCTTAGATCTGGAGGGGCCTGGCTCTGGAGCCCGGAGTTAGGTGGCCACCCAGGAAAAAAGTGAAGTCGCATGATTAACATAATGTTCTATATTCAACTTGTTATTGTTGTTTGGGTTGTTTTATGGGGGTTTCTTAGGGGTCATAGAGGGGGGGGGGGGGGAGGGAACTTTGATGTCTTGTCATTCCTGATTAGGTTGTACGATAACAGAAGGGAACAATCTGATCCTCCACTTAACCCCCCATGACTATTCGGGTAACATCTTGGAATGTTAAGGGACTTAGGTCCCCAGGTAAGCATTCCATAATTTTACGACACCTGAAAAAATTAAAAACTGATATTGCTTTACTGCAAGAGTGTCATTTATCTCGAGACCAATTTTCCTATATGCGGAAATCATGGGTGGGCCAGGTGTTCGGCTCTCCAGCTCAAGGAAGGAAGGCGGGGGTTTTAATTTTACTTCATAAACAACTACAAGGGCGGGTAATAGAAGAGAAATGTGATGCTGACGGCAGGTGGGTAAGGATCAGATTGAGCCTTGCAGGGGAAGAAATAATTGTCTCAAATGTCTATGCTCCAAACAACGAGGATAAGAGCTTTTTCACTAATCTCCTGA
Source organism: Hyperolius riggenbachi (assembly GCF_040937935.1). Lineage (NCBI taxonomy): Eukaryota > Metazoa > Chordata > Amphibia > Anura > Hyperoliidae > Hyperolius > Hyperolius riggenbachi. The sequence continues at coordinate 310,399,736 of NC_090646.1, read as the reverse complement.
ATGATACCTTATCACTAGGTTCTACCAAGGTGATACAGGGGGGTGACTTTAATGCAATGGTCGGCCTCTGTGAGGATAGGTCTAGGAGAACTTCTGCTAGCCCTCTCACGGTTGCTAAATCTCTATTATTCAACGATTATATTCAGTCCTCCCAATTAGGTGATAGTTGGCGTGTCTTCCACCCGGATGGAGAGGAGTATACTTTCTATTCTCCCCCACATGATGTCTGGTCCCGACTTGACTATTTCCTAGTCTCTCAACAGATTATGCCCCAAATAATATCCTCAGAAATTCTAGATCTGATAATATCGGATCATGCACCGATACAGCTAATTTTATCCCCAGTGATCCCAAAAGGAACAGATATTATCTGGAGGTTCCCAACCTTTCTATATGATGATGAGGGGTTCGCAAGCCTATTGCAACAATGGTGGTGAGAATACAAGGACGATAATAAAATGCATGTAAAAGACATCTTCCTGTTCTGGGAAGCCGCTAAACCCACACTGAGAGGCAAGATTATAAGTTATCTAGCAGGTAAACGTAAAGTATCCCACGACCAATATATGGCAGCAGTAGCGAGGTTGCGAGCAGCCCATAAGGAATTTTTAAATGATCACACACCTAATACAAAATTAAAATGGCTTAAAGCCAAAGGAGACATGGAAACTAGTTTGAAAGTGAGGGATACTTACCTAAAATCACACAAGGACCTGTATTTTTATAAATTCGGGAACAAAATAGGTACATTATTGTCCCGACTATCAAGGCCTCCACATGCAAACACAGTGATTGCGACACTCCGTTCGCCCACAGGCCAAGTGACGCATAGTCCCAAAGAGATTAATTCTCTTTTCAAGGATTTTTACAAGAATCTGTACAAAAGATCCCCAACTTATACACCCAATGAAAATATCCAGGGGGGGATGCGGAGGGTCTCCCTTCCTACCCTCTCGGAGGCTGACCTTTTGGAATTTAATGCCCCTATTACGGAAAATGATGTTCACGCAGTTATTAAGGGCCTGTCCAATGGCAAGGCACCAGGTCCTGATGGATTTTCTTCAGAGTTCTACAAACTTCTTCGCCAGGACCTGGTCAAATACCTAGTCTCACTCTTCAACAAGATTCTAAAGGAGGGCAGATACCCCTCGTCAGCAAATATGGCCTATATTAAATTGTTGCCAAAGCAGGGTAAGGACCCCCAGACTCCTGGATCGTATCAGCCAATTTCTTTAATTAACCAGGACATCAATTGGCAACGATGCTCCCCAAGCTTGCGAGCCCTAATCAGGTGGGATTCATCAGAGGCAGGTCAGCAGTGGCCAACATCTGGTGGTTCAGGATTATGTCAGAGCCTACCCCAGAACATGCAAAGACTATGCAATATTAATGATAGATGCCGAAAAGGCGTTTGACAACGTGTCCTGGGGATGGCTCGAGGTAGTGCTGGACAGAATGAAAATAGATGGGGCTTTTCGTAAATTACTAATGGCTATGCATACTAATCCAATGGCCCGAATCTATACTCCGGGATTTCTCTCTGATCCTTTTTGTACTAGAAAAAGGAACCAGGCAGGGATGCCCTCTGTCACCATTGTTATTCAATCTCGCTCTAGAACCCATGTCCAGGTACTTAGATAATCAAATAACTGGAATGGATATTGGCGGTTTCCAAGTGTTCCAGGCCATGTTTGCTGACGCTATTTTGCTTTTTCTAACAGATCCATCCTCTCAGTTGGAGCAAGTACTGAATATAATTAGCGAAACTCGCCAGTTAAGTGGATTTAAAATTAATGTTACAAAGTGCGAGTTGATGTATCTGTCCCCATTAGCTTCAAACACCAGCTTAACCCACCTCCCAGTAAAATTGTGCTCACAGGTGACATATCTAGGCATAAAAATTCATAAAGATCCTTCCCTTCTATATTCTAAAAACTACCAACCTCTTATAGCTGACATAAAAAGACAATTACAGAATTGGGAAAATTTACCCATAAATTTAATGGGGCGAGCTGCACTTATTAAGTCAGTTTGTTTTGGCAGATTACTGTATCCATTACAAACTATTCCCTTACTGCTAAAGCATACTGACGTAAAAGATCTTTATAGGGCGTTTTCCCGCTTTCTTTGGAAGCGTGGCAAAGTTAGGATAGCTCTCTCTAAGCTGCAGTTACCAAAAGAATGGGGAGGTCTGGCCATCCCTGATATTAGACGCTATAATTTAGCTTGTCTAACACGCCACATTCGGGATTGGTTAAACAAGTCATCATTTTATTCTAATTATCCACTTGAATCGTCCTATGCCGAACCTTGGTCACTAGTAGGCTTATTGCACTCTCCATATAAGCACCTCCCTCCTAAATTTAAGAGATGCAAAATTTTTAATGATACCGTAGTGGCCTGGAGAGAGCTATGCAAAATCTATATACTTATATACATGCCACTGTGGGGCCTTCCTGGCTTTTTAGCCAGTCAGGCTCATAGGGGTTTCCTGGAATGGAAGGAGAAGGGTATTGAAAAGTTGGGCCAATTATTAGACCTTTCGGCAGGCAAACTACTTTCCTTCCAAGCAATTAGAACAAAGTTTCAGGTCCCAAAGCACCACTTTCTTTATTATGGTCAGTTGAGATCTTTTGTTGACAGCAAAGGGGGGCGTATTGCAAAAATATTTAAACTTAATGGCCTGGATGATTTCTTGGCACCACATGTACCAAAGATCTCATTGTCTACTCTTCAAACTGATCTCCAAAAACTAGGTTTACCTAAAAAGGCGCTAAACAATCTTTCCAGGTGGTCCAAATTGATAAGTGGGGAGGATATCCCGACTAAAATTCTCAAGGGGTATAGAGAAGTTTATAGTGTGGTTGTGGGGGAAAACTGGCGGGAGTCGCATCTAAAATTCATTCATGGGGCGAAATATGCTTTTAATATTAAATACAAAAATCCGCCGCCACACTATGTTCCAAAATGCCCTAAATGTTCACTCGCAAATGCTGATCTCTTTCATTGTGTCTGGGGGTGCCCTGTGGTGGGAAAATTTTGGGGTGAGGTCTCAAAATTCATTAAACAAATGTGCAAAGTCCAACCAGAACCTACGCCCTTATTGTTTCTGTTTAATTATGAAGAGTCTGCCACCCAAAGTGGAGAAGGTGCTCGGGCGTTGGACAAATCGTTGAGTAAATTGGTTCATTTAGTACTTTTAGCTGCTCGAAAAGTAATTTTTAATAAATGGATTTTTCCCAGTACTCCTACGGTTTGGGACGTTAAAGAAGAACTTACCCATTTATTCCAATTGGACAAGTTGGACGCATTAAACCATAAGGATAAAAGAACTAAATCATTTTTCAAAAAATGGAAACTTTTTATTTTAGCAACTCACGCTCAACAAGACATACGAGTTCTGATGGAGCACTTTCAATATACTAAATGGTTATGATGGAGCACCTTCAAGGGACACTGGGAAGATTGGACATTTCTTAATGTACATAAAAACAGCAAATAACACAGGGATGACAAGACGGGGGAGGGATCAGGGTGGGGGGGGAGGGGGACAGGGAGAGGGGTGGTTTTGAATAGTTTAGCTAAGTAGTGTATAACGTTGAACTGTAGAGACTGCACTCAATAATGTTGTATTTTATTCATTTTTTTTTTGGGATAAGATCTCTCTACACAAAACAGTGCCTCGAAATTTCTGCAATTTATACTACTTTTCAGATACCTTTTGACATTTTGTATGTTTGAAAATTCAAATAAAATATTTTGGAGAAAAAAAAAGAAGTAGGCGGGACTGGCATTGGAGACTCAATTGCAGTCTTCTAGATTATCAAGAAACCAGAGATAAAATTAAAGATACAATTATTGAATATTTTGAAAGAAATGAGTTGGAACGCATGGACAGGGGTATAGTTTGGCAGCCCCATAAGGCTGTGGTGAGAGGGGTTTTAATTTCCCTGGGAGCCAAAAGAAAGAGGGAGTATAGGTAGAAGGATGCAGCATTATTATTGGAAATTGGGGCGTTGGAATTAAAACATAAGAGCTCTCTGGATCAGGAGGTACTAGCAAAATTGAATGGGGCGAGAAAAAAACTGTCTGATCTGCTGGAGGATAGGTTAAGAGAGAGGAACAGGATCTTTTCTGCTAGGTGATTTGAACATGCCAATAACAGTGGTAAGTGGCTTGCGACAGCTTTAAAAGGGCAAAGGAAAAGTATGTATATTACAAAGTTAAAGGACTCCGGGGGTGCGAGTGAGCTGCAGGCACACAAAATTGCGAACTTATTTAAAGAATACTATTCGTCTCTTTATGGACTACCCAAAAATATGATGGGTAACTTTATGGGGGTACCTTTATGGAGAGAATGTGGACATATTTGGAAGAGTCTGGTATGCCGAAAATATCGCAGGAAAGGAGAGATAGTATGGAAAAAGAGATAACAGAAGATGAAATTATAAGCATGATAAAAGCTATGAAATTGGGTAAGGCTCCAGGGCCCGATGGATATCACTGTACTTCCCCTACTTAAAAAACCCTCACTAGACCCCTCACTTACATCCAGGTACCGTCCCATCTCCTTACTCCCTTTTGCATCTAAACTCCTGGAGCGTTTAGTCCACCAACGCATGACTTATTACCTTGACTCCAACTCCCTGTTTGACCCCCTACAATCAGGATTTCGGCCAGGCCACTCCACCGAGACTGCCCTCACCAAGGTCGTCAATGACCTCACGCTTGCCAAGGCCGAAGGAAAATACACTATCCTTCTCCTCCTAGACCTCTCATCAGCATTCGACACTATTGATCACTCCCTGCTACTCCAGTCCCTGCAATCTGTGGGTATCCAAGACCGTGCCCTAGCATGGTTTTCCTCCTACCTCTCAAATCGCTCCTTCAAGACCTCCTTCAATGGTTCCTCCTTCCCACTTTCAGTTGGGGTCCCCCAAGGCTCTGTTCTTGGTCCCCTGCTGTTCTCCATTTACACCGCCTCCATCGGAAAACTCATCTCCTCTCTGGGTTTCAACTATCACCTATATGCAGATGACACCCAGATTTACCTCCATACCACTGACCTCTCCACCACCAGCATGGAGAAGGTATCCTCTGGTCTCTCAGCTATTTCATCGTGGATGTCTGCCAGGTTCCTAAAATTAAACCTGGATAAGACTGAACTCCTAATCTTCCCGCCCCGTGCTGCTTCACCCCCCACTGACCTCTGTCACTGTCAATGGCACAATCATTCATCCAACCACATAAGCCCGCTGCCTGGGTGTCACCCTAGACTCGGCCCTCTCCTTCACCTCCCACATCCAAACCGTAGCTAGAGCCTGCTATTTCCACTTATGCAACATCTCCAAGATCCGGCCTTTCCTGACCCCAGACACTACCAAACTCCTTGTCCATGCCCTCATCATCTCCCACCTGGACTACTGTAACTCCCTCTTGTCAGGCCTTCCTCAAAACCGCATCGCCCCCCTAAAATCCATCATGAACGCAGCAGCCAGACTCATCTAGTCCTCCCACCGCTCTGTCTCCACAACTCCCCTACGCAAATCCCTTCATTGGCTTCCAATTCACTTCAGAATCAGCTTCAAGATCCTATGTTTGGCATACAAATCCATACACAAGTCCTGCCCAACCTACATCTCTGACCTGGTCAGCAGATATACACCTGGCCGCCCACTTCGCTCCTCCAAGGACCTCCTCTTAACCACCCCACGCATCTCGCAATCCCATGCCAGACTGCAGGACTTCACTAGAGCTGCCCCTATCCTGTGGAACTATCTCCCACTGCCCATCAGGCTCGCTCCCACCTTCAACACCTTCAAAAAAGCACTCAAAACTCACTTCTTCAAGGAGGCCTACATCAACTCAACACTACCCTAATCCTTTCTGCCAATAACTTCTTGATGCACCCCCTCCTTTTGTGTCACCAGCCCCTCCCTCTAGATTGTAAGCCTTTGGCAGGGCCCTCTCCCCTTGTGTATCATACTTGACTGTGTGCACTTTACCCAGAATTTGGAACTGGTAATTTTTTACCACTACCATTCCAGTTTATGATCTGGCATTGTACTATTATCTGCATTGTGTTGTGTATCTTATTGCTATTACCTGTATTGTTGTATCTATGGTCTGTTACCTGTATTGTTCTGTCAACCCTGTTATCATTATGCCACCTATATCACAATATCATTTTTATTATATTGTGATGTCTGATCAAGAGTTTAATAAACATTATTTGTTACACTGATACAATTTTTTCAGCATCCTATTGATTTATATAAAATATGTTTAATTGGGTTCCTTTTCTTTTTGATGTACAACCCTGTTATCATTGTCTGTAATCCTATTTATTGTACAGCGCTGCGTAATATGTTGGCGCTATATAAATCTAATAAATAATGATAATAATAATAATAAATATCTATATGGTACCTCCTATGTGCAGATTCTTCAATCATATGAAAAATGGTGGAGTATTGCCTAAAGAAGTATTAGAAACACATATAACGGTTATTCATAAAAATGATAAAGATCCAATGTTGTGCCAGAACTATAGACCCATATCATTGCTGAATATGGACATAAAGGTATTTGCGAAAATCTTGGTTGAAAGAATTAAACCATGTTTAGGCTCCATAATTAAAAAAAAAACAGATCAGGTTGGGTTTTTGTCCCTGGGAGGGAGGGGAGGAACAATGGCTATCATTCATGAAGCATTTCCGCATGCGGAAATGCTTAAAACAGCTGACTTTACCGAACGCTTTGCAAAATATGTATTCATAAAGCCTGTTTCCGCATGAAAAGCTGACATTACCGAGCAGAGCGATAAATCACCGCCTTGTGCGGTGATTATCGTAACAAATGTAACAAAATGTTAATTCATAAAGATTTACGCGGTATGAGGACGGGAAATACCTCTACCTTGGATGTGGCGATAACAATGTTAAGTGAATGGAGACACCGACCTCCCAGACAGCTGCGGTAGAGCGGAACACGGAGAAATGTATCAACTCGGCTGCTTCCTGTGTTTCCACAAGCCTACCGCCTGCCTACCGACAGCCTAGTTCGGGAAATCTCCGCACTGCTATCGCAACTGGCAACATTTTTATGAATGAGCAGCCAGAAGTCTAAAATACTGTCAGCGGTGTTTTCCCGCATGCATTTATTTTACCGACCACACTTTTATAAATGATAGCCTATGTAGCTAAAGCTATGTCTCTGTTCAAGTGGTCATCTATGAAGGGAATTCAGATGATGGTTTTGTCGACGGATGCGGAGAAGGCGTTCGACAGGGTAAATTGGGATTTTATTATGGCTACTTTGAAGTATGTGGGGTTTGGGGAGAATATGTTAAATTGGGTTGCTGCATTGTATTCAAATCTTACTGCGAGGGTTAGAGCAAATGGGGCTCTGTCGGACACCTTCTCCCTGTCTAATGGCACTAGACAGGGTTGTCCTATGTCACCCATTATATTTATTTTGACTTTGGAGGTATTTATGTGTGCCATTAGGAGTGCCGGGAGTGTTCATGGGGTAGTGATTGGGAGTGAGGAGCATAAATTATCGGCTTTTGCAGATGATATATTATTTTATGTGACAGAGCCATTGATAACATTGCCGAATTTATTAAAAGAAATTGAGAGATATGGTACTTTCTCGAATTTTAAGATTTTCTAAATCAGAAGCGCTTAATGTGTCACTTGATCCGGTATTATTAAACCAAGTTAAAAATAATTTTTCGTTTCCATTTAGGGGGCAGGCAATTAAATATCTGGGATTTGAGCTGCTTACACAGTGGGACGTTACAGGCGCACGTTAGAGCAGCCTGTAACGCAGCCCCACCGCACAGTAATGAAAAATCAATGAGCTTGTTCACACTGCCCACGTTGCGTTACATTGTAATGCAGCAAAGTGCTGCATGCTGTGCGTTCTATGCGGCTAAGCCGCGTTAGACTGTGTGCACATGCTCAGTCATGTTGGGGAGGAGGGGAGAGTGGCCGGGCACATGGCTAATTAATATTCACTGCACTCAGTGACATGCAGTGTTTACTTCCTGGAGCGGCCGCTCTGTGCGGCGATTGGCCGGGTGGGACCACGTGATGCCGCATGCGTCCAAGAGTACGCATCACGGACGCCAGAGTGAGCTGCACAACGCGGCTCACTCTGACGTCCACATCAGAGAGCACCAGGCGTTGCGTTAGGGGCACGTTATGTGCCCTATAACGTCCCCTAAACGCAACAACCTGGTGTGTAACTAGCCTCAATGTTACCTAGTGACTTATCTAAAATATTTTCCCTTAATTTTCTCCCAATGTTAAATTCTATTAAGAGAGATCTGGGGGGTTGGAGAGGTAGGGATTTTTCATGGTTTGGGTGCATAGATATTATAAAAATGAATGTGTTACCTAGATTGGTGTTCTTGATGTCTATGGTTTCGATTTGTGTGCCTGTGGCTTTTTTCAGGTCCCTAAGATCAACTATTATTGGTTTTGTGTGGCTGAAAAAGGCAGCGAGGCTGTCCTACAGGACTATGACGCTTCCTAAAGAAAAAGGGGGGCTGGGACTTCCTGATTTTAGAGTATATTATAGAGCTTGTGTATTGACGAGACTATTTGATTGGACATATGGAGAAGTGAAAAGTTGGGTAAGGATTGAAAAGGAATTGGTGGGGTTCATTTTGGCAAAAGCTATTTGGCTCCCGGGGAAATTCAGGGATTTGCCAAAGTGTACCCCGTTTTGGATTAAAAATGTGTTTAAGATATGGGATGTGGTTAATAAAGAGTGTGGGTGGTTAGAAGGTGTTTCATTATTGGTGCCCCTTGGGGTGTTCTCTTTTTTTCCGCCTGATAAGGTGCAAGGTTTTTTTGGGTCATGGGGGCTGGAGATACTGTGATCCTGAATGATATTTTGAATAATGGGAAAAAACTTTGGAGGGGGTTGAGGGAAGAGTATGGACAGTTTCCGTTTGATTTTTGGAGACATAGGCAGCTAGTTCATTTTCTGGTGGAGAAGAAGAGAATTTTCCATTTTAGTAGGGAATTGTCTGGTTTTGAAACATTTTTTGTGCTGGAGGCGTCTCCACGACATTTGATTTTGTTATTGTATAAAAATACGATTTTGAAGGGGAGTGAGGCTTTTACTGATTATTTAAGCAAGGGGGATTTTGGCATTTCTCTAAATGATAGTCAAAAAAGGAAGATATGTATTTTAGCTCGTTACTTCGGTTAGCTCAAAAATTAAAGAAGTCAATTCTGTGATGAAACGCGGAAAAGCCGCTGTCTCTCAAGGCGAGGCGGCTGTTTCCGCGTCCAGCATGGCGTCACAACGCGGAAAAAACGCTGCATGCCGCTTAGGCAGAGCGGCGGAATCCGCATTGGGAACGGCGGAATCCGCATTGGAGGCGGCTCCCGCACTCAGTTCACTGGATACATTGCAAAACAGTACTGGTGTGGCTGGGACTGATAGTCCACCAAGATTCAGACTTACACGCGCGCGAGCACAGAGGCAGAGTTTAAATAGCAGTTAGAAGGGTGTCGGCTGACCAGCTGGGTAAGCTGACAAATTCCACTGCTCCCATTGGACCAGCAATTAGGGAGGTCCTGGAAAGGTCCTAGAGTATATATACTGCTGGTTGTTCACTTGCTCTTTGTCTGGCGTGCGATCACATATGTGGGAGCACCCAGATCCGTAGTCAGATCCGCAAGTGTGCCGGGACCAGCTGGAGCTGTAATCCTACACTTAGCTAGATTCTGTTGATAGCTAAAGTACTAGTTTGATTGTGATTATCTGTTATGACTTTTGCCTGCCTTGACTATCCTCCTGAACTCTGATCTTGTACCTCGATATTTCTGATACTCTGTTGCCGAACCCCGGCTCGTTCTTTGACTCTGCTTCTGCCTCCTGATTTTGTACCCCGATATATCTGATACCCCGTTGCTGAACCCTGCCTGTACTTTGACTCCGCCTTTGCCTCCTGATCTTGTACTTTATCTGTCCGTGTGTGTACGACCTGGCTTGTCCGACCCCGAGAACCGACCTTACTGTTAGAGGCGGTTCCTCGCTCTGTTAGTGATCCTTCCTCCTGAAGGTTGCTTTCAGTCTGTCCTTCCTACTGTCAGTCTGACTCCTCCCGTCTTGGAGAGCTCAAGTCTTCGGAAGGAATCTGTGCAGTTCTCCTTGCTGCACTGAGGCCTAGTCCTCAAAGTGTTACAGTTACACCAAACACTACACTCTACTCAGGTGAACAGAGGTTAGCTAGTATATCGGATTATCAGTGATACTGCAGATCACGTATAATCTGGTATACATCTGTATTTCCTGTGATACTGCAGATCACTGGTAATCAGATCATCTCTGTGCTTCACCGATCGTTACAGAACGCCAGACCAAAAAATACTGATGGACGCACAAGCTGACCCTCTGTCTGTGCTTGCCACTTCGGTGGATAACATCCATCAAGCACTGGGCCAGCACAAAGCCTTAATTGATGCTCTTAAAGGCTCTGTGCAAACCCTTTAGACGTCAGTTGATTCGGTGCGATCCCCTCCTAGTGATGACATACGTATGCCCGTACCTGATAAGTTTTCCGGCCACAAGTCTGACTTCCGGAATTTTAGGAGTAGAGTGTTGTCATATTTCGAATTGAGACCCCGATCATCGGGGACTGAGACCCAACGGGTCATTTTTATTAAAACATTGTTAACCGGTGACTCCCAGACCTGGGCATACAATCTGCCTCCCACAGATACAGCTCTGACCTCAGTTGAGGAATTTTTTAAGGCTATGGCCGTGATAGACGACGACCCTGACCTTGCGGCAACCTCTGAGCGGAAGCTCAAACTTCGAGGATTACGCGGCAGAATTCCGTAGGTGGTCCGTCACCGCTAGATTTGACAACTTTGCCCTGATAGATTGCTTCCTGTCTGGGTTATCGGAGGAGGTCTCCGACCTAATGTTAACTGTACCTGAGCCCAAGTCAGTTGATCAGGCCGTATCATCGGCCATTCGAGTTGATCGCAGGCTACGTCATCAGAGGCAGGCTAGGGGCAGTCACCGTGTCAGGGTGACTTCATACGCGGCACCATCCGCTACTCCCCAAGTAACACCTTATCCGCCTGTCTCAACCTCTCCGGCCTTGCCTCCGCCCGAACCAATGCAGATTGGTCGAGCGAAATCTGCCTAGGAGTAGTGGGGGGTGACACCCTAGGCACGCCATTCTCACCCCAAAAAGAGAAAAGATTGCTTCTCCCCTGTACGATTACATGGGATAATAAGTCTGTAGCCACTGAGGCTTTTATTGGCTCAGCGGCTAATTTTATGAACACTGAATTTGCTCAGGAGTTGGGTATTCCTCTCACTCCAGTGAGTCCCCCCATTCAGGTCACGGCAGTAGACGATTCCCCTCTGCAACGGAATCGTTCCCTGTCACAGACACCGCAGGTGAAGGTCACCTTAGGGGTACTGCATGGGGAACATCTACAGTTTTTTGTATTGCATATGTCAACCTCCACTATCATCCTAGGCATGCCGTGGTTACAAGCCCATTCTCCACAAATATACTGGGCTACGGGTCAGATAACCAGAGGGTCCGATCATTGTCACCAGCACTGTTTAGGGAGGGTGACTTTGGGCCAAACCAGGGTTCAGGATTGGGAATTGGCCGCAGACAAACCAAAAGGGAGCCTGTGAGGTACGGTAATTACAACTTTACACACTATTTCAGGGTATAACTGCCACCACCTCTGTTTTCTGAGACAGAGGAACTCACTAACTGGTTATTTCTCGACCTGCAAATAAAAACGGTTAAACACACTCTATTCTGTCTAGATCTCAACAATAGTAGCGTCTCTTCAGAAGTCTGGTTCAGTTGTGCGGCTGATAAGCAGGGTAGCGGAACAGTGAATGACTTTGATGAAGTCTTTTATTCACGGCAATATAAATATTTAATATATACAGACAATTATTAAAATCAACAATTATTAAAACAGTAATAGCCAGTATGAAATAAAAAAGGAGAAAATACTTAGGGTTTGTGGAAATACTGGGAAAACTTGTAGAGTTCCTTTTGTTCAGTTCAGCAAAGTTTAAAATCCAAGCAAAATGGAAAATGTCCTTTGTTCAGTTCAGACAAGATGGCCGATCAAGATGGCCGCTAGCCATGTGTCCTTTGTTTCAGCTCAGACAAGATGGCCGCCAACCACATGGTCCCCTGGCTGGCAGTATGCTTTCGTGAAGGTGGAATTTGGAGGACTGAGGGCCCGCCTGCCGGCCATGTGCTTTTGATGAAGCTGGTTTGGGGGTGTGGCAATGCCGGCCCCCTCTGAGTTACCCACCAATGACAGTTCATTCCCTCTGAGAGATTTTAGGGCTAAACTTATAAAATGCTGTAACTCATGAACAATACACGTTATATTTAGGGGGATAACAGATTCATACTTGTCGGAAAATACAGATTAATATGACATCAGACATGGCTAGGGCAGCGGGTCAGGTTCCTGAGAAGATTCATACCTGGGTTGTAGGGGCCCCGGGCCCCTCTCGACTGGTATCAAGAGATTCAGCATGACCCTACGGATCCAATGATACCGCTTTCATAACTACCCTATTTACTGTATTCTGTAAATAGGCAAAAAATTATATAATATATTCATTGCTTCCTGGTAAGGCTGCAGCCAGGCTGTCTGGTGTCAAGCTGTGACTAGCTTCCTGGGATCTCCCTGTATGAAAAGGACCTTTTGGTTCCTTTAATTAACATCTGAATGTGAAATCAGCTTGGACAAGCTTTGAGTTTACACCTCTGGTCACAGGCACCAGGTTTCATGAAAAGAACTCTGCTGCTCTTATGAAGACAGCAGAGACCCTCCAGGCTGGACTGCCTGGTATCCACAGACATGAGATTCTGATTTGGCAGCACAACGGCAATCGAGGCAGGAAACCGATTGCGGTTGCGTTTTCGTTTCTCACGGCTGTTCCGTGACAACCACCGTTTAGGCAGTGAGAGACAGGGACCCCCGTTTAGGCAGTGAGAGACAGGGACCCCCGTTTAGGTAGTGAGAGACAGGGACCCCCGTTTAGGTAGTGAGAGACAGGGACCCCCGTTTAGGCAGTGAGAGACAGGGACCCCAGTTTATGTAGTAAGTGACAGGGACCCCCGTTTGGGTAGTGAGTGAGAGGGATCCCCAGTTAGGTAGAGTGACAGGGACCCCGTTAGATAGTGAGTGACAGGGACCCCTGTTTAGGTAGTGAGAGACAGGGACCCTAGTTTATGTAGTGAGTGACAGGGACCCCTGTTTAGGTAGTGTGACAGGGACCCCGTTTAGGTAGTGAGAGACAGGGACCCCCGTTTAGCTAGTGACAGGGACCCCCGTTTACGTAGTGAGTGACAGGGACCCCCGTTTAGGCAGTGAGAGACAGGTACCCCAGTTTATGTAGTGAGTGACGGAGCCCCGTTTAGGTAGTGAGTGACAGGGACCCCAGTTAGGTAGAGTGACAGAGACCCCGTTAGATAGTGAGTGACAGGGACCCCCGTTTAGCTAGTGAGTGACAGGGAGCCCCATTTAGCTAATGAGTAACAGGGACCCCCGTTTAGTTAGTGAGTGACAGGGACCCCCGTTTAGCTAGTGAGTGACAGGGAGGCCCGTTTAGCTAGTGAGTGACAGGGAGCCCCGTTTAGCTAGTGACAGGGAGCCCCATTTAGCTAGTGAGTGACAGGGACCCCCGTTTAGGTAGTGAGCGACAGGGACCCCCGTTTAGCTAGTGAGCGACAGGGACCCCCATTTAGCTAGTGAGTGACAGGGACCCCCGTTTAGCTCGTGAGTGACAGGGACCCCCGTTTAGCTAATGAGTGACAGGAACCCCTGCTTAGCTAGTGAGCGACAGGGACCACCGTTTAGCTAGTGAGCGATAGGGACCCCCGTTTAGCTAGTGAGTGACAGGGACCCCCGTTTAGCTAGTGAGTGACAGGGACCCCCGTTTAGCTAGAGACAGGGACCCCGTTTAGCTAGTGAGTGACAGGGACCCCCGTTTAGCTAGTAGCGACAGGGACCCCCGTTTAGGTAGTGAGCGACAGGGACCCCCATTTAGCTAGTGAGTGACAGGGACCCCCGTTTAGCTAGTGAGTGACAGGGAGCCCCATTTAGGCAGTGAGTGACAGGGACCCCATTTAGCTAGTGAGTGACAGGGAGCCCCGTTTAGGCAGTGAGTGACAGGGACCCCCGTTTAGGCAGTGAGTGACAGGGACCCCCCCTCTAGCCACCACTCCCCCCTCACCTTGCAGTTAGTCAGACCTCAATCAGTGGGCGACCCGACCGGTAAGAGCGGGCACCGGACGCACCTGCTGTATATGCGGAAGTGATGTCACTTCTGCATATCAGTGCGGTGTGCTAGGTCCTAGCGCCCGCACTATTGGTCGCCGCCTTATCGAGGTCTGACGCAGCTATAGGGAGTGAGGGAGTGGCGACTAGAGGGGGTGAGCGGCGGCCAGAGGAGATGAGCGGCGGCCGGGCTGCGCCTGTCAGAGAGAGGCGCCTGGGTGCAATGCACCCGCAGCACCCGCCCAGGCGCAGCCCTGACTGGGCATGTGCGGAAGACATGCAGTCAGGAAGTCAGCTCCGAAGTGCACGTGGAGATGAGTCCTGCAGAGGAGATGGAAACAAGTTATTCATGGCAGATGTGGGCTGTGTGTCTCCAGGATCAGGTACATTCTCTGCCTGCAGCTTTGCAGATCCTGTCAGAAGCACTTAGTGCCCTGGTGAGTCCAGCTTCACCACACTGATGTGTCCTTTGTTTGGCTGGTGTGAATTATAATCTGCCATGGGGAAATTCTCTAACTCCAGTAAGCAGCATTTGAGAGTCCAGACTCCAGGATGTGAAAGATTTGTCTTGGGCAATGTCCCTGGTTGTCAGAAGGAATTGTGTCTAGAAGAGGCTGGGAGCTAAGCAGATGTGAGGGGCAATTAGCAGGGACATGAATGCACATCTGGCTATGTGGAGGGGGTCTGCATTGTACTGGGGGTCTATTTGGCTATAGGGAGGGGGGCTGTCTCATACTGGGAGCACATTTTTTTTACTGGGTATTGGGATGGCTCTTATTGGGGGACCATCTGGTTATTTATCCTGGGGAGGGGGCTATACTGGGGAGGGGTGTCATATGCGAGTCAATCACTTTTTCCTGGTTTATGGGGAGAAAGTGGGTACCTCGGCTTATATCCGAGTATATACGATATATATAAAAAAATAATGTTTATAAAGTCAGAACACCCAATAGAGAAATTACTAGTAACCCTACTAAAATAGTCCAAACTTTCAAGACATTTTTAACAAAACTATATCTAGCCTCTTTTGATATAAACTCTGAAATTCAACAATTCCTCTCTAAACTAAAACTACCTAAACTAAATAAAAAAATCAACTGATTTCCTGAACCGTAAAATCAATGAGGAAGAAGTACTCACTGCTATCAAGAAATTAAAGCTAAAAAAAGCCCTGGGCCCTGATGGCTTCATTGCCGCTTATTATAAAAAAAAAATGTAAAGATGAGTTATCACTACATCTCTCTGCTTTCTACAATGATCTCTTAAAATCAAATGCGATTTCATCAGAATTCCTTGATGCCCAGATAAGCATTATCACTAAACCCAACAAAGACCACCTAGATATTAAAAATTATAGACCAATATCTCTTTTAAATATTGACTATAAAATACTGACCTCCATCCTAACTACCAGATTGAATACCTTTCTACCAGCATTGGTCTCTATGGACCAGGTTGGATTTGTACCACTGCGTCAGGCAATAGACAATATCCGCACGACTATCTCAATGATCAACTATACTAATAAGAATAAAAATAAATTAATGTTATTAATACTTGATATAGAAAAGGCTTTTGATAGCCTAGCTTGTCCCTACATGTTTGAAGTCTTGAAACATGCAGGTACAGGAGGTAGGTATGTCTGTTAGCTGACGCAGCTTTATTCTCTCCCATAGGCAACATTAAAATTACCAGGCTCTGATGGCTCTAGCTTTAAGATAAATCATGGCACTAGAAGACAAGGATGCCCGTTATCCCCTGCTCTTTTCGCACTTGCCATGGAACCCCACTCACGAGCCATTAACCACTTGTCGATCGCCCACTGCACATTGGCGGCGGCAAAGTGGCAGCCCCAGGACCACGTAACGCAAATTGGCGTTGGGTCCTGGGACTCTTCCGGGCCGGGGATAGCGCGCATTGATGCGCGCGCATCCGCCGGCATTAGGCTCCGCCCACCCGCGACGACATCCCGCCGGCCATACGGAAGCGCCAGCAGGATGTTAACCCCCGATCTGCCGCATACAAAGCGTATAATACGCTTTGTATTGTATACAAAGCGTATTATACTGGCTCCCTCCTGCCCTGGTGGTCCCAGTGTCCGAGGGACCACCAGGGCAGGCTGCAACCACCCTAGTCTGCACCCAAACACACTGATCTGCCCCCCCCTGCCCCCTGATCACCCACAGCACCCCTCAGACCCCCCCCCTGCCCACCCCCCAGACCACTGTTTGCACCCAATCATCCCCTAATCACCCACCAACACTCCCTGTCACTATCTGTCAACGCTATTTTTTTTTAGTCCCTAAACTGCCCCCTGGGGACTCCTGAACCTCACCCCTCAGATTCTCCCCATACCCCCCCCCCTGTGTACTGTATGCATCTATCCCCCCTGATCACCTGTCATTCACCTGTCAATCATCTGTCAATCACCCATCAATCACCCCCTGTCACTGCCACCCATCAATCAGCCCCTAAACTGCCCCTTGCGGGCAATCTGATCACCCACCCACACCATTAGATCGCCTGCAGACCCGACGTCAGATGACGTCCCAAGTGCACTGTTTACATCTGTTCTCTCCTCTAAACACCCACTAATTACCCATCAATCATCCCCTATCACCACCTGTCACTGTTACCCACCAGATTAGACCCTAATCTGCCCCTTGCGGGCACCCAATCACCCGCCCACACGCTCAGATTGCCCTCAGACCCCCCCCTTATCAATTCGTCAGTGCATTATTTACATCTGTTCTTCCCTGTAATAACCCACTGATCACCTGTCAATCACCTATCAATCATCCCCTGTCACTGCCACCCATCAATTACCCCCTGTCACTGCCACCATTAATCAGCCCCTAACGTGCAATCTGATCACCCACCCACACCATTAGATCGCCTGCAGACCCAACGTCAGATCACTTCCCAAGTGCACTGTTTAGATCTGTTCTCTCCTCTAAACACCCACTAATTACCCAACAATCACCCCCTATCACCACCTGTCACTGTTACCCATCAGATTAGACCCTAATCTGCCCCTTGCGGGCACCCAATCACCAGCCCACACGCTCAGATTGCCCTCAGACCCCCCCCCCTTATCAATTCGCCAGTGCATTATTTACATCTGTTCTTCCCTGTAATAACCCACTGATCACCTGTCAATCACCTATCAATTACCCCCTGTCACTGCCACCCATCAATCAGCCCCTAACCTGCCCCTTGCGGACAATCTGATCACCCACCCACACCATTAGATCGCCTGCAGACCCGACGTCAGATCACCTCTCAAGTGCACTGTTTACATATGTTCTCTCCTCTAAACACCCACTAATTACCCATCAATCACCCCCTATCACCACCTGTCACTGTTACCCATCGGATTAGACCCTAATCTGCCCCTTGCGGGCACCCAATCACCCGCCCACACGCTCAGATTGCCCTCAGACCCCCCTTATCAATTTGCCAGTGCATTATTTAGATCTGTTCTTCCCTGTAATAACCCACTGATCGCCTATCAATCATCCCCTGTCACTGCCACCCGTCAATCATCCCCTGTCACTGCCACCCATCAATCAGCCCCTAACCTGCCCCTTGCGGACAATCTGATCACCCACCCACACCATTAGATCGCCTGCAGACCCGACGTCAGATCACCTCCCAAGTGCACTGTTTACATCTGTTCTCTCCTCTAAACACCCACTAATTACCCATCAATCACCCCCTGTCACCACCTGTCACTGCTAGTCATCAGATTAGACCCCTATCTGCCCCTAGGGCACCCAATCACCCGCCCACACCCTCAGAATGCCCTCAGACCCCAGACCTGATCACCTCGCCAGTGCATTGCTTGCATCTATTCCCCCCACTAATCACACCTTGAGACACCCATCAATCACCTCCTGTCACCACCTGTCACCCCCTAGCACACCTACCCATCAAATCAGGCCCTAATTTGCCCCGTGTGGGCTCCTGATCACTCGGCCAAACCCTCAGATCCCCCTCAGACCCCCTTCCGATCACCTCCCCAGTGCATTGATTGCATCTATTTTCCCCTCTAACCACCCCCTGAGACACCCATCAATCACCTCCTGTCACCCCCCTAGCACTCCTATCCATCAGATCAGGCCCAATACAACTTGTCATGTAAGAGGCCACCCTGCTTATGACCGGTTCCACAAAATTCGCCCCCTCATAGACCACCTGCCATCAAAATTTGCAGATGCTTATACCCCTGAACAGTCATTTTGAGACATTTGGTTTCCAGACTACTCACGGTTTTGGGCCTGTTAAATGCCAGGGCAGTGTAGGAACTCCACAAGTGACCCCTTTTTAGAAAAAAGACACCCCAAGGTATTCTGTTAGGTGTATGAAGAGTTCATAGAAGATTTTATTTTTTGTCAAAAGTTAGCGGAAATTGATTTTTATTGTTTTTTCACAAAGTTTCATTTTTCACTAACTTGTGACAAAAAATAAAATCTTCTATGAACTCACCATACACCTAATGGAATACCTTGGGGTGTCTTCTTTCTAAAATGGGGTCATTTGTGGCGTTCCTATACTGCCCTGGCATTTTCGGGGCCCTAAACCGTGAGGAGTAGTTTAGAAAACAAATGCCTCAAAATGACCTGTGAATAGGACGTTGGGCCGCTTAGCGCACCTAGGCTGCAAAAAAGTGTCACACATGTCGTATCGCCGTACTCAGGAGAAGTAGTATAATGTGTCTTGGGGTGTATTTTTACACATACCTATGCTGGATGGGAGAAATCTCTCTGTAAATGGACAATTGTGTGTAAAAAAAATCTAAAATTTGTCATTTACAGAGATATTTCTCCCACCCAGCATGGGTATATGTAAAAATACACCACAAAACACATTATACTTCTTCTTCTGAGCACGGCAGTACCACATGTGTGGCACTTTTTTGCATCCTAACTGCGCTAAGGGGCCCAAAGTCCAATGAGTACCTTTAGGATTTCACAGGTCATTTTGCGACGTTTGGTTTCAAGACTACTCCTCATGGTTTAGGGCCCCTAAAATACCAGGGCAGTATAGGAACCCCACAAATTACCCCATTTTAGAAAGAAGACACCCCAAGGTATTCCGTTAGGAGTATGGTGAGTTCATAGAAGATTTTATTTTTTGTTACAAGTTAGCGGCAAATGACACTTTGTGAAAAAAAAACAATTAAAATCAATTTCCGCTTACTTGTGACAAAAAATAAAATCTTCTATGAACTCACCATACTCCTAACGGAATATCTTGGGGTGTCTTCTTTCTAAAATGGGGTCATTTGTGGGGTTCCTATACTGCCCTGGCATTTTAGAAGCCCTAAACCGTGAGGAGTGGTCTTGAAACCAAATGTCTCAAAATGACCTGTGAAATCCTAAAGGTACTCATTGGACTTTGGGCCCCTTAGCGCAGTTAGGGTGCAAAAAAGTGCCACACATGTGGTATCGCCGTATTTAGGAGAAGTAGTATAATGTGTTTTGGGGTGTATTTTTGAACATACTCATGCTGACTGGGAGAAATATCTCTGTAAATGGACAATTGTGTGTAAAAAAAATCTAAAATTTGTCATTTACAGAGATATTTCTCCCACCCAGCATGGGTATATGTAAAAATACACCACAAAACACATTATACTTCTTCTTCTGAGCACGGCAGTACCACATGTGTGGCACTTTTTTGCATCCTAACTGCGCTAAGGGGCCCAAAGCCCAATGAGTACCTTTAGGATTTCACAGGTCATTTTGCGACGTTTGGTTTCAAGACTACTCCTCATGGTTTAGGGCCCCTAAAATACCAGGGCAGTATAGGAACCCCACAAATTACCCCATTTTAGAAAGAAGACACCCCAAGGTATTCCGTTAGGAGTATGGTGAGTTCATAGAAGATTTGATTTTTTGTTACAAGTTAGCGGCAAATGACACTTTGTGAAAAAAAAACAATTAAAATCAATTTCCGCTTACTTGTGACAAAAAATAAAATCTTCTATGAACTCACCATACTCCTAACGGAATACCTTGGGGTGTCTTCTTTCTAAAATGGGGTCATTTGTGGGGTTCCTATACTGCCCTGGCATTTTAGAAGCCCTAAACCGTGAGGAGTGGTCTTGAAACCAAATGTCTCAAAATGACCTGTGAAATCCTAAAGGTACTCATTGGACTTTGGGCCCCTTAGCGCAGTTAGGGTGCAAAAAAGTGCCACACATGTGGTATCGCCGTATTTAGGAGAAGTAGTATAATGTGTTTTGGGGTGTATTTTTGAACATACCCATGCTGACTGGGAGAAATATCTCTGTAAATGGACAATTGTGTGTAAAAAAAAATCAAAAAATTGTCATTTACAGAGATATTTCTCCCACCCAGCATGGGTATGTGTAAAAATACACCCCAAAACACATTATACTACTTCTCCTGAGTACGGCAATACCACATGTGTGGCACTTTTTTGCAGCCTAACTGCGCTAAGGGGCCCAAAGTCCAATGAGCACCTTTAGGCTTTACAGGGGTGCTTACAATTTAGCACCCCCCAAAATGCCAGGACCCCACAACACACCCCACAAATGACCCCATTTGGGAAAGTAGACACTTCAAGGTATTCAGAGAGGAGCATAGTGAGTCCGTGGCAGGTTTCATTTTTTTTTTTGTCACAAGTTAGAAGAAATGGAAACTTTTTTTTTCTTTTTTTTGTCACAAAGTGTCATTTTCCGCTAACTTGTGACAAAAAATTAAATCTTCTATGAACTCACCATGCCTCTCAGTGAATACTTTGGGATGTCTTCTTTCCAAAATGGAGTCATTTGGGGGTATTTATAACATCCTGGAATTTTAGCACCTCATGAAACATGACAGGTGGTCAGAAAAGTCAGAGATGCTTCAAAATGGGAAAATTCACTTTTGGCACCATAGTTTGTAAACGCTATAACTTTTACCCAAACCAATAAATATAGGCTGAATTAGTTTTTTTTTTAATCAAAAACATGTATGTCCACATTTTACGTGCTGCATGTATACAGAAATTTTACTTTATTTGAAAAATGTCAGCACAGAAAGCAAAAAAAATAATTTTTTTGACAAAATTCATGTTTTTTTTGATGAATATAATAAAAGTAAAAAACGCAGCAGCAATCAAATAGCACCAAAAGAAAGCTGTATTAGTGACAAGAAAAGGAGGTAAAATTCATTTAGATGGTAGGTTGTATGACCGAGCAATAAAACGTTAAAGCTGCAGTGGTCTGAATGGAAAAAAAGGCTCTGGTCCTTAAGGGGTTTTATGACTGCAGTCCTTAAAGGAAAACTTAAAGAGAGTCTGAAGCGAGAATAAATCTCGCTTCAGACCTCATAAATAGCAGGGGCATGTGTGCCCCTGCTAAAACGCCGCTATAGCGCGGCTTAACGGGGGTCCCTTCACCCCCAAATCCCCCTCGATACACCGGGGGAGCGCTTCCTGGTTGGGGCAGGGCTAACCGCCGCAGCCCTGCCCCACGCGCGTCTGTCAGCGCGTATCTCCGCCTCTCCCCCGCCCCTCTCAGTCTTCCTTCACTGAGAGGGGCGGGGGAGAGGCGGCGATGCGCCGCTGACAGACGCGACTGGAGGCAGGGCTGCAGCCGTTAGCCCTGCCTCCAGGAAGAGACAGCCAGCGACTTTTTCTACGACACACACTTTTGCGGGGGGTGGGTTGGGGGTGAAGGGACCCCCGTTTAGCCGCGGGATAGCGGCGTTTTAGCAGGGGCACACGTGCCCCTGCTATTTATGAGCTCTGAAGCGAGATTTATTCTCGCTTCAGAGTCTCTTTAAGTGAACTATAAAAAATGAGATTTACTCACCTGGGGCTTCCCTCAGCCCCCAGCAGCCGATCGGTGCCCTCGCAGCCCTGCTCTGACGCTCCAGGACCCGCCGGCGAACACTTCCGGTTTGGCCGTCACCGGCCAACAGGCATGGGAACGCGAGTGATTCTTCGCGTTCCCAGCCTGTATATCGCCCCCTATGCTGCTATTGCGACCAGCTGGCCGCAATAGCAGCATAGGGGGCGATATACAGGCTGGGAACGCGAAGAATCACTCACAAATAAGATCAGCCTTTTCACCGATGTTCTTTTAACACTAACATCCCCCGAGCTATCTCTCCCAAATCTCTTCCAAGTCCTGAAATCCTTTAGACATCTCTCAGGCTTACACGTAAATGTCCCTAAATCAGAGGCCCTATTTTGCAATAGTGATCCCACGATAGCGAAGCAGATATCAAACAACTACATATTCCAATATAAAGACCACTATTTAAAATATCTAGGTATTAACTTCTTTAATAATAGCTCAAAACTATATAATTGAAATTATACCCCACTCCTCCAAAACCTTAAAGAAGAATTAAAAGCATGAAGGGCCCGCACCCGGGGGACCATTTTGTCTCCAAGTCTCTTCTGTTCTCCAGCTTTGATATGTACCCCCACATGGCTTGCCACTGTGGGTTTCTATCCTTGCAGTATCTCTACATGTCATTATTATACGTGTCATAAACGGAGTACCTCCATATTTTTACAATTGAAGAGAAATCGAGAGCCCAATATGGTGTAGTATGTCAAGACAGATTGAATAATTGAGACAGTGAGATGGTAATACTCACAAACATGGGTTACCGCTCTGGTAACCACTCAATAGGCAGGTGAGGAGATTAGACCTGTCCTCACTCAGGATTAAGAAGTCGCTCTCTGTAGATAGGAGAAAAAGGGTAGATCACCCCTCCACCTGGGGTGGACTTGAATATACTGGTAGGTGAACAGAGGCACCAGTAGAATAAAAGTACATAACATTTTTAAAAATTGCTGGGAGGAAGTGGTGGACTTGCCTCCGTTAAAGAAGACACCAAGGACTGGGATTAAATAAATAAATACACATTTATTGAAGATACCCCAAGGATGCAACGTGTTTCGCGGGCACAGCCCACTTCTTCAGGCAATAAACAGGGGATAAACAACAGCAATTCTGTTATAGCAGAGGCCCTCTGCTTGCTATAACAGAATTGCTGTTGTTTATCCCGTTTATTGCCTGAAGAAGTGGGCTGTGCCCGCAAAACACGTTGCATCCTTGGGGTATCTTCAATAAAGGTGTATTTATTTATTTAATCCTTGTTGTCCGCTTTAACGGAGGCAAGTCCACCACTTCCTCCCAGCAATTTTTAAAAATTTGATGTACTTTTATTCTACTGGCGCCTCTGTTCACCTACCAGTATACCTCCATATATTTGCTCACGGGAAATCAGGCTTTTCCTATAAAACAATATATTAATTGTGATACTAAATATACTATTTATGTCATTTCCTACCGTATTTGCCGTTTACAATATGTGGGATGTACAACCCAAAATGTAACCACTTAAAGAGACACTGAAGCGAAAAAAAATATATGATATAATGAATTGGTTGTGTACTATGAACAATTACTAGAAGATTAGCAGCAAAGAAAATATTCTCATATTTTTATTTTCAGGTATATAGTGTTTTTTCTTACATTGCATTATTCTATAATATGTGCAGATTACACAACACTCAGCATTCAAAATGAGTCTTTCAGAGCAGTCTGTGAAGTAATGAACTCTCCTCTAGCAGAGGAAAAGTAAACAGTTCAATTACAGTTGAGGTAATAAAAGTCAGATAACAGCCCTCTCCACGACTAAGTTAGTCGGAGAGCTTAATAGCTTTTTTGAATAGAGATAACAACTGGAGTTTCTCAACTCTTCCTGTACTGGAAACAATTAGACTGATGTATCTGATCTTAATGTTTTTTTTCTTAGCTGTACTACACATACAAATCATAATATCATCATTTTTTTTTCGCTTCAGTGTCTCTTTAATGACAAGCTGACTTATAAAAACGTCCTGCTAGAGCCTCTTAAAGAGACACTGAAGCGAAAAAAAAATATGATATAGTGAATTGGTTGTGTACTATGAATAATTACTAGAAGATTAGCAGCAAAGAAAATATTCTCATACTTTTATTTTCAGGTATATAGTGTTTTTTCTAACATTGCAGCATTCTATAATATGTGCAGATTACACAGCACTCAGCATTCAAAATGAGTCTTTCAGAGCAGTCTGTGAAGTAATGACCTCTCCTCTAGCAGAGAAAAAGTAAACAGTTCACTTACAGTTGAGATAATAAAAGTCAGATAACAGCCCTCTCCACAACTAAGACTAAGGGCCTGTTCAGACTATGCGCGTTCCTGGACGTTTTCAGGGAACGTGTCTGGGTACCAAAAACGCATAGGAACGGCTCCTAATGCTTTTGAATGGGCTAGTCCACATGTATGCGTATGAGACGCATACGTTTCTCATCCGCATTGCTGCACGCAGTTCTGTGCGATACGCATAGAAACGGACGCAATAAAAGTCTATGGACGCGTATCAAAAACGCGTACTATTGCGTTTTTAGCGTCCGTTTTTCTCTGCGGTTCCCATAATTTTTTTTTTCCCCTGGGTCACGTGTGTGTGCAAAACGCAATAGAATACGCATTAGAACGCAAGAAAAACGCATG
The DNA here is from genome assembly GCF_040937935.1 of Hyperolius riggenbachi. Classification (NCBI taxonomy): domain Eukaryota; kingdom Metazoa; phylum Chordata; class Amphibia; order Anura; family Hyperoliidae; genus Hyperolius; species Hyperolius riggenbachi. The sequence continues at coordinate 310,374,898 of NC_090646.1, read as the reverse complement.
CGTTTTTCACCTTGCGTTTCTTTGATTTTAAACGCATTCTTCATACGCAGATAGTCTGAACAGGCCCTTAGTCGGAGAGTTAATGGCTTGTTTGCATAGAGATAACAACTGAAGTTTCTTAACTCTTCCTGTACTGGAAACAATTAGACTGATGTATCTGATCTTAATGTTTTGTTTCTTAGCTGTACTACACATACAAATCATAATATCATATTTTTTTTTCGCTTCAGTGTCTCTTTAATGGCTCCAGGATGTTTTTATAAGTCATACAGTGCTGCTGCCACTGTGCGTGTGCACGTGCGTACCCCCGCACGTGCACGTGCATACCTGTGAACGTGCACGTGAAAAAAGTGAAAAACAAAACACTTAAAGGAGTACTATCGATTGAAACGACTTTTTTTTTTAATACTCTATATTAGTGTACACATTACCACTAGTGCTAGGGGCACTTTATTTATTCACCCAGGTCTCTCTCACTATCCCTGCTTAAAAATTCATTTCTCACACAGCTCATAGTAGTTTGGGTCACCCTGAGCTGCTTGGTTACTCTGTCACACAGCTCACAAATATATTTCACTGTGTCACTCACAGCATGCAGCAGACATTAGGAGAAATAGGCTGATCTGAGGTGGTAACAGGTAACTAAATGAGCTGGAATATTGCTGGAATATAACTAGCTATACCAGGAGTCTGTGTTTACACTCAGACTGGCTGCCTGCTTGAGGCAATTCACTCCAGGCTGCATCCACTTTACAAGCTGCTGAGAGGGGCAGACCACTGTCTACAATTAGCATTATTAGTATCTTTATCAGTCAAGAGAAGCAAAGATAATAAACACACATTGCTAGAATCTTTAACCCCTTACCACCATATCAACAAGATTCTTTCAGCAAGGTGATAATTAAACTATAAACTGAGGAGTTGATAGCATCTCCCCTTTGCAGAGACATGGTCTAGCCCTCTGGGAGCTCAGTATTAGATACATTTTGTATCCAACACTGACGCCAAAACTGACGGAGGATTTTACAGCTGAGAGGAACAGCTGTGTGAGGAATCAAATTCCTCCTAGTACTTGCCCTAATGTGTGCTACTGCATACAGCATTTAAAAATAAATGCATACATCGATAGTATTCCTTTAAGAAAAAATACACCTTTATTTCCAAATACTATATTGTCACCATACTTTGTACTAGGGACATAATTAAAATGTTGTGATAACTAGGACAAATAGACAGATAAAATGTGTGGGTTTTATGCACAGTAGCAGTGTTTATATTAAAACTATAGGGGATGAAATTGGAGAAATAGTGTATTTTTTTCGTTTTTTTCCTTGTTTTTCCCTTTAAAATGCATAGAAAAGTAATTACTGAAAACAACCTGCCCAACTTTTCCGCACGGTCGACAATTTCCGCAATCCATCTTGCAGGAAATCCAGCATCAGACTTTCACAGGAACTGTGCGAGAAATTTGCCCACTTCTTCTCAGACAAATTCTCTTCCATACGATCTGCCATTCAATTCACAGCCCCAGAAACCCATGCAGAACCATATAACGGATGCAAAAATAGCCTACCACCATGGTCTGATTTTAAGGTAATCACTGAAAAAGACATCTCGGAAATCCTCTCAAACCTTCGCCCAACTACCTGCGATCTGGACCCTCGCCCCACTAAGTTCATGTTGAAATGCCCTGAACGATTTACACCGGCATTCCACAAAATAGTCAATGGTTCCTTACAAGAAGGGTGGTTTCCCTCTAGTCTGAAAGAAGCAATCGTCAGGCCACTACTCAGGAAACCATCCTTAGACCCAGATTCTCTAAACAGCTACAGACCTGTCTGAAACCTTCCCTTTCTGGGAAAAGTTATTGAAAAGGCTGTCTACCTCCAACTTGAAGCCAGGCTTTCCAGAAACAGCATCCTTGACCCTCTTCAATCTGGCTTCAGGAAATATCACAGCTGTGAAACAGCTCTCACCCAGATTTCCAATGATCTGCTCATGGCAAGAGACAATGGTCAATGTTCCATCCTGATTTTGCTCGACCTCTCAGCGGATTTTGACACAATCGATCATGAAATCTTGCTCAACAGGCTACAAGAGTACTGTGGCATAGATGGCATTGTTCTCTGGTGGTTCAACTCCTTCCTGGCTGGCAGAACACAAAGGGTAGCCTTAAGGCGCTTCCTCTCCAACCCTGTACCACTAAAATACGGTGTACCTCAGGGCGCAATATTAGTAAAGGTACTTTTCACCATATACATGCTGCCACTTGGAGAAATCATACAAAAACATGGCCTGACGTATCATTGCTATATGATGACACCCAGCTATATTTGTCATTCAAATCTGGCGTCACAGACCCCACTCCACAAATAAACGCATATCTAGCTAAGCTTCAGGAGTGGATGAATAAGACAAGACAAGACAAGACAAATAACATTTATATTGCGCTTTTCTCCTTGCGGACTCAAAGCGCCAGAGCAGAGCAGCAGCCACTAGGGCGCGCTCTATTGGCAGTAGCAGTGTAAGGGAGACTTGCCAAAGGTCTCCTACTGAATTAGTGCTGGCTTACTGAACAGGCAGAGCCGAGATTCGAACCCTGGTCTCCTGTGTCAGAGGCAGAGCCCTTAACCATTACACCATCAGCCAATTGGCTAAAACTTAATGCTGACAAAACTGAGGTTCTTGTTATTGAGGGTCAGGGCCCAACAGCAAAGCAGCCCCAGTCTCAACCAACACCGCTAAGGATAGGGAACTCAGACCTCAACAACTCAAACTGTGTGCGCAGCCTGGGAGTACTGATTGATGGGAAATTAAACTTCAGGAATCAAATCTCAGCTGTTGTGAAACATTCCTTCTTTCACCTAAGGAATATTGCAAGGATTAAACTCCTCATTCCTTCAGAGGATCTTCCAACCCTAGTTTATGCCTTCATCACATCAAGGTTGGACTACTGCAATGTCCTCTACACAGGCCTTCATAGGAAAGACCTACGCCGCCTGCAATTAGTACAGAATGCCGCCGCAAGGCTGTTAACGAGCCAACCCCGCCATTGCCACATAACACCAACCCTGTGCTCACTCCACTGGCTACCGATAAAATTGAGAATTTTGTTTAACCACTTAAGGACCACAGTCTTTTTGCACCTTAACGAGACTGTGTAACAACATTTTCATCCTTATTTCTTCTATCCTATAAGTTCCTATGCCTGTTCTAATGTGGTCTGGCTTACTGCAGCCTTTCCTACTTGCACAGTGACTGTATTATCTCTGTTATATGATCTAATCTTCTCTCCTCTGTCAGGCTGAGACACTCAGACTGGAATGTGCAGGGCTGCTTGTGATTGGATAGAAGCTATACACACCCTCTCCAGGCCCCCTGCAAGCTCTATATGACTCTCACACTCTGCTTATGTGAGCCTATCACAAGCTGGTTAGTTTGTTTGTAAACACTGCCTAAAACTGGCAATTACAAGCCAGGTTTGCAGCAGAGAGTGGCAGAAACAGCACAGAGGGGGGCGTGGCCTGGCTATGAAGCAGTGAGGACGCGCGGCACCTAAGCTCCACAGAGTCTCATCATCCTGCCTGATCCTGTCCGTTACAGACAGCTCCCTAAGTCACCAGTCCGGTGGAATACGGCCAATACATGCTCCAACCACGTCTGGAAGGTCAGCCATGGCGTCTTCCAAGGTTGCTTCGGTCTCTGCGCGTTTGGCCCAGTATGCGCATGGCGGCTCCCAAGATGGTGGCGGCGGCGGCGCTTCCTCCCCCCTCGGTAGAATCTGCTCAGGACTCTTTGGACAATGGGGTAGAGGAGGCAGCGGATGCACTATCCTTACCACCCAAGGAAGGCCGCAGTGAGTACGCACAGACACACGCCACTGCAGGGACGGGACCAGGGGATAAGATGGCCGCTGTCACTACACTAGGCCCAAATGCGGACACGGAGCCTTCTCGCCTGCAATTATTAGAGGCCATTATCGAACTTAAGTCCTCCCTTACAGTTAAACTAGATGTGATTCAATCTGAGCTAACATTTGTGAAAGCTTACATGCAAAAGCTTCGTGATCGCACTGGCGAGGTGGAAAAACGCATAAGTGACTTGGAGGATGATATGAGGCCACTGCAAACAGACATGCACTCTCATAACAAGCTTGCTGATGCCCATTCTTTTAAACTTTCCGATCTTGAAAACAGATCAAGGAGGAATAACGTGCGCTTTGTTGGCTTCCCAGAAAAAGCTGAAGGCTCAGCGGCCGAGGAGTTTTTAGAGGATTGGATCACTACTGTGATTCCGGATTTTAAGCCCTCTAAGCTGTTTTCAATTGAAAGAGCACATAGAATACCGACTGGTCCACCTAAACCTGGCGCAGCTCCGCGCCCTTTGATTGCAAAGCTGCTGAACTACAGGGATAAAACAGATATATTGAAAGCGATCAGAGTTGCGAAATTACCGATTCAGTTCAATGGAGCAGATTGGATGTACAAAAGCAGAGGCTGGCTTTTTATGATGTTAAAAAACTGTTACGAGAAAAAGGCATCAGTTATAGCATGATGTTCCCTGCAAAGTTACGTGTGGTTCATGATGACCGTGTTCTATTCTTTACAGACACTCGTGATGCAGTTAAATGGCTAGAATCTATTGGTGTAAGCAGGCTGAAAGCCATTATGCCAGCCCGTCACCGTGTATAACTGTTAATCTAAATGATCTGTTGGCTGCGGTGACTAGATGCATCTTACTAACTCTACTTTGTTGGATATAAGGATATAGAAGCATCACTGCTGTTTTCTCTAGTGCCTTATGTGGTCTGACAGACATTATATGCTATGTGGCAAGTAAACTACACTACTGTGTGCCTGTGTGTTATGCTCTTCATAAACTGGGTCTCTCTCACATTATCTGTTATGTCCGGAACTGGCATTTTGAATAATCTCAGTTGATCACGCTGTGGCCTTGCTTGGATCACTCGCTGTTATTATTTTTTTGTTCAAGTTTTTCTTAAATAAGTAAAATAAGTATATGTGCACAACATTTTAGTATATAGGAGACTGCTGTCTATGCTTAGTGATAGTTGATGTATAATGGAAGCACTTTGCTGTATGTGAGACTATTACTTTCAATTATACTGACATGTTGCTGTCTGTATAATATATATAAGATTAGGCTCTGGAGTTACTTCTCTAGTTAACGTCTCTGAATGCTGCGGGGGTTAGGGAATGAAGCGGGTTGTAGTTTCAGACAGCTCGCGGGGTGGGTAAGGGTTGGTTGGGGGGTGGTTTCCTCTTCATTGACAGTGAGGGTTTTTGCCATGATACACTTATCTGCTGCTGGATGTGCGAGATCAGATTCTTATTTCATATTTCTTGACAATGGCTGATTTCAAAGTTTTGTCATGGAATGTCAGAGGCATGAATCACCCCATTAAAGGACGACTGGTCTTTGACTACATGAAAAAGCATAATCCATATATTATGTGTCTCCAGGAAACGCATTTGGTTGGAGTTAGGCTATCTAGTCTTAAAAAACCCTGGATAGCAAATGTGTATGTGTAACGATCGGTGAAGCACAGAGAGGATCTGATTACCAGTGATCTGCAGAATCACTGGGAATACAGATGTATACCAGATTATACGTGATCTGCAGTATCACTGATAATCCGATATACTAACTAACCTCTGTTCACCTGAGTAGAGTGTAGTGTTGGGTGTAACAGTAACACTTAGAGGACTAGGCCTCAGTGCAGCAAGGAGTACTGCACAGATTCCTTCCGTAGACCTGAGCTCTCCAAGACGGGAGGAGTCAGACTGACAGTAGGAAGGAAAGACTGGAAGTAACCTTCAGGAGGAAGGATTACTAACAGAGCGAGGAACCGCCTCTAACAGTAAGGTCGGTTCTCGAGGTCGGACAAGCCAGGTCGTACACACACGGACAGATAAAGTACAAGATCAGGAGGCAAAGGCGGAGTCAAAGTACAGGCAGGGTTCAGTAACGGGGTATCAGATATATCGGGGTACAAAATCAGGAGGCAAAGGCGGAGTCAAAGTACAGGCAGGGTTCAGCAACGGGGTATCAGATATATCGGGGTACAAAATCAGGAGGCAGAAGCAGAGTCAAGGAACGAGCCGGGGTTCGGCAACAGAGTATCAGAAATATCGAGGTACAAGATCAGAGTTCAGAAGGGTAGTCAAGGCAGGCAAAAGTCATAACAGATAATCACAATCAAACTAGTACTTTAGCTATCAACAGAATCTAGCTAAGTGTAGGATTACAGCTCCAGCTGGTCCCGGCACACTTGCGGATCTGACTACGGATCTGGGTGCTCCCAAATATGTGATCGCACGCCAGACAAAGAGCAAGTGAACAACCAGCAGTATATATACTCTAGGACCTTTCCAGGACCTCCCTAATTGCTGGTCCAATGAGAGCAGTGGAATTTGTCAGCTGACCCAGCTGGTCAGCCGACTCCCTTCTAACTGTTATTTAAACTCTGCTTCTGTGCTCGCGCGCGTGTAAGTCTGAATCTTGGTGGACTATCAGTCCCAGCCACACCAGTACTGTCATGCAATGTATCTAGTGCGGGGCCGCCTCTGATGCGGATTCCGCCGTTACCAATGCGGATTCCGCCGTTACCAATGCGGATTCCGCTGCACTGCCTATGTGGCATGCGGCGTTTTTTCGCGTTGTGACGCCATGCTGGACGCGGAAACAGCCACCTCACCTCGAGAGATGGCGGCCTTTCCGCGTTTCCTTACAGTACCCCCCCCGAGGAGTGGACTCCGAACAACTCCAACCAGGTTTCTCGGGGTGTAAGGCATGAAACTCCCTCACCAACTCATCCGCATGCATACGGTTCCCAGGTACCCATTGCCTCTCCTCGATGCCATACCCTTTCCAATGTACGAGGTACTGTACCGAGTTTTGTACCTTGCGAGAATCTAATATTTTTTCCACTTCATACTCAGGTTGGGTATCTACCAACACGGGAGGAGGAGGAGTGGGACCCACCTGGACTGCTGGTTTAAGAAGGGACACGTGGAAGGACCTTACCCCCCGCATGCTGGTGGGAAGGTCAACAGTATACGTAACATTATTAATCTTTTTTACTACCGGAAATGGACCGACAAACCTGGGGCCCAATTTATCTAAGGGGCTGTTTCAGGGCCAAATGACATGTGGACACCCAAACCAAGTCTCCTGGCTGGAAGCTCCACTCTACTGAACGTTTCTTGTCAGCTTGACCCTTCTGAGTAAGAAACGCCTTTTGTAAACTATTTCTCACCGTACGCCAAATGTCTTTAAAAGACCTCTGCCAGGCCTCCAGAGCTGGAAACGGGGTGGAGGCCACTGGCAACGGTGAGAACTTGGGCAATCTACCAGACACAACCTGGAATGGAGAAAATCCGGTGGAGGAGCTTTTCAAATTGTTTTGTGCGAACTCCGCGAAGGTCAGAAACTTGACCCAGTCGCTCTGCGTCTCCGCAACATAGCACCTCAAAAATTGCTCCAATGACTGGTTGACCCTCTCCGTCTGGCCATTTGTCTGTGGGTGGTAACCCGAGGAAAACGACAGTTTCATCCCCATTTGGTGACAGAATGCCCTCCAAAATTTTGAAACAAACTGGACTCCCCAATCGGACACTATGTCTTCTGGAATGCCATGCAGTCGAAAGACATGGGTGATAAATAAATCGGCCAGTTCCTGGGCCGAGGGGAGTCCCTTCAGGGGCACGAAGTGGGCCATTTTACTGAAACGGTCGACCACCACCCAGATGACCGACATGCCTTCAGACCTAGGAAGCTCTCCCACAAAATCCATGGACAAGTGGGTCCATGGTTCACTCGGGGTGGGCAAAGGCTGCAGAGTACCTACAGATGCCAGCCGGGAGGGCTTACTTTTTGCGCACACCGCACATTCCCTGACAAACTCTTTGCAGTCAGCTGCTAGCAAAGGACACCATGCACATCTGGCCACGAGATCTTGCGTTCTAGACGCCCCAGGATGTCCCGCATTTTTATGAGAGTGGACCATCTCCAAGATCTGGAGACGGAATGGTAATGGGATAAACAATACCCCGTCTGGTTTCCCTTCCGGGATATCCTGCTGGAAAGGACTCAAAGTCTCCTTCCAGTCCTCCCAAGTCTCAGTAGCGGCTAACACCACCCTTCGTGGGACAATGGTCTCGGGAACAGAGGGCTGTGCTGTCTCCGGCTCGAAACACCTAGAGAGTGCATCTGCCTTGGTATTCTTACTACCTGGCGTGTATGTAATCAGGAATGTAAATCTCGAGAAAAATAGAGACCATCGAGCCTGCCGAGGGCTTAACCTTTTAGCCCCCTCGATGTATTCCAGATTCTTGTGGTTGGTATAAACCGTGATAGTGTGCTCAGCTCCCTCTAGCCAATGACGCCACTCTTCGAAGGCCAATTTGATGGCTAGGAGCTCCCTGTTGCCTATATCATAGTTTCTCTCTGCCGGAGAGAACCTCCGGGAAAAATAGGCACACGGGTGTAATCTACCCTGGAGACCAGAACGCTGAGACAGCACAGCCCCCACCCCGACCTCCGAGGCGTCTACCTCAACAATAAACGGGAAGGAAGTGTCCACATGTCTCAGTATGGGCGCCGAGCAGAACAACCCTTTTAAAGTAGAAAATGCCTGTAAGGCCTCGGGAGGCCAATGAGTGGTGTCTGCCCCTTTTTTAGTAAGGCTAGTGAGGGGTGCGACTACTGTGGAGTACCCCTTTATAAACCTTCTATAATAATTCGCAAACCCCAAGAACCGTTGTAGCGACTTTAACCCCACCGGCTGCGGCCACTCCAGAACCGCGGAGACCTTGGCAGGGTCCATAGACAGACCTGAGGTGGAGATTATATATCCCAGAAAGGCAACCGACGTAACCTCAAAAATACACTTCTCAAGTTTAGCGTATAACATATTCTGCCTCAGTTTGTCTAATACCATCCTGACATGGGTTCTGTGTTCTGAGAGGTTGTTAGAAAAGATGAGAATGTCGTCTAAATAGACTAAAACGAACTTCCCTAACACCTCCCTAAAAACCTCATTGATGAGCTCCTGGAAGACGGCCGGGGCATTACATAACCCGAAGGGCATCACCCTGTACTCGTAATGCCCGTCAGGGGTATTGAAGGCCGTCTTCCACTCGTCGCCCTTTCTTATACGCACCAGATTGTATGCCCCCCCGTAAATCTAGTTTTGAAAATATCCTAGCCTCCGTGACCTATGTGAATAAATCGTCTATAAGCAGGGGCGTAGGGCCTGTGGTCGCAACGGTCGCCTCGGCGACCGGGCCCGGCTCCTGAAGAGGCGGGGGAGGGGCCCGGGGGCCCATGTCCGTTTGGACTCGCCTCGGAGATGGGAGATCCCTGCGTGCGTTATTGGGAGGGGGGAGCTGCAGCCGTGGGGAGGGCAGCCCGACCTCTCCCCGGGCCTCCCACCCCCCCCCTCAGATGCAGAGTGCGCGGCGCACGGAAGCGCTGTAGGCAGAACTCACCTGCCTGCGTTCCAAGCGCCGCTGGTCTCCTCCCGCTCTGCATAGATGCTGTTACACACTGCTTCCGGCTAAACAGGAAGCAGTGTGTAACAACATCTATACAGAGCGGGAGGAGACCAGCGGCGCAGGGACGGAGGTGAGTTCCGCCTACAGCGCTTCCGTGCGCTGCGCACTCTGCATCTGAGGGGGAGAGGAAGGGAGGGAGAGGGCAGCTAGCGACCTACCTACCTACCTAACCTACCCTGGGGGGCCAGCTACCTACCTAACCTACCCTGGGGGGCCAGCTACCTACCTAACCTACCCTGGGGGGGCAGCTACCTACCTAACCTATCCTGGGGGGCCAGCTACCTACCTAACCTATCCTGGGGGGCCAGCTACCTACCTAACCTATCCTGGGGGGCCAGCTACCTACCTAACCTATCCTGGGGGGCCAGCTACCTACCTAACCTATCCTGGGGGCCAGCTACCTACCTAACCTATCCTGGGGGGCCAGCTACCTACCTAACCTATCCTGGGGGGCCAGCTACCTACCTAACCTATCCTGGGGGGCCAGCTACCTACCTAACCTATCCTGGGGGGCCAGCTACCTACCTAACCTATCCTGGGGGGCCAGCTACCTACCTAACCTATCCTGGGGACTAGCTACCTACCTAACCTATCCTGGGGGCCAGCTACCTACCTAACCTATCCTGGGGGGCCAGCTACCTACCTAACCTATCCTGGGGGGCCAGCTACCTACCTAACCTATCCTGGGGGGCCAGCTACCTACCTAACCTATCCTGGGGGGCCAGCTACCTACCTAACCTATCCTGGGGGGCCAGCTACCTACCTAACCTATCCTGGGGGGCCAGCTACCTACCTAACCTATCCTGGGGGCCAGCTACCTACCTAACCTATCCTGGGGGGCCAGCTACCTACCTAACCTATCCTGGGGGGCCAGCTACCTACCTAACCTATCCTGGGGGGCCAGCTACCTACCTAACCTATCCTGGGGGGCCAGCTACCTACCTAACCTATCCTGGGGGGCCAGCTACCTACCTAACCTATCCTGGGGACCAGCTACCTACCTAACCTATCCTGGGGGCCAGCTACCTACCTAACCTATCCTGGGGGGCCAGCTACCTACCTAACCTATCCTGGGGGGCCAGCTACCTACCTAACCTATCCTGGGGGGGCCAGCTACCTACCTAACCTATCCTGGGGGGCCAGCTACCTACCTAACCTATCCTGGGGACCAGCTACCTACCTAACCTATCCTGGGGGGCCAGCTACCTACCTAACCTATCCTGGGGGGCCAGCTACCTACCTAACCTATCCTGGGGGCCAGCTACCTACCTAACCTATCCTGGGGGCCAGCTACCTACCTAACCTATCCTGGGGGGCCAGCTACCTACCTAACCTATCCTGGGGGGCAGCTACCTACTCTAACCTATCCTGGGGGAAAGCTACCTAATCTATCCTGGGGGGCAGCTACCTAACCTATCCTGGGGGGCACCTACCTCATCTAACCTATACTGGGGGGCAGCTACCTAATCTAACCTATACTGGGGGGCACCTACCTATCTAACCTGGGGGCACTTAATTGTCTAACCTGTATTCGGGGCACCTAGCTAGCCTATACAGGTGGCAACTATACTGGCTACCTATATTGGAGGCACCTACCTAACTAACCTATACTGGGGGCACCTACCTATCTAACCTATGCTGGGGGCAACTATTCTGGCTACCTATATTAGAGGCACCCACCTAGCTAACCTGTACTGGCGGCGCCTGCCTATCTAACCTATACTGGGGGCAACTATACTGGCTACCTATGCTGGAGGCACCTACCTGGCTAACCTATACCGGGGGCAACTATACTGGCGTACCTATGCCTGGCTACCTATACTGGGGGGACCTATAGCTGGCTATAGGGATTCGGATATGTGTGTGCGTCGGGTGTTGCCGGGGGAGGGGCGGCTGTTGTTGCCGTGGGGGGGGAGGCTGGGGGCCCACATCCAGATTCCGCATCGGGGCCCAGAGGTTTGTAGCTACGCCACTGTCTATAAGTGGCAACGGGTAGCGATTCTTTACTGTGATTTTGTTAAGGCCACGATAATCGATACAAGGCCGTAAGCCCCCGTCTTTCTTCTTAACAAAAAAGAAACCTGCCCCAGCGGGTGACCGGGACGGCCGAATGAAGCCTTTGGCTAAGTTCTCACGGATATACTCCTGCATGGCTAGTTTTTCGGGGCCGGATAAATTATACAAATGGCCTCGAGGAGGCATACACCCAGAACGAAGGTCAATAGGACAGTCAAACGGGCGATGCGGGGGCAATTTATCCGCAGCCTTGGGACAGAACACATCAGCATAATCCGAGTACTGTTCTGGTACACCTTCCACCTGTACCCTGGTTTGACCCAATGTCAGCCTCCCCAAACACTGCTGGAAACAATGAGGTGACCATGCTGTTAACTGCCCTGTGGCCCAGTCTATCTGCGGAGAATAAATTTGTAACCACGGCATGCCTAGAATGATTGTGGAGGTGGACATATGTAATACAATGAACTGCAGTCTCTCTCTGTGCAGCACCCCTATAGTGACTCCCACTTCTGATGTGATAACGGGTGATTCCTCTGCAGAGGGGAATCATTCACTGCTGTAACCTGGACGGGTGGTTTTACCGGGGTGAGTGGAATACCCAACCTTTTAGCAAACTCAAAGTCCATAAAATTAGCTGCAGCACCAGAATCAACAAAGGCTTCCGTGAGCTCGGTCCTATCCTCCCATGTAATCGTACACGGGAGGAGCAACCGTTTATCCTCTAGGGACAGCTCAGACTGACCAATCTGCATTGACTCGGGAGAAGGTGGGATCACTGGTGTTGTGGCGCAAGACAGCATTCTGACACAGTGACTACCCCTGGTTTGTCTTTGAAAGCGCAACCTGCGGTCGATTCGAATGGCCGCTGAGATGGCCTCATCGACTGTTCTGGGCTCGGGTTGACTTAACATTAGGTCGGAGACCTCATCCGACAACCCAGACAGGAAATAATCTAAGAGGGCATAGGTGTCAAACCTGGCCGTAACTGACCATCTACGAAATTCTGCCGCACAATCCTCGACCGGACCTCTGCCTTGCCGCAAAAGTTTGAGCTTCTGCTCAGAGGACGCAGCAAGGTCAGGGTCGTCGTAAATTACGGCCATGGCCTTAAAGAATTCCTCTACCGAGGTCAGAGCAGTATCGGTAGGAGGCAGGTTGTATGCCCATGACTGGGAGTCACCAGTCAGCAAAGTCTTAATAAAGGTGACCCGTTGGGTCTCAGTCCCCGAGGATCGGGGTCTCAACTCGAAGTACGATAACACTCTACTCTTAAAATTCCGGAAGTCAGACTTGTGGCCGGAAAATTTATCAGGTACAGGCATACGTATGTCATCACTAGGAGGGGATCGCACCGAATCAACTGACGTCTGAAGGGTTTGCTCAGAGCCTGTTAGAGCATTGATTAAAGCTTTGTGCTGGCCCAGTGCTTGATAGATGGTATCCACCGAAGTGGCAAGCACAGTCAGAGGGTCAGCGCGTGCGTCCATCTGTTATTTGGTCTGGCGTTCTGTAACGATCGGTGAAGCACAGAGAGGATCTGATTACCAGTGATCTGCAGAATCACTGGGAATACAGATGTATACCAGATTATACGTGATCTGCAGTATCACTGATAATCCGATATACTAACTAACCTCTGTTCACCTGAGTAGAGTGTAGTGTTGGGTGTAACAGTAACACTTAGAGGACTAGGCCTCAGTGCAGCAAGGAGTACTGCACAGATTCCTTCCGTAGACCTGAGCTCTCCAAGACGGGAGGAGTCAGACTGACAGTAGGAAGGACAGACTGGAAGTAACCTTCAGGAGGAAGGATTACTAACAGAGCGAGGAACCGCCTCTAACAGTAAGGTCGGTTCTCGAGGTCGGACAAGCCAGGTCGTACACACACGGACAGATAAAGTACAAGATCAGGAGGCAAAGGCGGAGTCAAAGTACAGGCAGGGTTCAGTTACGGGGTATCAGATATATCGGGGTACAAAATCAGGAGGCAAAGGCGGAGTCAAAGTACAGGCAGGGTTCAGCAACGGGGTATCAGATATATCGGGGTACAAAATCAGGAGGCAGAAGCAGAGTCAAGGAACGAGCCGGGGTTCGGCAACAGAGTATCAGAAATATCGAGGTACAAGATCAGAGTTCAGAAGGGTAGTCAAGGCAGGCAAAAGTCATAACAGATAATCACAATCAAACTAGTACTTTAGCTATCAACAGAATTTAGCTAAGTGTAGGATTACAGCTCCAGCTGGTCCCGGCACACTTGCGGATCTGACTACGGATCTGGGTGCTCCCACATATGTGATCGCACGCCAGACAAAGAGCAAGTGAACAACCAGCAGTATATATACTCTAGGACCTTTCCAGGACCTCCCTAATTGCTGGTCCAATGAGAGCAGTGGAATTTGTCAGCTGACCCAGCTGGTCAGCCGACTCCCTTCTAACTGTTATTTAAACTCTGCTTCTGTGCTCGCGCGCGTGTAAGTCTGAATCTTGGTGGACTATCAGTCCCAGCCACACCAGTACTGTCATGCAATGTATCTAGTGCGGGGCCGCCTCTGATGCGGATTCCGCCGTTACCAATGCGGATTCCGCCGTTACCAATGCGGATTCCGCCGTTACCAATGCGGATTCCGATGCACTGCCTATGTGGCATGCGGCGTTTTTTCCGCGTTGTGACGCCATGCTGGACGCGGAAACAGCCGCCTCACCTCGAGAGACGGCGGCCTTTCCGCGTTTCCTTACAGTATGCTGCTCAGCATTCCACGTACTCTTGAGGTACTGCTATTTTAGTCGCAAAAACGGCCCCCATTAAAGTTACATCTGCCTACTCTGATCATTTGGGTAGATTTGTCATAATTCAATTCTCTCTTGAAGGTCAACTTATGACTATTGCTTCGGTATCTGTCCCTCCCCCGTTTAATGTCTCGGTTTTGGAGAAACTATTCTCGCACATTTATGATATGGCCCCTGCCCCTATACTTCTATGTGGAGATTTTAATAATATCATAGATCATACAATAGATAAATCTAGCGCAGGTGACCAACGAGGCCACATCTCCTTTAAAGAATGGGTACAGAAGCATAATCTTTATGATATCTGGCGTTGGAATAACCCAAACAAAATTACCTTCTCATGTTTCTCTGACCCCTCAAGATCCATGTCTCGTATAGATATGATGCTCGGCTTACGCGATATGCTATTAAAACTTAACCAAATCAATTATCTTGCACATGGGATCTTGGACCATTCTCCACTAGTTGGTTTGATAATCGCGGGCTCCAGCTGTGGGGTTAGAGGGTTAAGGTTGGGCACTAATTGGCTCCAGGATGAGACAGTGCTGACTCATTGTAAAACCCAAATGTCTGAATACTGGCATTTGAATCAGGGATCTACCTCAATGGGCATAATCTGGGATGCTTCAAAGGCAGCCTTACGAGGCCACTTTGGCCACATAAAGGGTATTATACTTAAAAATGATGAAGCATACATAAACTCAACTGAGACGTCTATGGTGGCGGCCAGACAGGCATTTGAGTGTGCTCGGTCTACAGACATTTATTTGATATGGATTAAGGCCAGGTGGGATCATGAGCTGAAGTTATTAAACAGAGCCAAACGTAAAGAATGTATAGGACACCAAAAATTATTCGAATGGGGTAACAAATCTAGTAAGATTCTGGCAAACCTGGTGAAAACCCAATCTCCATCAATTGCAATCCCTAGAATTCTATCTACAGGCGGCCAGGAATACTACACTACCTCCGAAATCATAGGAGTATTTAAAGACTTCTATAGTAATTTGTATAATGCCGCATCTGTTTCTGATCCAGCAATCACTTATAATTTCTTGACTGACTGTCTGGTGCCCGCTGTAGACGATACGGATAGAACAATGTTAGATGCCCCTCTTACTTTGGAAGAAATCTTAATGGGCATAAATAACCTTAAGCCCAATAAGGCTCCAGGCCCTGATGGGATACATGCAGAGTGGTATATTAACCACCCTGGCGTTCTATTTCCCCAGGATTTCCGTGCCCAAATTGGTACAATTAATTTTCATAACCTTTTTCCTGTAACTTACCAACATGAGTCAAGCAAGAGTTTAGTATACAATAGGAGTATAATAAAATCGTCAAACACAAATTCTTGTCAAAAATAAAATGAAATTTATTAATGACAAACAGAAATAACTTTAAATCAATGCAGTAATAAATAATAATACAAATAAATAAATGCAGTAATATGCTGAAAATAAAGGCAGAAATAAATGGAGGCAGAAAAACAAATGCATGGTATATCTCAAAATACCTCCTTCGTATGATAGATTTTGAAACAAGGTATAGCACAAAGTGCAACGTCACATTCCGGACAATAAGTGCGTGTCTCTTTGCGCACTTTTTTACCTTCGGGGCCTTTTTTGGCGCAGCACACCGCACACCTTTTTGTAGGGTGAAGCTTTTGTGCGGTCGGGGGCAAATATTCAGGGAAGTGGCGTCCAGTCAGTCTCTCTGGATTCACAACATATGAGGCTCTGCGCCCCACTCTACTGGACTCCGGTGGGGGGTGCTTCAGGTAAATGTTTTCGCACAACTGCCAAATGAAGTCATGGTGTGCAACAGGCCTTTCACTGTTTTGCTTGAACAGGACATAGGCATTCCATATGCACTGTTCCAGGAGGTGCCTAAAAAATTTTTTATAGTATTTTTTTTGCTGCTTCCGGACAGCCGGATAAAAAGTCATGGCAGCATCAGCCCTGTCCACACCTCCCATGGTGTGGTTGTAGTCCACTATAGCTTGTGGCTTGTCCACCTCCCTGCTACCTCTGGTGGTGGTGTGCACGGTAGCAGCGTTGTGCACGGAACTAAGAACACAAACATCCCGCTTGTCCTTCCACCGCAGGGCCATCATTTTCCCCTTCTGCCAGGCAACAATTTCTACCTTTTTCAAACGCCTGGCAGAAAAGGCCGGTGGAAGTTGGCGCCGGTTGGGTCTTATTGTGCCGTATGAATCCGTCTTGTGCTGGATCAGGTAGTCACAAAGTTCAGGGGAAGTATAAAAGTTGTCCGTCGTAAGACAGTACCCCTGACCCAGCAACGGCTCGATGAGAGTGAGCACGGATGAGGTAGCCAACCCATACTCACTGAACTGGGGACCAAACTTCGTGCCTTTGCCCGTGTACACGATAGAGTTCCAGATGTACCCAGACTTGGCCTCACAAAGCATGAAGGACTTGATCCCAAAGCGGGCCCTTTTTGATGCGATAAACTGCACCCAGCTGAGTCTCCCCTTGAAGGCCATGAGACTTTCGTCGATGGTGACATCTCGATCTGGTGTGTAGGCATCCCGGAAATTGCCTACCATCATCTGGTAGATGTCCCAGATCTTCTTCAGCTTGGGTGCAGGATGGGTGGCCTCATCGAAGTCCTCGTTGTTCGCGAAGTGTAAGAACTTCATGATGAGGCTGAAGCGGTACTCCGGCATCACACAACCAAAGAACGGAGTGGCAATCATCCGGTTGGTGGACCAGTACCACTTCTGCAGCGGCTTACCGACCAGTCCCTGGAGGAAGATGAGGCCCAGGAACAACCAGATGTCATCCCTGGTGACCGGTTCCCACCTCCTGCTCCTAGAAAACCTGCTGAGAGGAGCACCCTGCTGCTGCACTGCGTAGCGGTTGGTCTCCTCTACAATCCGCTGGATGACATCCTCGGTCAGGAAGAGCTCCAGGTAGGCCAGCGGGTTGTGGTCGCAGTTGCGCTTCTGCCCAGGTACCCCAGTGAAAGGGAACCTGGGTGGCGGAACTTGGTCCAGGCTCTCCAGCTCACACCATGTGCGCACAACGACTGGCTCCTCGATGTCGCTGTCACTTGTGGCGTCGGTCTCTGATGACAGATCCCCTGGAACGTCACTGTCGGTAGATTCCTCCGCCACAGACTCGACATCACTGCCGCTATCCTCAAAGACGTCCATCAGCTCCTGGTCACATAGACGCCTCCGGGAGGACGAAGCCATGACTCCAAACAAGATACGGGGTCAGCGGCAAAAAAAAACAAAAAAAAAAAACCACACAGAAATCACAGCGTCTTTAGAAAGACTAGCAAAACTGCAAAACTGTATGAAGCAAACGCAGGAAAATCACTCAAAGCACAGCAATCACCAAAAGTAGCTGACAAGCAGACTAGCAATGGGACACCAGTGACTCTGAAAGAGGAAGAATCAGTAACAGCCCACCCTTTTTATTCTGTGATCAGGTGTATTTACTAAACAACTTTGAATGAATGTATCATGATTGGTGTTACTTTGTAATTGTGTAATGAGTCACTTTATGATGTAATTCATGCGCCGGCCAGCAGAGGGCGCATGATACACATCACAGAAGGAAGCTGGGCATCGCCATCTTGGAAATCCGGAAATCCTCCGCACAGAGAGATACAGGGAGCCCGGGAGGGGAGACCACACAGCCCGCAGAGCCAGCACAGACAGCGGGATGCAGCGGACGCGCCGCCGATCGCAGTGGTAAGCCCCTGCTCCTGCATGACGAGCTCAGCTCGTCATTACCACTATTTGTATCGGCGGTATGGACAAGCTCAGCTCGTCCATACCGCCAAGCTGGTTAAAAGTAGAACAACCACTGCCCCTATGTTACTCAAAACCTTCAATGAGGCTTTTGAGTCCGGCTTTTTGCCGGCATCTATGAGAGTGGCACATATTACGCTTTTCCTGAAGCCTGACAAAAATCCGGACTCCTGTGACTCTTACAGACCCATTTCGCTGTTGAACACGGATGTCAAGGTACTTGCTAAGGTCCTGGCGAATAGGTTGAAACTGGTGATCGGGAAACTTGTTTTTCAGGACCAAACCGGATTTATCCCTGCTAGATCCTCTAAATTGAATCTTAGGAGACTGTTTGTCAACCTCCAGCACTCTCACTATAACTCGGGGTCTAGAATCCTTCTAGCACTTGATACAAACAAGGCATTTGACACTGTCTCCTGGCAATACCTGTGGGCAGTCTTGGATGTTTTCAAAATCGGTGCTGTTTTTAAAAAATGGGTACAGCTTTTATACACTGGGCCAGTAGCGCGTGTTAGAGTTAATAACCAACTCTCTGATGAGTTCTCCATAAACAGAGACACCCGGCAGGGCTGCCCCCTGTCTCCACTTCTGTTTGACCTTGCAATGGAGCCGTTGGCTGCCTTTATATGTGAAGACCAATCTATTGGCGGATGGAAAATTAATAAAGTTCAAGAGAAAATGTCTTTATATGCGGATTACGTTTTATTATATCTTGATAATCCTGGTTCCTCCTTGGGGAGAGTGCTGGAGGTTTATGAGCTGTTTGGGGAGATATCTTGGTTGAAAGTTAATTGGTCAAAGTCAGTGCTGTTTCATGTGGCCCCGGTGCCCCCCGAATTGATTTTGCCCAACCAACCTTTACAAATAGTGTCATCCTTTAAATATTTGGGTATCAATATTTCCAGACACAATGATGCTTATATAAAATATAATTTCACCCCGGTACTGACTACTATTGAAGCGAAATTGAAACGGTGGTCTTTGCCTTTGGATCTGCTTGGCAGAGTGAATATAGTTAAAATGATCATTGCCCCAAAAATTTTATACATTTTACTGATGTCCCCTTGCTGGATCTCTGAGACACATTTTCGTAATATCAATTCTCTGATACAGAATTTTTTATGGGCGGGTAAGTCCCCTAGACTTTCACTGGAGGCTTTGCGTATGCCCATTAATTTAGGTGGTCTTGCTTTACCTCATATTCAATTTTATTACCTAGCTGCCCAGCTTACATATGTTAGAAGATGACTATATTTTATTAGAGATGACGCCTCATTGGACGTTGAAGCAGATATAGCCTCATCCTTTGAATCATTATGCAATGTAATTTATAGAGGCCGTATAACATCTTATAAAGAAATTCCAATACTGAGTTATTCTCTTAAAATCTTCCATAAATCTATGAAAATTACCGACGAAAACCCTAGCAGATGCTCCCCTAGTTCCCCTATTTGGGGTAATGAACGATTAACCGAATTTCTGACTATTGATGAGGTGGGCTTCTGGGCTCAAAGGGAGGTAAAGTACGTCCATCAATTATACCAGAATGGCATATTTAAGACATGGTCTCAGATGAAGACAGATTTCCACCTGCCTAGACACTCAGTATTCAGGTACTTTCAAATTAGACATGCTGCAATGTCCCAATTCAAATCTTTAGAAGTACACTTGACACCAGGTATTGTAGAAAGTTGGCTGTTGGCCAAAGATGATGAAGGCCTTATATCTAATTTGTACTCTAATTTGATTACTTATAAGTGCTCGTCTCGCCTGAACAGGTCCAGGGCATTATGGGAAGATTGGGGCGAAGTAATAACACGTGAGGAATGGTCTGATTTTGCAGATACGTACATGAAAACAGTTATCTGCTCTAGGGATAAATTGATTCAGATACGATGGTTTCATCAGATTTATTTAAATCCAGTTAAAATCTCTAAATTTTCTAGCGGGTCAGTGATGTATGTTGGAGATGTGGGCAAAGCCCTGGTACCTTTAAGCATATGACATTGGATTGTGGGGTAATTCAGACCTTTTGGAACAGAATAACATCTTTTATGAGCAATACTCTGGGGCTCCCTATGGTTCTCTCGTATAAGGCATATCCCCTGGCGTACCTACCGGGGATGCGACCCCCTCAGCCGCAGGGGGGCCCGGGGCTGCTCTAGGGCCCGCTCACTGTGCGCGGGGGGAGCGCTGCTCTGGACCCCCCAGCAAGGTGCAGCTCAACTGGCTGCAGCGTCTAATAGACGCTGCGCCAGTTCATTCCCCGCTGCCCCGCTCCAGCAGCCTGCATAGTCTCCGGCAGGCAGAGCAGGGCTACGGCAAGATGGCCGCCGAAGAAGCCCTGCACTGGAGACTATTTGTGTCTCTAGTACAGGGCTTCGGCAGCCATCTTGCCGTAGCCCTGCACTCTGCCTGTCAGCGCGGGAGATGTGCTGCAGGAGGACTCGGGGAGCTGCGAGCCAGATGCCGGGAGAGGAGAAGACTTCTGTCAGGTAAGTGAATTGTTTTTTTTTCACAGGTGCCTACATTGTGATTTTCAGGTGTCTGCTGCCCACATTACGATTTTCAGGTGTCTGCTGCCCACATTACGATTTTCTGGTGTCTGCTGCTCACATTGTGATTTTCAGGTGTCTGCTGCCCACATTACGATTTTCTGGTCACTGCTGCCCACATTGCGATTTTCTGGTCACTGCTGCCACATTGCGATTTTCAGGTGTCTGCTGCCCACATTACGATTTTCAGGTGTCTGCTGCCCACATTACGATTTTCAGGTGTCTGCTGCCCACATTACGATTTTCAGGTGTCTGCTGCCCACATTACGATTTTCAGGTGTCTGCTGCCCACATTACGATTTTCAGGTGTCTGCTGCCCACATTGCGATTTTCTGGTGTCTGCTGCCCACATTGCGATTTTCTGGTGTCTGCTGCCCACATTACGATTTTCTGGTGTCTGCTGCCCACATTGCGATTTTCTGGTGTCTGCTGCCCACATTGCGATTTTCAGGTGTCTGCTGCCCACATTACGATGTTCTGGTCACTGCTGCCCACATTGCGATTTTCTGGTCACTGCTGCCCACATTGCGATATTCTGGTGTCTGCTGCCCACATTACGATTTTCAGGTGTCTGCTGCCCACATTACGATTTTCAGGTGTCTGCTGCCCACATTACGATTTTCAGGTGTCTGCTGCCCACATTACGATTTTCAGGTGTCTGCTGCCCACATTACGATTTTCAGGTGTCTGCTGCCCACATTAAGATTTTCTGGTCACTGCTGCCCACATTGCGATTTTCAGGTGTCTGCTGCCCACATTGCGATTTTCTGGTGTCTGCTGCGCACATTGCGATTTTCTGGTGTATGCTGCCCACATTACGATTTTCTGGTGTATGCTGCCCACATTACGATTTTCTGGTGACTGCTGCCCACATTGCGATTTTCTGGTGACTGCTGCCCACATTGCGATTTTCTGGTGACTGCTGCCCACATTGCGATTTTCTGGTGACTGCTGCCCACATAAGGATTTTCTGGTGACTGCTGCCCACATTAGGATTTTCTGGTGTCTGCTGCCCACATTAGGATTTTCTGGTGTCTGATGCCCACATTACGATATTCTGGTGACTGACTGCTGCCCACATTACGATTTTCTGGTGACTGCTGCCCACATTACGATTTTCTGGTGACTGCTGCCCACATTACGATATTCTGGTGACTGCTGCCCACATTGCGATTTTCTGGTGACTGATGCCCACATTGCGATTTTCTGGTGACTGCTGCCCACATGGCGATTTTCTGGTGACTGATGCCCACATTGCGATTTTCTGGTGATCTCTGCCCACATTACGATTTTCTGGCCCACATTATGATTTTCTGGTGAACACTGCCCACGTTACGATTGTCTGGTGAATGCTGTCCACGTTACGATTTTCTGGTGAACGCTGCCCACATTACGATTTTCTGGCCCACATTACGATTTTCTGGTGAACACTGCTCACGTTACGATTGTCTGGTGAATGCTGTCCATGTTACAATTTTCTGGTGAACGCTGCCCACATTACGATTTTCTGGTCACTGCTGCCCACATTGCGATTTTCTGGTCACTGCTGCCACATTGCGATTTTCAGGTGTCTGCTGCCCACATTACGATTTTCAGGTGTCTGCTGCCCACATTACGATTTTCAGGTGTCTGCTGCCCACATTACGATTTTCAGGTGTCTGCTGCCCACATTACGATTTTCAGGTGTCTGCTGCCCACATTACGATTTTCAGGTGTCTGCTGCCCACATTGCGATTTTCTGGTGTCTGCTGCCCACATTGCGATTTTCTGGTGTCTGCTGCCCACATTACGATTTTCTGGTGTCTGCTGCCCACATTACGATTTTCTGGTGTCTGCTGCCCACATTGCGATTTTCAGGTGTCTGCTGCCCACATTACGATGTTCTGGTCACTGCTGCCCACATTGCGATTTTCTGGTCACTGCTGCCCACATTGCGATATTCTGGTGTCTGCTGCCCACATTACGATTTTCAGGTGTCTGCTGCCCACATTACGATTTTCAGGTGTCTGCTGCCCACATTACGATTTTCAGGTGTCTGCTGCCCACATTACGATTTTCAGGTGTCTGCTGCCCACATTACGATTTTCAGGTGTCTGCTGCCCACATTAAGATTTTCTGGTCACTGCTGCCCACATTGCGATTTTCAGGTGTCTGCTGCCCACATTGCGATTTTCTGGTGTCTGCTGCGCACATTGCGATTTTCTGGTGTATGCTGCCCACATTACGATTTTCTGGTGTATGCTGCCCACATTACGATTTTCTGGTGACTGCTGCCCACATTGCGATTTTCTGGTGACTGCTGCCCACATTGCGATTTTCTGGTGACTGCTGCCCACATTGCGATTTTCTGGTGACTGCTGCCCACATAAGGATTTTCTGGTGACTGCTGCCCACATTAGGATTTTCTGGTGTCTGCTGCCCACATTAGGATTTTCTGGTGTCTGATGCCCACATTACGATATTCTGGTGACTGACTGCTGCCCACATTACGATTTTCTGGTGACTGCTGCCCACATTACGATATTCTGGTGACTGCTGCCCACATTGCGATTTTCTGGTGACTGATGCCCACATTGCGATTTTCTGGTGACTGCTGCCCACATGGCGATTTTCTGGTGACTGATGCCCACATTGCGATTTTCTGGTGATCTCTGCCCACATTACGATTTTCTGGCCCACATTATGATTTTCTGGTGAACACTGCCCACGTTACGATTGTCTGGTGAATGCTGTCCACGTTACGATTTTCTGGTGAACGCTGCCCACATTACGATTTTCTGGCCCACATTACGATTTTCTGGTGAACACTGCTCACGTTACGATTGTCTGGTGAATGCTGTCCATGTTACAATTTTCTGGTGAACGCTGCCCACATTACGATTTTCTGGTGAACTCTGTCCACATTACGATTTTCTATCCCACATTACAATATTCTGGTGAACGCTGCCCACATTACGATTGTCTGGTGAATGCTGTCCACGTTACAATTTTCTGGTGACTGCTGCTCACGTTACGATTTTCTGGTGACTGGTGCCCACATTATGATTTTCTGGTGAACTCTGCCCACATTATGATTTTCTGGTGAACTCTGCCCACATTATGATTTTCTAAAGGCCCACATTACGATTTTCTGGTGAACTCTGCCCACATTACGATTTTCTGGCCCACATTACGATTGTCTGGTAAAATGCTGCCCACTTTACAATTAATTTACAGTGAAACGCTGCCCCATTACGATTGTTTGGCACCTATGGGGGGGGCCCCATCCAAATATTCGCAGGGGGGCCCAGTGATTTCTAGTTACGCCCCTGGGCATATCTGTTGGGTATGATGGAGGATTGGCCTTTGAGTAAACATAAACTGGTACTTGCTAGACTACTGTTATTCTATACCAAAAAAAACCATTGCCATCGAATGGAAACAAACTGCGGAGCCTCCCATTAGTGCCCTCCCTTTATATAAACTAACGTGGATGGCCAGGGGCTCTCTAAATAAATTTGACAAAGTATGGAAGATTTGGCTGGATACCCTGGAATCAACAGTTGATAATTTAGATATTAATCTACATGTTATTGATACTATATAACCTCTCCCTGGATAATGGGATAACTCCGCCGTTCAGTAATGTTTTCTCTGACTTGTGTATGTACCTGAATGCCCTAGACATTCACTCCCAGTATATGGACTTGTACTAGATCTGCTTCTTGTCAACTTAGTTTGTATAATGTATCTCGCAATTTGTATATACAGTCACATAAAGTGTATCACTATGCTGTATACCCACTGTCATTGTTGGGGTTTCCGGGTTGTTGTTCTGTTTTGTTTTTGTGTTTGGAAAATTAATAAAAAGACTTTAAAAAAAAAAAGAAACAGCACAGAGGGGCCCAGGAGAACATAATGAATAGAATGGTATGCTTTTTGTTGTAAGAGTTGTATGCTTTAAAGGAAAACTTAAGTCAAATAAAAAAAATGACATTTACTCACCTGGGGCATCCCTCAGCACCCCGAAGCTGGATGGTGCCCTCGCAGCCCCGCTCCGATCGTCCTGTCCCCGCCGGCGGCTACTTCCGGTTCGGCGACAGCCGCCGACAGGCTGGGAACGCGGCTGATTTTCCGCGTTCCCAGCCGCTGCTATCACCCTCTATGCTGCTATAGCGTATATATAGACACTATAGCAGCATAGAGGGTGATAGCAGCGGCTGGGAACGCGGAAAATCAGCCGCGTTCCCAGCCTGTCGGCGGCTGTCGCCGAACCGGAAGTAGCCGCCGGCGGGGACAGGACGATCGGAGCGGGGCTGCGAGGGCACCATCCAGCTTCGGGGTGCTGAGGGATGCCCCAGGTGAGTAAATGTCATTTTTTTTATTTGACTTAAGTTTTCCTTTAAGGACCAGAGCCTTTTTTTTCCATTCAGACCACTGCAGCTTTAACGGTTTATTGCTCGGTCATACAACCTACTATCTTAAATGAATTTTACCTCCTTTTCTTGTCACTAATACAGCTTTCTTTTGGTGCTATTTGATTGCTGCTGCGATTTTTAGTTTTTATTATATTCATCAAAAAAAGGCATGCATTTTGTCAAGAAAATGATTTTTTTTTAATTTCTGTGATAAAATTTGTCAAATAAAGTAAAATTTCTGTATACATTTTTGTCTAAATTTATTGTGCTACATGTCTTTGATTAAAAAAAAAACATTCAGTGTATATTTATTGGTTTGGGTAAAAATTATAGCGTTTACAAACTATGGTGCAAAAAGTGAATTTTCCCATTTTGAAGCATCTCTGACTGTTCTGAGCACCTGTCATGTTTCATGAGGTGCTAAAATTCCAGGATAGTATAAATACCCCCCAAATGACCCCATTTTGGAAATAAGACATCCCAAAGATTTTATTTTTTGTCACAAGTTAGCGGAAAATGACACTTTGAGACAAAAAAAAAAAACATTCAGTGTATATTTATTGGTTTGGGTAAAAGTTATGGCGTTTACAAACTATGGTGCCAAAAGTGAATTTTCCCATTTTGAAGCATCTCTGACTTTTCTGAACACCTAACAAACATGAGGTGCTAAAATTCCAGGATAGTATAAATACCCCCAAATGACCCTATTTTGGAAAGAAGACATCCCCAAGTATTCACTAAGAGGCATGGTGAGTTCATAGAAGATTTTATTTTTTGTCACAAGTTAGTGGAAAATGACACTTTGAAACAAAAATAAAACAAAAAAAAGTTTCCATTTCTGCTAACTTGTGACAAAAAAAAAAAGAAATCTGCCACAGACTAACCATGCCCCTCTCTGAATACCTTGGGGTGTCTACTTTCCAAAATGGGGTAATTTGTGGGGTGTGTTTACTGTCCTGGCATTTTGGGGGGTGCTAAATTGTAAGCACCCCTGTAAAGCCTAAAGGTGCTCATTGGAATTTGGGCGCCTTAGCACAGTTAGGCTGCAAAAAAGTGCGACACATGTGGTATTGCCGTACTCAGGAGAAGTAGTATAATGTGTTTTGGGGTGTATTTTTACACATACCTATGCTGGGTGGGAGAAATATCTCTGTAAATGACAATGTTTTGATTTTTTTACACACAATTGTCCATTTACAGAGAGATTTCTGTCACCCAGCATGGTGTATGTGGTAAAAATACACCCCAAAACATATTATACTACTTCTCCTAAGGGGCCTAAGGTCCAATGAGTACCTTTAGGATTTCACAGGTCATTTTGAGACATTTGGTTTCAAGACTACTCCTCACGGTTTAGAGCCCCTAAAATGCCAGGGCAGTTTAGGAACCCCACAAGTGATACCATTTTAGAAAGACAACACCACAAGGTATTCTGTTAGGAGTATGGTGAGTTCATAGAAGATTTTTTTTTTGTCACAAGTTAGCGGAAATTGACACTTTGTGAAAAAAAAAAATCAATTTCCGCTAACTTGTGACAAAAAATAAAATCTTCTATGAACTCATCATACACCTAACAGAATACCCTGGGGTGTCTTCTTTTTAAATGGGGTCACTTGTGGGGTTCCTATACTGCCCTGGCATTTAAGGGGCGCTAAACCGTGAGGAGTAGTCTTGAAACTAAATGTGAAATCCTGTGAAATCCTAAAGGTACTCATTGGACTTTGGGCCCCTTAGCGCAGTTAGGGTGAAAAAAAGTGCCACACATGTGGTACCGCCGTACTCAGGAGAAGTAGTATAATGTGTGTTGTGGTGTATTTTTACATATACCCATGCTGGGTGGGAGAAATATCTAAGTAAATGACAATTTTTTTTTTTTTTTTTACACACAATTGTCCATTTACAGAGATATTTCTCCCACCCAGCATGGGTATGTGTAAAAATACACCCAAAAACATATTATACTACTTCTCCTGAGTACGGCGATACCACGTGTGACACTTTTTTGCAGCCTAGGTGCGCTAAGGGGCCCAACGTCCTATTCACAGGTCATTTTGAGGCATTTAGTTTCTAGACTACTCCTCACGGTTTTGGGCACCTAAAACAGAATACCTTGGGGTGTCTTTTTTCTAAAATGGGGTCACTTATGGGGTTCCTATACTGCCCTGGCATTTTAGGGGCCCAAACCCGTGAGTAGTCTAGAAACCAAATGCCTCAAAATGACTGTTCAGGGGTATAAGCATCTGCAAATTTTCATGACAGGTGGTCTATGAGGGGGCGAATTTTGTGGAACCGGTCATAAGCAGGGTGGCCTCTTAGATGACAGGTTGAATTGGCACTGAAGTGCAGGAAGCGCAGGATGTTCTCAAATCGTGACCTGGACATGGCAGCAGAGAATATGGGCATGTGATGTATTGGGTGCGTAGACCAATAAGACCGCAATACATTTTTTTTGACTAGACCCATGTTAAGGAGAAGGCCCCAAAAAATGTTACGTTTGGAAACTTGGAGTGGTTTCCACCGAAAATGCTGGGCATGGTAGCTTCTTTGATTGGCGGTTGCGTATTGTGTGGCATAAAAAAAAATTCTGTCACTGTGGTGGGGCGGGTGAGGGTTTGGCTGGGTGATCAGAAGCCCGCAGGGGGCAGATTAGGGCCTGATCTGATGGATAGGAGTGCTACGGGGGTGACAGGAGGTGATTGATGGGTGTCTCAGGGGGTGATTAGAGGGGAAAATAGATGCAATCAATGCACTGGGGAGGTGATCGGAAGGGGGTATGAGAGGGATCTGAGGGTTTGGCCGAGTGATCAGGAGCCCACACGGGGCAAATTTGGGCCTGATCTGATGGGTAGGTGTGCTAGGGGGTGACAGGAGCTGATTGATGGGTGTCTCAAGGTGTGATTAGAGGGGGGAATAGATGCAAGCAATGCACTGGCGAGGTGATCAGGGCTGGGGTCTGACGGCGTTCTGAGGGTGTGGGCAGGTGATTGGGTGCCCTAGGGGCATATAGGAGTCTGATCTGATGGGTAGCAGTGACTGGTGGTGACAGGGGGTGATTGATGGGTCATCAGTGGGTGATTAGATGGCAGAACAGATGTAAACAATGCACTTTGGAGGTGATCTGAGGATGGGCCTTCGGGCGATCTGATGGTGTGGGTGGGTGATCAGATGCCCGTAAGAGGCAGGTTAGGGTCTGATCTGATGGGTGGCAGTGACAGGGGGTGATTGACAGGTGATTGACAGGTGATTGACAGGTGATTACAGGGGAGGATAGATGTATACAGTACAGGGGGAGGGGGGTCTGGGGAAGATCTGAGAGTGTGGGGGGGGGGTGATCAGGAGCCCCCAGGGGGGCAGTTTAGGACCTAATCAAAACAATAGTGCTGACAGATAGTGAAAGGAAGTGATTGATGGGTGATTGGGTGTAAACAGGGGTCTGAGGGGTGGGCAGGGGGGGGGGTCTGAGGGGTGCTGTGGGCGATCAGAGGGAAGGGGGGGGCAGATCAGAGTGTTTGGGTGCTTACCTTGGTGGCTGCAGCCTGCCCTGGTGGTCCCTTGATCACTGGGAC
The DNA here is from genome assembly GCF_040937935.1 of Hyperolius riggenbachi. NCBI lineage: Eukaryota > Metazoa > Chordata > Amphibia > Anura > Hyperoliidae > Hyperolius > Hyperolius riggenbachi. The sequence continues at coordinate 310,346,213 of NC_090646.1, read as the reverse complement.
CACCAGGGCAGGAGACAGCCTGTATAATATGCTTTGTATACATTACAAAGCGTATTATACACTTTGTATGCGGCGATCGGGCAGCTAGTAACATGCCGGCGCTTCCGAACGGCCGGCGGGTTACTGCGCAAGGGGGGCGGAGCCTGTCGCCGGCGGCTGATCGCATCACACATGACGCGATCACCGCAAAACCACGCCTGCCGCCGCCGCCGATGGACGTATTGCGGTCGTTTGGGCCCAGCCCTTGCCGCCGCCCATCGGCTGTGGGCGGTCGGCTAGTGGTTAAGATTGGCTTACTGACATTCAAAACCTTGCACAATCTGGGCCCTGGATACCTGAAGGACTTGTTGCAACTGCTTGACACCCCCCACAATCTTAGATCAAAAGGACGTGACACCATGGTCACCCCCAGAGTCCACCTCAAAACCTTTGGAGACGGCCTTTTGTCATGCCGCCCCTACACTTTGGAACTCCCTGCCACACTCAATCAGGACAGCTCCATCCCTGGAAGCATTTAAAGGGGAACTGAAGAGAGAGGTATATGGAGGCTGCCATGTGTATTTCCTTTTAATCAATACCAGTTGCCTGGCAGCCCTGCTGGTCTACTTCTCTGCAGTAGTATCTGAATAAAACCAGAAAAAAGCATGCAGCTAGTCTTGTCAGATCTGACTTTAAAGTCTGAATCACTGAAACACCTGATCTGCTGTATGCTTGTACAGGGGCTATGGCTAATAGTATTAGAGGCAGAGGATCAGCAGGGCTGCCAGGCAACTGGTATTGCTTAAAAGGAAATAAACATGACAGCCTCCATACACCTCTCTCTTCAGTTCCCCCTTTAACCTTCCTGGCGGTAAGCCCGAGCTGAGCTCGGGCTATGCCGCCGGAAGGCACCGCTCAGGCCCCGCTGGGCCGATTTGCATAATTTTTTTTTTGCTGCACGCAGCTAGCACTTTGCTAGCTGCGTGCAGTGCCCGATTGCCGCCGCTACCCGCCGATCCGATGCTATCCGTCGCGCCGCAGCCGCCCCCCCCCCAGACCCCGTGCGCTGCCTGGCCAATCAGTGCCAGGCAGCTCTATGGGGTGGATAGGAATCCCCTTTGACATCACGACGTCGATGACGTCGGTGACGTCATCCCGCCCCGTCGCCATGGCGACGGGGGAAGCCCTCCAGGAGATCCCGTTCTTTGAACGGGATCTCCTGATCGCCGATCGCCGGCGGCGATCGGAGGGGCTGGGGGGATGCCGCTGAGCAGCGACTATCATGTAGCGAGACTTTGTCTCGCTACATGAAAAAAAATAAAAAATAAAAAAAAAAAGATTTGCTGCCCCCTGGCGATTTTTTAGCAAACCGCCAGGAGGGTTAAGTCTAAACTGAAAACCCACCTCTTCAGTCTAGCATTCATGAACAGCTTACTATCTCCTCTGTAACACAACCCTGCCTGCAATCCTGTATTGATCTGAGACACAACTATGCGCTTTGAGTCCTATGGGAGAAAAGCGCTTTACAAATGTTATTGTATTGTATTGTAAATATCAACCCCAAAAATCCCAACAAGATATAGATAATTTCATTGTGATTAGTAGTGATTAAGCTATTGGCAAATGAAAGGGATGAGCACTGAAAGGTGAAAATCGCTCCTGTCCGTTAGGGTAAAAACACCTTTGGGGTGAAGTGGTTAAGGGCCAGGATTGGAAAGCATTACTGTGGTGCGAACTGGAAAACATTTTGTAAGTCTGCAGTATCTAAGCACTTTGAATCCATGGGGCAACATGACTTCTTTTGGTTTTTCAAGGGGTTGAACCGGTGCGTTGTTCCATTAGAGGTGGGGACCTCCAGAGGCTTCTTCTTAAACGTGAAGCCTACTGGATACACAGAATGCGTACTCGCTCCCCAGAAGGTCTCAACACACGTTGGGATCTGAACCTTATGTATGTGTATTGATTTGTTATTCATTTGAGACACGGTATTTAAACTGGGGTTTATCTTCACTGTTGCCCGGTAATTTTCTTTTAATACTTTCCCTTTTCTATATAGAACATATATTATAATGTATACTAATCTATTAGAATTGGGTTTTTTTTATATGCATCTATGCTGTTTTTATGTTTGTATATTTTGCTTTAATCGATTTTATATGATTTGTGGAGAGTGTTTCTTTAAGCGAGATGGCTGTTTGAGGTGTTGGGTGGAGTTTTCCCTCCCCCACCTACATATAGCCCACCTTCCAGCAGGTTCACATCACCTATGACTAAGGGCAGATTCTGAGCCCGACACGTGTTAGTTGATCCTATGGATGTATTGTCTTTTATGTGGCGTTTGTATCAATAAAAACAGATTTTCGTCTATCCACCTGGCTTTGTGGATCCCTTCTTGTTTGCATTTGTGGATTTGCCTGGCTTTCCAGATCCTGCACTGGTGAGCAAGAACGATGGGGGTTCAGAGCGTTTTGAACTTTGTTCTCATCATCAATTGTGCTGTAGTCTGACACTGTCAGTGACATTACTTTATTTCAAATGTGTGTTATTGGCAGCATCACTATATATCCTGATGAGGAACTATTCACTTGTTGGTCAAATAGCTCTGTGTTTGATTTGCTGTATATTCGGCTGATATTGTTCGCAAAAAAAACCCAAATGTTATTTTTTTCCTGAATTATGTTGAAGTCAGTGGCAATGACATTCACAGTTAATTGCAAAATGTTAAAGAGAACAGTGGAAACAAGGAGAAAACATGTTTTTGTTTTGTTTTTTTAATTTGATAAAATGACATTTTACTGTAGTACACTTTAATATATAATAGTTCCAGCTCTGTATACACATTTCATACATTTAAGAAAGCAGACAGTGTGGGAAGCGGTCACTTAGCCTCTTTACCCCCATATCACCCATGCAGAATGCAGACTCCACACCCTGATCTATACCAGCCTGCATGGACCATGGTATGGGGGAGGGGCTCTAGAAGAGAGTGGCAGCAAAACTTTCCACTCTCCCCCAGAGCCCTTGTCTTAGCTCAAAGGGGTACCTTGCTACTAGCCAATAGCAAATCGACTGGTATCAGGTACCCAACTCACCACCTTGGCTGCAATTTAACATTGCGGTCTATTGAGCAGCTGCTAAACCTGGCACTCAATTCACCTAATCCAGGTGGCAGCCCTTATCTGGCTCAGAAAATAAACCCTGATTAATTTAAAACTTAAATGCTACATAACATTTTCACTCACTGACTCTTTATAACTAATGCAAAGGAAGTCATGGAACATACCATGCAGCATACAGCTGATAAAGAATACTACTGCCAGACTGTTAACTAACTAACCCCCTTCACTGCCACATAACACCAGTCCTGCACTGGTTACCTATAAAATGGATGATTCTATGCAAGATCGGCCTACCGACATTTAAATCACTGCATAATCTAAGCCCTGTATACATGAATGAAATGTTGCAGCTTTGTAGCAATCCATGCAATCTCAGATCCAAAGGTTCTAATATTCTAGTTATATGTGAGTCCACCTGAACACTTTTGGTCACACAGCATTCTGTCATGCCGCTCCTACATTGTGGAACGCCGTTCCTACATTGTGGAACTCCTTACCTCAGCAGATCAGGACAGCTCCATCACTGGACGTGTTTAAATCCAGACTGAAAACCCGCCTGTTCAGTTTTGCATTTGCAGAAATATAATTTTATTGTGTCAACACCTCATCCTGCTACCAATTACTGAAACTGAGAGAGCCTAAGCTCTTTGAGTCGTATGGGAAAAAAGCGGTATAAAAATGTTATTGTTATACCATCTTCAGATTTTCTAATGACATTAAATGTAAAATCTTAAGTGATACCTATTCATTGTTTTATTTGTTGTTTAACTTATTTTGCTTGCTTAGGATTTAATATCTGCAGACCTAGATCAATCTCTTGTATCTCTAACCGATTTTTTTCCTACATGTTTTCTATAGCTGCAGAAGAGAGAACGGTCATGCAGAGCATATGTTCAGGTAGAATTTTCATTTCTACCCTGTGTCCGTCTGTCTACCTGTTCTTGTATATGTTTTGTCCTCACTAAATTTTTACCTTTTAGACTATATTTCCAGTTTAACTTGTTTCTGCAAATGTGACTACATGCAAGTCCGAATAATATATGAAAAAGGGGCAAAATTAAAGGAAAAAAGAACAATATGTACAGTGTATTTTCATTGTTGTACTCCACCCGGCTCATTTTGGTGAGCACCCGGCTGTCATTGGCTTGCCTATTCATACTGTTCCTAAGTTGTAATCAGAGTTTCACAGAAAAGCACCGCCCTGCATGCCCCACCTGGTCACTTTTTTATGCCTCCCTGAGGTCAGTAGCCAAAGTTATATAGTTAGTGTGGTTGAAAAAAGTCCATCAAGTCCAACCAGAAAAATAAATAAATAAAATACCACCCTGAACCTGCACATATCCCAGTTGATCCAGGGGAAGGCAAAAAAACACCTTGCAAGGCCTGGGCCAATTTAAAGGGGAAAAATTCCTTCCTGACATCAGATGGCAGTCAGATAAATCCCTAGATCAACTCTTCCGGAAATTACCTAAAAAATTATAGCCGTGGATGCTCTTTAATACAAGGAAAGCATCCAAGTCCTCTTTAAATGCAGATATAGAGTTTGTCATAACTGCTTCCTGAAGTAAGATGTTCCAGATTTTAACTACTCTCACTGTGAAGGACCCCTTTCTAAATCGATGGTAAAAACTTTTTTTCTCTACACGCAAATCATGTTCCTTTGTCTGTCGTACAAGCCTAGGGACAAAAAGCTCATCTACCAAGCTTTTGTATTGCCCTCTGATGTATTTATACATGTTAATCAGGTCACCTCTCAGTCTCCTTTTTTCCAAGTTAAATAAGCCCAGTTTGTCCAACCTTTCTTGGTAAGTGAGATCTTTCACGCCTCTGACTAATTTAATTGCCCGTCTTTGTACCTGTTCAGAAGGTCAATGTCCTTTCTATAGTGTGGTGCTCAAAACTGTATTCCATACTCCAAATGTGGTCTCACAAGTGATTTATACAGAGAGAGTAGTATACTAGCATCTCAAGATATTATTTCCCTTTTTATGCATCCCAGAATTTTACTTGATCCAGGCCTCCAGAATGTTTACAGTTACCGGGTGGCCAGGCTGGTGTCCATTTTTTTATTACTATATTATTATTGTTAATATTAGGAAAAGGTTTTATTGACCAGAAAATATATCAGTACAATTATGCCACCTTTACCAAATAAAGATTAATTGACATCCAAAAGCATAATCACAATTCGTACAATGACCCAAACAATATCAAACAATTTCAAACATTATCAATATATAACAACTGTGGTTATGATGTGACTAAAGGTTTGCACACAAAAAAAAACACTTTCTGGTAATAATGATACAGACAGTTATTGGTACCATTCCTTGTCTCGGGACAGTGCATTGCTGACTGTGCTACAATATGACTCCAAATCAACGATATATAGTCATTAATAGTCAATGCTTTCTTGCAAGGAACAGTCATCACCACACAAACCAGATACAATGGGTCAGATCACAAGTATTGGAATAATTTCAATTGTATTAATTTAAAAATGGATAAAATCAGTTCTAAAAGCTGGTACTCACATCGCAGGACCCTGCAAATAACGGTGTGATCGCTGTTCCACCTGCTGCTATCATTGAATATCATTGCAGTAGTCTGATTGGCCGGTTGTGGTCCGCTGACCCTTTGAGGAAAGCCTAATGTGAGATATGATTGGCCGAGCATGGTCAGCTGACCCCCCCACACACACACACACACTTTGTGCAAATCCAATTGGTTAGACGTGATCAGCCAAGTTACAGACTCAAATTAGGCTAAAGGTGGGCGTATGTCCACAACAATGAGCGTGCCACCCCGTTGGAGCAAGGGATTGGGAAGTGTAGTTTCAAACAGGCCAAACTTGGTCATGTGGTGCTAACTCAGAGACGCTTTCGAGGCAGAGAGAGTATTCTGGTAAATATAGTCAATGCACCCCCAGCAGCTATAGCCTAATGATGGCATCACTGCCTACAGTTAGAAGCACCTAAGTATAAGATTGAATAAAAATAAATATAAAACATACTTGGATATGACCATCTCCATAGAACTAGCCACATAAGCAGCAACATTGTGAGTTGCATCCACTCATTGACCTAAAGCTTGGATAGTTCATAGATACTTGTTTTTAACATGTGGTAACAAAGGTTCCCTCTTATTTAAAAGGACTCCAAACATCTAATTCAGATTTTAGAAGATCTTAAGTTTGTTGAACCACATGTTTTATTCACTGCGGATGTATCTTCCTCTATTCATTGATTAACCAAGATGCTGGGATTTTAGCTGTTGAGCATTTTTTTAATGATGATTAAAAGCCAGTCTTTTAATGTTGATAAAATAACATTTTTACTAGAAGCTTTGAAATTTGCTGTGAACCACAACTACTTCTGATTTAGGCCTAGTCCACACTAGGTCCGGAAACTTATCCGTGGCTCAGTTTTTCAGCCCTGATGAAAAACGGAGCCCGAATACTAATGTTAAAAATAGCAGCCGTCCTCACCCAAGAAAAAAATGGATTGCAGGGACCTGTTTTCAAAACCTGAATGGAAGGTCCAGATCTGCTGCATTTTCATGCAATAATTCTGGACCCGGATACACGGAAGGGTAATGGCAGGCAATGGGAAAACGGATTTCCCTCTACACAGGAAAATTTTGACACAGAAACGGATCCGTTTCTGTGTCAGCCGTCGGGGGGGGGGGGGGGGGGAGAGGATAGGGGGCTGTCATGCTGGAGCGTGATAGCAGGCAGGACGGGGGTGGCAGCAGTCGGCGGGGAGGGGGGACACCCCTCTCCCTCACCTGGGTCCCCATCCTCGCTACCCCTCCAGCTAGTTTCAATCATTTAAAAATAGTTTAAAATCAATATAATGTAGCAGGCGGCGAGCGGGGAACTTACTTCCATGCATCCCACCGCTGCCGCGTCACTTCCTGTAATGCCGTCCTCTGATGTTCATTGGACGGCATTACAGGAAGTGACGCGGCATATGGTAGAACGCAAGGAAGTAAGTTTCCCGCTCACCGCCTGCTACATTATATTGATTTTAAACTATTTTTATATGATTGAAACTAGCTGGAGGGGGAGCGGTGGGACCCAGGTGAGGGAGGGGAGGACCGACCCCGTTCCCACCACTGCCCCTACTGCCCCCTTCCTGCCTGCTTTCACCTTCAGCTGGGTGCCCCCCCTCCCTCCCCCCCCCCACGGCAAGGGCTGGGGACGTTTCCACAGACTGGAAACGTAGCTGCAAAATAGCCATTTTCTCTCCAAATGGAGAGAAAAAAATTGTTTACAAAAATGGATCCATTTTAAATGAATCTGTTTTGCAGGGCACAAGTGTGGACATAGCCTATAAGGCAAGTTTTATCAACAGATAGTGGGTGTGTCCTTGGGTGCTTGTTATGCACCCAGTCTGGCTAACTTTTTTAAGTAGAAGGAGTCTTTTATCCATAAGAGAAATCATGCTATGGAAATGTTTTATCGATGATGTGTTTTTTATCTGAAAAAGGGGACACGGTGTCTTTAAACAATTGTATTAATTTTATTAACAATAACTCTGACAATTTGGTTTTAACTGGTAGTTTAGTAGGGATCCAGTTTTTATTTTTCATAATTTCAAACAAGCAAATTAACACTAAATCCTTTTTTAAAATAGAAAAAATGAATATGATGAGCGTCCGACCCAGTTGCAAAATTGCACTACTCCGTAGGAGGAGCTGTATTGGTTAAATACTGTAATTTTGTAGCAAACACAAATGGAATAACCAATACTGCTACATGTGCTGGAAAAAGGTACAAAATTTATTATGTGACATTTACCACAAAACTGCTGGCCTGTACAAGGACAAACACTTAAAAAATAGAGTCGTTTATTGCATTACTTGTCCCTGTGACTTGATGTATGTGGGAAAAACTAAGAGAAGATTGGGGGCCAGAATTGGCGAACATATAAGTAATATTGAGAATGCTACTAAGGATAGCCCCCTTGGCTTACATTTTGAAAGGTTCCACAATAAAGATCCTAAGGGTTTGAAGTTCAAGGGGTTAATAAAACAAAGAATCCCAAAAAGAGGTGGCAACATAGAAAATGAATTATACAAAATTGAGGCAGGATTTATCGTTTGGGAACAAGAATTCCGTATGGACTAAATTCTGATCTCAATATGGCCTATTTTTGCAATAATTTCTTGGTTAAAAGCAAGTCCTTCTTATGAGATCATTTGAGGGCTAAGTACTGATGAATTCTTCTAATATTCAGACCAGGACTGAATATGAAATCTGTGAGGTCATGCACTTATAAAGGAAACCTCCCATACCAGTGTAGATATAAAGAGAGGATCGCGGGGAAGCCAGTTACGTCACTGCTTTGAGAAAGCCCCGTGGGCGGGGCGAAACGCGTCAGCAGGAGCCGGCGAATCAGCACGGTGAGCGCTCACGCGGAAGTTCTGACACATGGCCGCATAGACGCACAGCTGCCTGCTTGGCGTCATACAGGAACTTTACTACACGGTCCAGTGTGGGATGATCGATGGGAAGGGGAGCGGCGCGGATAGTAGGGACGCCTCTCCGCAAGCCCCCTAAAGATTGAAGATCAGAACCAGGCCCTACTGGACACCCAGCGGCCAGACGCATGTGCGGACGCGTTGAAGTTTACTCTTTCCAGCCAGAACGCCACCTAAACGCCAAAAAACCGTGAGTCAACCACCAGTAGTCGCAACGAGTTGGTAAGAACTTTATCATCTTGACACATTTCCTAATGAAGACCCTGCCTATACAGCTTCCTTTAGGGAGCAGTCACTAAGCGGACATTTAGTCTAATACAGACGTACACCGTCAGTAAGTGATTCAAATGGGAATAATTCCACAGAGGTCTGAAGATTGTCCTGAATCTGGTCATGGTCAGGTTGAAATTCAAACAAGGATTGTGAGCTCTTTTTGAGGCCTCGGTGTGCGTCGGTGGTGGGGCCACACACGACCAAATCGGATCGGTAGTCTGTCCATTTTTTGCATAGGCTGATGCTGGGCGATTTTGGACATGACATATACCATCCTTTGGTAGGTGGCAGATCATAGATAAGGATATTGGCATGACCAATGAAGAATTGTAGTGTCGCCCACGTTTGTGCATAGGTTTGTGGCCAGGCCACCTGGGCATAATTCACACAATTCAAAGGTCATTGATAATCATCTGTTTATGTGCTCACCGTGCTGATTCATGTTTTTAGGCTATTTTTTTAAGTGTTTGTCCTTGTACAGGCCAGCAGTTTTGTGGTAAATGTCACATAATAAATTTTGTACCTTTTTCCAGCACATGTAGCAGTATTGGTTATTCCTTTTTTAAAATAACTGATCGTTACAGCTATAGCCCAATGGATAGTTGTCATCACCCAACTTGGCTTAAAAGAAATCCATTTTTTTTACTGATTTTTAGAACCTACACTAAACTAATTTTGATGATTTTATACAACAAACAGATATGTTTATTTACATTTTTGTGGAAAAGGGGTATAAGCAACAAAGTTTAACCAAAACAATGAATATTATTGCTATGAGAGCCCGTCAGACCATTGAGAGAAAGACACAAAAGTAACAGAAGGGTTATTAAATAAGCTTCAATTACCACTTATCACTGATTTAACTCTCCACATAAAGGAATAAAAAAAAAAAAAAAAAAAAAAAAAAAAAAAAAAAAAACTAGCATTCATTACTTTTGGATCCCAATTTGAAAAACATGATTTCACTGACACTGCAGGTTGTTTCTAGAAAGGTGCCTAACATTCAGAACATCTTGACCAATAATCTAAGGGCTCGTTTCCACTATTGCGGTGCGGAATCCACCGCTGACGAAATCGCATGCGGATGCGATTCCGCATGCGTTTTTTGCCGCGAATTCGCATAGGTGAGTGTATATGCGATTTTAACCATGTCACTGCCTGTGTGAATTTACATTGGTACCTATGCGAATTCGCATGCGAATTCACGGCAAAAAACGCATGGGAAAAACGCATGCGATTTCCCTATTAAATACATTGTGTGCGATTCGCCTGCATTCCACACGCAGGCGAATTCTGAGGGCTCTGCCGTGCAGAAAAATCCTGCACAGAAAAACGCACAGCAAAACTGACAAGTGGAAACAGGCCCATCCACTTGTATTGGCTGTGCGAATCTGCATGCAGGAAACGCATGCAGATTCGCGATAGTGGAAACGGGCCCTAAACCTTCCTGTACCAAGACCCAGGAGTATGCTTTTAGAGGAGACTTGATAGGTGTAAGAGGTGTTTTGGATGTAAACCACCTACTGCAATGCCTAGGAAATGTGACGACTTTAAGAGTAAAACAACACGAAGAATTTGAACTCAATATGTTTTTTTCCATTGTACTGTAACAGTAACTGTGTTGTTTACCTACTAGAGCAGGGGTAGGAAACATATGGCTCTGGTGCCAGATGTGGCTCTTTTAATAGCTGTATCTGGCTCACAGAAAATCACTAGGCGTTGATTCACTAAGCTGCACTACTCAAGCAGCGCAGCTTAGGGTGGCAGCGCGAGTAACATTTTCAACGTAGGCACACTACTGCTTTAGATTGTACTAATAACTTACTCACGCTGCTTCCAAAACTAACAGCCGCTCCAATTGTCCCGCCCTGGACCTTGTCGGGTCCAGTGACTTTGTACAACGAGATCCCTGCACTTTGATTGGCCCAATAGGCTGACTCTCACTGACCTGAAACCCTCAGACATGTGGCTGAATAAGTTCAAGTCACTGAATGAAGATTTGGAAAGACTTGCATGACAGCAAGCAAAGTTGGCAAGAAATGAAAAAAAACTTCAACCTGCGGAACAACTAATTGTCGAAACTTGGAACGCACTTCTGCACTTCTTGCTGCACTGACAATGTTTGGCTCTACGTATGCATGTGAGCAGTCTTTCTCACATCTAAAGAACATTAAGACCAACCTACGGACACGTTTTAAAAGTTGGAAATCTCAACACCTGCATGAAGTCGCATAAATGGATATTTATCATTGGTTATCAACAGCATAACAACATTATTAAAAAGAATTCAGAGACTTATTGTACTTTAAAAGTGTTAGCCTTACATAAAATGCACACATTCACTTGTATTTAGTTTAAAACATAATGTATGGCTCTTATGGAATTACATTTTAAAATATTTGGTGTTCATGGCTTCCCCAGCCATAAAGGTTCCTGACCCCTGTACTAGAGTGTCCATGTGGATTACAGTATGTGGCAAAAACTGAATGTGCATTTAAAAAGTGCCTTTATGAACAAGTTTGTAATAATAGTAAGGCCGAGATTGATCCTTCAATCACAAATCCAAAAGGAACACGATAAGGACCCAAGAGGATTGAAATACTGTATATGATCATCAACCAGTTAAAGAATAAATGGTGGAGGGGGTGTGGCCGCCGGAGACCAGGACAGCAGCGTGATCAAGTAGCTCTGTCTAAAGCAGCATCAAAAGTTGCGAAAATATACAGCCTGATCCTCTCATCTTGCCCAGAAACAATGGAAGACCTGCAGATGGACACCGAAGCATCCCGCAAGAGAAAGAAGCAACTTAAAAAGCTTCCCGATCTCTTTGCAGAGATGAAACAGAGAGCAGCCTGCTCCTAGCAAAATGGCGCTGACTCCCCACGGACCAGTGACGCAGCACAGTCCTCACCACAGCTATCCACCGCTGAGCCTGCCACATCCAACTGGGGCAACAGAGACAAAGAATCCTCCGATTACAACTCCGACCTGGGCTCTCCATCCACCCGTAGCCCACAGAAATCGAGGATTAAACTGCACCAAGACACAGAGCAGGTAGGTCCTGAGCACACGAGCACTGACACCCTCGCTGCCATTGAAAACTTCCCAGCTTCAGCTGAGCCTATTTCACAGGCCTATCTAAAAGATATGCTGCTCTCTTTTAAGTCACAAATTGAATGAAAAAAGGTTTGCACACCTGGTTCACACAAGAAATCATACACTAGAACAGGTGGGTGCTGAGTCTGTAAACCAGAGTTGAAAGACTCCTTGGTTCATGTCAAAAGTGTTAAACCCACTATCCGAAGCCATGGTGACTGGCTCTCAAGTCTACCAAAACTAACGGGTATGTTCCCATGCGGGCACTGTGCACAATGTAGCTATGTCTATAGGGGTAACTCTTTTCCACACCCACGTACAGGGGAACGGTTTGTACTAAAAGGTTTTGCTAATTGCTCAACCACATTTGTGGTTTATTGCCTCTTCTGCCCTTGTGGCAAACTATGCGTTGGCCAAACTACAAGAGAGGTACGCACCAGGATAAGTGAACACCGCAGCAACATACGCTGCGGTGAAATGGATTCACCGGTAGCACGACATTTTTATGAGGCCGGCCATAATGTTACGCAGTTAAGATACAGGGTGGTGGAGGAAGTGGCCCCCTCGTATAGGGGAGGTGATAGGGAGTTGAAATTGATACAGAGAGAACTTTACTGGATCTATAAGTTAGACAGCAAAATTCCTCATGGTATGAATAAGGATACTAGCCTGGTTTCTTTTCTTAAGTAAGTGGGTGTATATGCTGTTGTTGGTGTTCCTGGTGTGCTCCCTGCTTGTCCCAGCGTGTGGATGATTCAACATATGTTTTGCCTCATTGCTGGTGCTTCATTGCACCCAGTTTCGCTTTGCTTATGTTTTTTTGGGCTCCTTCTCCTTGAAGTGATTATTGCAACTCCTCCTTTTTTATGTATATACTTATGTTTGTTTATTTTGTTTATACCACTAGATGGTACTGTATATGCCGCTGGAATATGGACACCTGCTTCTATTCTTCAAGACCCGCGCTTTGGACTGTGCTTCAATTTTAAAAAATCTCTCTCTCTCTCTCTCTCTCTAAAGCTCGCTAAAGCTGGCGGTAGCATAAACCATACTTCCATTATGATCAATTCGATAGAAAAAGTACCATGATTAAGGATTTGTACTTTTTGAAAAGCATGCTTATATACCATAGCTGGGATTTGAACCCAGGACCTAGTGTGTAGTAGGTATCTGTCTTACCCTCTAGACCAGGGGTCCCCAAACGTTTTGGGTTGAGGGCCAGGTCTACATACTTCAGACCGCTGGTGGGCCGGAGTAAACATAAAATGATGTAGAAGTCTTTGCGGACCAGACAGTGAAGCATACCCAGGTGACAATCTGCAAGCCAATTGGACAGCAGTGTCACCTGATGTGGAATTTGATTGGAAACCAGCAAAATTTCTGCTTTCTGGCTTCCATGTGGATGGGGGGTGCTGCACTGCTATTCCATATGTGGACCACCAATATTTAAAGATGTAGCTGACTGCATTTATAAGCAATACATTTTCTGTGTGGGGGGCCGGTAAGAAAGCCTTAGGGGGCCACATTCGGCCCGCGGGCCTTAGTTTGAGGACCACTGCTCTAGACCATCAACCACACTCAGGGCCAGGCTTTAGCATGTAGTGTGGTCAGAGGTGGGACAAGGTCCTTCAGCACCCAAGGCTGAGACAGCAAAGTGCGCCCCCCCATCCCTCCCACCCCAGCTGTCACACACTGATTGCTATTACACTAAGAGGTGCCCCAGGGCCCCCACCCCCAACACCTTAATCTCTACTTATCTGGCTTGCAGTCGCTGCCATGTATCACCTTTTCTTATTTCTTTCTTTCTGCTTCAAACACAATTGGGAATGACAGCTGAATGAATTGTGCACCCCTTCCTACACTGCGCCCTGAGGCTGCAGCCTCTCCAGCCTCAGCCTTACTAGTGGGTAAGACAGATACCTACTACCATGCAGTGTGGTTCATGGTCTAGAGGGTAAGACAGATACCTACTACACACTAGGTCCTGGGTTCAAATCCCAGCTATGGTATATAAGCATGCTTTTCAAAAAGTACAAATCCTTAATCATGCTACTTTTTCTATCGAATTGATCATAATGGAAGTATGGTTTATGCTACCGCCAGCTTTAGCATGTAGTGTGGGTCATGGTCTAGAGGTTAAGACAGATACCTACTACACACTAGGTCCTGGGTTCAAATCCCAGCTATGGTATATAAGCTGTTTTGAAAATCTGCAATTCCCTACTGGGATGGATGGATGGATGGATGGGAGGAGGAGAAGGAGAAGGAGAAGGAGAAGGAGAAGGAGAGTTTTTGTGCTATTCCGGAAAATTCCGTCGGAATTATAAAATTTCCGCGGAATTCCGATTTGACTACCGGAATCGGAATTAACCTAATTCCGGCCGGAATCACGGAATTTATAATTCCGCGGAATTTTCCGAGCATCCCTAATCAACACCACCGTTTGCCCCCAGCATCTATTCTGAGCCATGGTGTGTGTCCTGGTCCTCTATCCCCGCCTACGCATGCATGGCGGCCATATTGGAGTTGGCTTTTGCCGCTCTGATGTGGCTGGCGGCGCAAGGCGGGGATCGGAGGAACCGGAAGTGACGTCATGACGTACGCAACGTGGGTCGCGTGACGTCATTGACGCCAGACGGGCCGGCCCGGGTGCCCATTGCGGGCGTGCTTCTTTGCTCTGTCATTAGGTATATAAACTTCGTTACATCCGGATCCCATTACAGCAGCCTAAGGAGCCTCTAACTGATACCCTCTGACGAAGGGACCCCCCGAAACGGCGCTGTCAGGGTATTATACCTCTATGGGACATTGCACTGCCATATGCTGAATGCTTGCTACTTGCATTTAATACATGTATTGTTACTTTTTTGTATGCTGTTAGCTGTTCAATGTACTTTGCTGCTTACAGAGGCTGCATGTCTCTAGGGGGATTGTGTTGTTTTACCCCAGTGTATCCCAGTGTATACCATTTCTGTACTCTATGTGTCATTTGCCTAAACAGATGTGTTTTTTGATACATTTCAATACAAATCTTTATGCAACCTACTTTGCTGGTATGCGAGTCAATATTGTTTTATTGCTCTCTTTTAAGTCCTCATTACTAACTGATTTGCAAAGTCTCATTCACAGAAGACAAAATTGCTGATATCGCAGCAGAGTTCAACAATATGGTAGACGTAATGGATCATAATTCCACAGAGATCTCATGGCATAAAAAAAAAATAAAAATCAACAGATCTTGAGGATAGAAATCGCAGGTTTAACCTGAAATTTTGTGGCATACCAGAATCGATCACAAATATAGAAATCAAGTCGTATTTGTTTAATCTACTTAGAGACACTGAAGCGAAAACAAAATTATGATATTATGATTTGTATGTGTAGTACAGCTAAGAAATAAAACATTAAGATCAGATACATCAGTCTAATTGTTTCCAGTACAGGAAGATTTACAGGAAGATTAAGAAACTCCAGTTGTTATCTCTATACAAAAAAGCCATTAAGCTCTATGACTTTCAAAGTCGTGGAGAGGGCTGTTATCTGACTTTTATTATCTCAACTGTTAGTTAATTTTTAACTTTTCCTCTGCCAGAGGAGAGGTCATTAGTTCACAGACTGCTCTGAAAGAATCATTTTGAATGCTGAGTGTTGTGTAATCTTCACAAATTAGAGAATGATGCAATGTTAGAAAAAACACTATATACCTGAAAATAAAAATATGAGAATATTTTCTTTACTGCTAATCTTCTAGTAATTATTCATAGTACACAACCAATTCATTATATCATATATTTTTTTTCGCTTCAGTGTCTCTTTACGAAAGTTTTCCCAGATAGCTCTTCCCTCGAACTGTCCATTGAGAGAGTGCACAGGCTCCCCAAACCGCCTTATTTAGCAGAGACTATCCCAAGAGACATTATTGCAAATTTCCAATTATACCACATTAAAGAACTGCTCTTCTTCATCAGGAAGAATGGCTCTCTCCCTGAGCCCTACAACAAAATCACGCTTTTTGCAGACTTATCTGCTGCCACCCTGCAACAAAGAAAATCTCTATCCTCACCAAACATCTTAGAGATATACAACTGTCCTACCACTGGGGACCTGAACTTTTTGCGATAGGCTTCTTGCGGCAGCTGGTATTTAGTAATGATAGCGTCTTTTATAGCTGCATAGTCATTATCTTTTTCCACAAGCAACTCTACAAAAGCATCAAGCGCTTTGTAGAGCAGCAAAGGTGTCAGAGGTCTGGCCCACTGGTCTTGGGACAGACGATACTGATATCATGCTTTCTCAAAAGCTCACAAAAACAAGTCAATGTCAGTGTCTTTTTCAATAGAAGCAAATAAAAATTTTGCACTTACAGGGGATGCGGCTCCTTCAGCAGGGAGGCTGGGCGATGAACTCTGGCTGGCCTGTTGCACTTTAGCCATGTTCAGTTCATGCTGTTGTTGGCGTTCCCGTTCTGTAGCAGCGGCCTGGCGCTCCTCTCGTGCTTCTGCAGACTGGCGCTCCTCATGTGCTTGGCGTTCTGCAGCCTGCCGCTTCTCACGCGCTTCTGCAGCCCAGTACCAATGGACAGTCCAGTACTGGCCGGTTCCGGGCGAGTACTTGGAGGAGCTCTGAGATCGGCGTCCACACTGACAGTCTCCTGCGTAACTGTTGCAGCAGGGCCCGCAGGATGCTCAACCTCTGTACGCATAGGATCTTCAGTCTCTGGTTCCCCTCGACTTGAGTCAGATGAGCTTGTATCCACCCAGCAGACACATCCCACTCCCGCAGTTGCTGGGTATCCCATTGATACAAGTCTGTTATCATGTCCTGTTTTTTCTTGCGGAGGATGTCAATGCCCCTCACTTCACAAAGACTTTCCAGGTCTGCTTGGTACATGAGCTTGTAGTTCCCGGACATTTCCATGCCAAAAAAAAAAAAACTTTTGGGGAGGGTTACTGGGCTACACAGTCTCTCTGTAAATATAAAAAATATATTGCATTCAGCTAACACCAACGAATTAGTTTGTTTCTCGATGGGGCTAATTTGATAGCGCTATCTGAGATACTTTCAGCACAACACAAAGATCCCAAACGCTGCCAAATACTGTCACAGGGCCTCTAGTGGCTGGACCGCACAATGCCTCCCAATCGGTTGTGCACTCAGCACATGACAGCCTTCTGACCAGACACTTGGGGGTCCGCAAGACACTTGCCTGTATTTGAAAACAGTTTTATTGGCCCAGGATGAACATGGATGTAGCAAAATACTGCAAGGCATGTACCGTCTGTCAGGAGCTGGGAAGATCCAGGGATTCCCGTGGGGTTCCCTTAGGTCCACAGCTAGGGATGCTCACTGGATTCTGCAGAATTCTCAATTCTGTGATTCCGGCCGGAATTGGGCCAATTCCGATTCCGCCAGTCGGAACGGAATTGCTATACCTCTAAAACGGAATTCCGCGGAAATTTTTTAATTCCACGGAATTTTACAGAATTAACATTTATTTCCTCACCTATCTATTTTTCCTCCCTTCCTCCCCTCCTCCCGGAGGGAGGATGGTCTCATCTTCTAGGGAATTGTAGTATTTCAAAAGCCAGCTTACATACCGTGACTGGGAATTGAACCCAGGCTAGGCTGGGAATTGAACCCAGGTCTCAGTGTATGGTAGGTATCTGACTTAACCACTATACCACCAACCACACTACATGCTGAAGCCAGCCTAGCATGTACCATTATGATCAATCCAAGAGAAAAATTAGCTTGCTTAAGGATTTGTAGCCAGGCATGGCCTTGCCTTTTGTGTTCAACAGTTGTCTGAAGAGAACCCCGGATAGCCAGGTAGATTCATCTCCCTCTCTCTCTCTCTCTCTCTCTCTCTCTACTGGGGATGGTCACCACTAAGTGAACAGTTAATAGGGACTATGGGCTACCATATAGGATAAACAAGGTTACTTTAGCGATTTTTTTAATTTTTCTGACGGAATCCGGAATTCCGCGGAATTTCGTACAGATCTGGCGGAATTTTCATAGCGACGGAATTAAACACTGACTGAATCCGCGGAACGGAATTTGCTGGTTCCGATCGTCCCTATCCACAGCCACTTAGCAAGGAACCCCTGCGTGGGCTGGCTGTTGACCTATCCAACCTACTGCCCGTTGTCAGCAGTCCTGGCAGATTCCACATCCGAACGCAGTGGCGCAAGTGCCCTGTCCAGAAAGGTCCATGTCGGGTTGAACCTGAGGGTAGCGGACAGCGACCTGTCCAGGTGAACAGAGCCACAGGCTCCAATGGGTTATCCCGTCGTACCGGCAGCTCGAGACCTGTCAGCCAGATCAGCGGCAACGCCACACATCTTGTGGATGCCTGGCTGAAGCCGTTTTCCTTGGGGGGAGGTGTCACGGAAGAGCCGGGAGAAAAGAGAACACAATCGCAATCGGTTTGCTGCACCAATAGTCGTTGCATTGCCAGATCTGGATTGTCTGTCTGTGGGTACCAGGCAGTCAAACCTGGGGTCTCTCCTTCTCTCAGCAGAGAAATAGCATTAACGTAGGTGCAGGATGACTTTTGATTTGCTAATGAACTAGGAACAAACTCTTGTGTCCAAGAGGCTAGTGTTTATTTTTAATTACCTGAGGACAAAGGGTCTGCACTCTGGCAGAACCTCAGATAGCTGTCAATTGCTTCCACCATTTGGTGAGCTCAGCAAAGGGAGCTTCCCTCACAGCGTGAGGCCAGACGGCCTGACTCCGTCAGCAGCAGAGAGTAGATGAATGCTGTATATGATTTTTTGCCTATTTACGGAATACCGTAAATAGGATAGTTATGAGAGTGGTATCATTGGGTTTGTAGTGTCTTGCTGAACTTTTTGATACCAGTCTTGAGGGGCAAGGGGTACGCTACAACCAAGTTATTAAACTTCTCAGGAACTGGACTCTCTACCCTAATCAAGTCTGATGTCATAGGAATTATCATAATCTGAGGAATATTAATCTGTTATCAGCGCAAATGTGGCATTTATCGGTTTTGAATTACAGCGTTTTATAAACCTAAATCTCTCTCCAAGGACTTGAACTGTGATTGGTTTGTAATTCAGAGGGGGCAGGCATTGCCACACCCCCGAACCAGCTTCATCAAAAGCACATTGTCAGCAGGCGGACCTCAGTCCTCCAAATCCCATCTTCATGAGAGCATGCTGCTAGCCAGAGGACCATGTGGTTAGCGGCCATCTTGTCTGAATTTTGCTCATGATTCTGAAACATTAACATAATTGATTTGATTTTAACGATTTTCTGTATATATTAACTATTTATATTGCATATTTAATAAATGACGTTAACGTCCGTTATTTGTTTAGCTACCCTATTATTCAGCCGCACAAACTGAACCCTGGTTTCTGAAGAGTCGCTACTATTGTTGATAGCTAGATAAAATAAAGTGTGTTTAACCGTTTTCTATTTGCAGGTCTAGAGTCAGTTAGTCAGTGGGTTCCTCTGTCCCATGGTAACAGAGGTGGCGGCAGTTATACCCTGAAATAGTGTGTAATTTGTATTACCGTAACTCCCAGGCTCCCTTCTAGTCGGTCTACTGCCGAAATCCCAGCGGTTTCTGCGCACCGATTGCGACCACAGATTGCATGGTCTGTGTGCTGAAACCGATTGGGAGGCATTGTGCGGTTCGGCCACTAGGGGCCCTGTGACAGTAGAGACCAGCAGTGATCGGCAGAAAAAAAAATTTCTGTCACTGCGGTTGGGCGGGTGAGGGTTTGGCCGGGTGATCAGAAGCCTGCAGGGGGCAGATTAGGGCCTGATCTGATGGATAGGAGTGCTAGGGGGTGACAGGAGGTGATTGATGGGTGTCTCAGTGGGTGATTAGAGGGGAGAATAGATGCAATCAATGCACTGGGGAGGTGATTGGAAGGGGGTTTGAGGGGGATCTGAGGGTTTGGCCGAGTGATCAGGAGCCCACACGGGGCAAATTAGGGCCTGATCTGATGGATAGGTGTGCTAGGGGGTGACAGGTGGTGACAGGAGGTGATTGATGGGTGTCTCAAGGTGTGATTAGAGGGGGGAATAGATGCAAGGAATGCACTGGGGAGGTGATCAGGGGGGTCTGAGGGCGATCTGAGAGTGTGGGCGAGTAATTGGGTACTCGCAAGAGGCAGATTAGGGTCTGATCTGATGGGTAGCAGTGACAGGGGGTGATTGATGGGTGATCAGTGGGTGATTAGAGTGGAGAACAGATGTAAATAATGCACTGGGGAGGTGATCAGGGGGGTTCTGAGGGCAATCTGAGGGTGTGGGTGGGTGTTTGGGTGCCCGCAAGGGGCAGATTAGGGTCTGATCTGATGGGTAGCAGTGACAGGTGGTGACGGGGTGATTGATAGGTGATCGGGGTGTGATTAGAGGGGAGAATAGATGCAAGCAATGCACTGGCGAGGTAATCGGGGGATGGGGGGGTCTGAGGGCGATCTGAGGGTGTGGGCGGGTGATTGGGTGGCTGCAAGGGGCAGATGAGGGTATGATGGGTAGCAGTGACACGTGGTGATGGGGTGATTGATGGGTGATCAGTGGGTGATTAGAGGGGAGAACAGATGTTTATAATGCACTGGGGAGGTGATCAGGGGGTTGTGAGGGCGATCTGAGGGTGTGGGCGGGTGTTTGTGTGCCCACAAGGGGCAGATTAGGGTCTGATCTGATGGGTAGCAGTGACAGGTGGTGGCAGGGGGTGACAGGGTGATTGATAGGTGATTAGGGTGTGATTAGAGGGGAGAATAGATCTAATCAGTGCACTGGCGAGGTGATCAGGGGGGGTCTGAGGGTGATCTGAGGGTGTGGGCGGGTAATTGGGTGCCTGCAAGGGGCAGATTAGGGTCTGATCTGATGGGTATCAGTGACAGGGGGTGATTGATGGATGATCAGTGGGTGATTAGAGGGGAGAACAGATGTAAACAATGCACTTGGGAGGTGATCTGAGGGCGGGTCTGCGGGTGATCTGAGGGTGTGGGTGGGTGATCAGGTGCCCACAAGGGGCAGATTAGGGTCTGATCTGATGGTCGGCAGTGGCAGGTGGTGACAGGGGGTGATTGACAGGTGATCAGTGGGTGATTACAGGGGAGAATAGATGTATACAGTACACAGGGGGATGGGGGGGGGGTCTGGGGAGGATCTGAGGCTGTGGGGGGGGGGGGGGTGATCAGGAGCCCCCAGGGGGCAGTTTAGGACCTAATCTAAAAAATAACATTGACAGATAGTGACAGGGGGTGATTGATGGGTGATTAGGGGGGTGATTGGGTGCAGACAGGGGTCTGAGGGGGTGATTAGGGGGTGTCTGAGGGGTGCTGTGGGCGATCAGGGGGCAGGATCAGTGTTCTGTTGTGCTTACTAGGGGGGCTGTCTCCTGCCCTGGTGGTCCCTCGATCACTGGGACCACCAGGGCAGGAGGCAGCCCGTATAACACACTTTGTATACATTACAAAGTGTATTATACACTTTGCATGCGGCAGATCGGGGGTTAACAACCCACCGGCGTTTCTAAATAGCCGGCAGGTTGACGTCGCGGGTGATCCCTGGTTAATTAGTCCCCCAGGTGCCGCTGCCGATTGGTGCTAGGCGGTCCTGGGGGTGCCACTTTGTCGACTCCCATCGGTAGTGGGTGGTCGTCAAGTGGTTAAACCAATATTAGCCCCCAAATTGTCAAAATTACTTAACTTTATAATAACCTCCAAAAATCTCTCACCGGAATTCCAAACTGCAAACATAACAGTAATACCCAAACCTGGAAAAGACCCAGCTATACCAGCCAATTACAGACCCATCTCTTTATTAAATTGTGACACAAAAATCTTTGCGAAAATGTTAGCCAACAGACTATTGAATATCCTACTTTCTCTAATTGACTTGGATCAGGTGGGCTTCGTCAAAAGTAGAGAGGCTCCTGACGGCACTAGGAGAATCATTAACTTACTGCATCACATTGGGCTCTGTCGGAGGCCTTCTCTCCTCCTAGCTTTGGATGTGGAGAAGGCCTTCGACAGAGTCTACTGGGGCTTCCTTAAAGGGTCCAGGCAAAAAAAAAAAAAAAAGAGTTTCACTTACCTGGGGCTTCTACCAGCCACATGCAGCCATCCTGTGCCCTCGTAGTCACTCACTGCTGCTCCAGTCCCCTGCTGGCAGCTAGTTTAGTTTTTACGCTAGTGCAGGAACATCAACACATACATTTTTATGAGTAGTGGTGATATGGCGACTTAAGGTGATAACACTCCAAGCCCTCCTTCCCTCCTTCAAGATCCTATAGAGAAGAGTCCTGTATGTTAGACCTTCTCAGTAAAGACTCTTGGCCATCTTATTGGCAAGAGTATACATACTCACTTTACACGCAAACTTAGTGGTTCTGCTACATATACTTGTGTAATTACTGTATAAGGTATTTAGTTATCACTTTTCTTTTGATAATGGTCCACTAGGTTTATTCAAACCTATAGAATGTTAAAGTGGACACAAACTAAAAATACAAGATTTCAGAAATAAAATCTATTTTCTAAATTATAATAATAAATAGCAGCCTTTTTTCAGCTGCATGATGACAAATATAAAATATTTTACATTTATTGGAGAAACCCCTCCCTTCCTTTCATATTGCCGGCAAATAATCTGGTGGAGTGGATGTTGTCCAGCAAAGGAGGACTTGCTAATGGCTGCCACCTGTATAACCCTAATTATGGAAAGAGAAGGGTGAAAAGCATGCACTGAAATGCTCATAGGCTTGAAGGAGTGTTTATTTATCTTTGTATGTGTCAGAGTGGTGCAACTAAATATTTTGAATTAAAAAATTTTTGGTTTGGGTCCGCTTTAATTGTGACCGGATGTTATTCCTGCTTTTTTTTGTTTTCTTTGTGTGTCTCTGGTTATTTTTCAGCTTAGTTATGAATACTGTTAAAGTAATGATATATTAATGGATGTATATTCTCCATTAATTGTTATGCTACTGCACCGATTCCTATCACAGCGTTGCAAAACTTGCATTTGTTTATTCACTTTTAAATCCTCAATAAAAATTATTGAACTAAAGAATAAATGGTATGTCCAAAATAAAGATTGAAAACGTCTTATACTTAAAATAGAATGGATTCATACATTAGGAACAATGAGAGTGTATGGACAGAACCAAGGTTTTTAACTTAAATTGTTTTTTAGATAATGTATAGATTATTATTTTAGTACTATGTTTAAATTGGTTTTCTGTAGGGGCGTTCTTTTTTTGCCACTAGATGACGGCATGAGACTGTAAAAGGGCATTTAAAGTGGGATTTTCACCATAAAAATAAAAAAAACAACTGGTCTGAGTGTATTTAATGATAAAGATGTTAATCCTGGATTCAGAACTTTCAAAACTTTTTCTGCTGTTATGGTTTGAGTTATTACATACCTTAGGCGCACTGGCCCTATAATTGCCATTGCCATTGGATGGCAAGACAGTTGCATGACCCCCCGTTCTTTTTATCTATACTATATTCCTCCTCTTCCCTTTATTTCCCCCTCCTTCTAATGACATAAGACAATGCACTTCCTAGTATAGACCTCGATGGGAGTTTCTGAAGACTCTGGGAGGAGGGCGGGTAACGAATACACATTTAGCAAGATGATAAATAAAGAGTGAGGGAGCTAATTAAGTCAAGATTAGCTTCATTTAAAGGCAACTAAGATTGAAACTGTCTAGAATAGGATTCTCTGTGTTTCCTTTACAAAATTCACAGGAATCATAACATAGACAGTGCAGTACATCTGTTATGTAAGTAGAACTAGTATTTATCTACTTATATATGTGTTTTTTATTTCTAGGTTAGCATGGGTGTTGCTTGTTCTTTAAGACCTATTAAAGACCTATTTCTAAATGTGTTTATAAGGGACTTATGGAATTGAATGTTATTTATTAGTATTTCTATATTGTGGGGTGCTACCCACCATCACGGGGTCTTGAGTGCAGAAACAGGAATACTGCCAGCAGGTTCAAGTGCAAACAGATGCTTTATTAGCTAGTTGCTCAGCATAAAAATAAAAAAACACAAAATAAACACCTCACTAGGTAATCCTAACTAGTCTAAACAAAACAGTCTTTTTAGCAAAAGGAAAAAACACAGAGCAACTTACATCAGCTGTAATTTCTCACAGCAGGCCAAAGGCTCCTTTCCTCTCAGCCTTCAGTGTCAGACTAAACACAGAGCCCCACCCAGTCTCAGACCTGCTAGACTAAATAACTCACCTGTGTAACAACACAGGCTGAAAAACATCCCGGACTGGACCGGGTGGCAAGGGAACCCACCCTGCTCTTCCCTGGCCAACTCCAGGACCCTAAATGGATTTCCTTTTTCCACATAACTTGCAGAAAAAGGAAAATCTTCACTTTCCTGGAGTTTTTAGAAAATACAGCGCTGGAGTCTAGGTGAAATATAAACACCATCCTAGACCCTTTCTGTAAAGCACTGTGACACCTTGTCACATCTCCCCCCCCCCCCTTCCCCCATTCTAGTATGTGGGGTCAGACACTGTTCCCAACCATACAATATGTTCGAAACAGAGCGTCAGCATTGGCTTGTAGTTTTCAGGCTCTGTTTTCCACTGAAAAACTAAAGTCTTGCAGGGACAAAAAACAGCGAGTTACCTGCACATTATTATTCTTGGGTTGAGGCATCCAAGTTAGGAGGGAATGATCTGTCACCAACCGAAACTGTCAGCCAAGCAAATAGTACCGCAAAGCCTCCAGTGCCCACTTAATGGAAAGGCACTCTCATTCCACGATACTATAGTTTCTGTCAGCTGAGGACTGTTTCCTATTCAGATATATAACGGGATGCTCTTCCCCGTGCACTGTTTGTGATAGAGTAGCCCCTAAACCCACATCAGAGGCATCCGTCTGAAGCACAAATTCTTTTTTAAAATCGGGTGCAATCAAAACTGACTCACTACATAGGAGACCATCTTTAATTTGCTGAATGCGAAGTCTGCATCTTTATTCCAGGTAATTCCCCCTGAGCTTTTCCCCTTAATTAGATCTAGCAAGAAGTTATAAATCAGGATGATACCATTTATTGGCTAACTAAAAATGAATAAAAATAAGCAAGCTTTCGGCCTTGCAGCCTTTGTCGGGCTTATATCCTGTTAGTTTGCAGGCTGGTACTACAGACAGCTTTACAGTATAGCTGTCTGATCTAAAGCTGCTCTAAAGCTATATATCAGCTTTAGATCTGTAAGTGGAGCAGCCACAGTGGCAAAATCTGGGATAAACCATTGGTAGTACCCAACAATACCCAAGAACATTCTGACCTGTTTCTTTGTGCAAGGTTGGGGCTATTCTTTAATTGCTTGCACCTTCTGGGCTTGTGGTTTAATGAGACTTTTCCCAATAATGTAGCCTTAATACTGGGCTTCCTGAAGGCCTATGGCACACTTCTTTGGGTTAGCTGTTAACCCAGCTTGTCAGATTGAATTTACCACTGCTTGAACCTTGGGTAAGTGACTCTCCCAGTCCTGGCTAAATATAACCACATCATCTAAGTAAGCTGATGCAAATTGTTGGTGTGGTCTAAGGACTTCGTCCATCAACCTTTGGAATGTGGCTGGGGCCCCATGCAACCTAAACGGCATTCTAACATATTGAAACAGGCTCTGTGGGGTGACAAATGCCGTCTTTTCTCTAGCTGCTGATGTAAGCGGAATTTTCCCTAACCACTGGTTAAGTCTAGAGTAGTAATGTATCTTGCTGGCCGCAACCTCTCAATTACTTCATCCACCCGTGGCATGGGGTACGCATGTGAGTTGTCATTTAGTCTCCGAAAAGCGTTGCAAAACTGTAACGATCCATCAAGTTTCGGCACTAACACGACGGGGCTGCTCCACTCACAATGGGACTTTTTAGCGACACCTAAGTTCAACATTCATTGCACCTTCTCAGCCACTGCCTGCCTGTGGGCCTCCGGTACCCTATATGGTTTCATCAACCGGATGCACTTTTGAGGGTCCGTGACAATGTCATGTTTAATGACATGGGTACAACCTCATTTATCCGAGAACACATTGGAATTCCTAAGGAAAAACTCCCTTACTTCCTGAGCTTGGGGAGCTGTCAACGATTCAGATACTTTTACGTCACGGAATCCTCGGTGCAGTGGGATGCTGAGCAACTCAGCCACCATAGCAACTGGTGGCTCCTTCCAGGCTTTTAACAGATTCACATGATAAATATGTTCTTGTTTTCACTTATTGGGCTGGTGGACCTTGTAATTTTCGATATCTACAATTTCATAGGGCCCCTGCTGTCATTTTGCTGGAAGCTTACTTTCTGCAATGGGAATAAGAACCAGTACCCGATCCCCCAGGTTAAAAACCCGAAGTCGGGCCTTCTGATTGTAAATGCGGCTTTGAGCCTCCTGAGCCTGTCTCATATGTTCTCTCACGATTGGCATCACTGCTGAAATGAGATCCTGCATCTGTAGGACATGCTCCACCACAGAATGATGGGGAGAGGGCTCCTTCTCCCGTGATTCTTTAGCTATATCCAAGAGTCCCTGGGGATGTCGCCCATACAAGAGCTCAAATAGGGAAAAACCAGTGAAATACTGGGGTACCTCACACACAGCAAACAATAAATAAGGTAACAGACGGTCCCAAACTTTTCCATCTGCTTCAACCACCCTTTTCAGCATCCCTATGGGAGTTTTGTTAAAGCGTTCAACCAACCCATCAGTCTGAAGGTGGTAGACTGATGATGCCCTTAGTTGCTTTATCCCAAGTAGCTTGCACAAATCTCTCATTACCTTCGACATGAAAGATGTTCCCTGATCTGTCAAGATCTCCTTGGGGATACCAGTTCTGGCAAACATGTGAACTAGTTCCCTAGCAATGAACTTCGCTGAGGTGTTTCGCAGAGGAACCACTTCAGGATATCTGGTGGCATAGTCTAAAACCACTAGGATGTATTGATGTCCCCGTTCCGATCTTACCAGGGGCACTACCAAATCCATGGCAATTCTTTCAAAGGGTACCTCTATGATGGGCAGAGGCACCAAAGGACCCCGCTAATGAGGGACAGGGGACGTCAATTGACATTCTGGGTAAGACTCACTATAACCCCTAACCTCTGCAAACACCCCATGCCAATAAAACCTCCTCAGAATTCTTTGCTAAATTTTTTCTGTAGCAAGGTGGCCCCCTAGTGCAGTGTTCCTCAACCCTGTCCTCAAGGTCCAGCAACAGTGCATGTTTTGTGGAAATCCACAGCGGTAGTTAATTAGCTCTGCTGAGACACTAATTACCTCACCTGTGAATGTTTGTGGTTTTCTGCAAAACATGCACTGTTGGTAGGCCTTGAGGACAGGGTTGGGAAACTCTGCCCAAGTGGATTCTTATGGCTCAGATCCAGTACCACTCTGAGGTGTGACTGAGGTAAGATCAGTTGCTCAACAACCTCCCCATTTAAGTTATCTACTCAGTACAGAAGGTCATGGTTAACTGCAAAGTGGGGGAAAACTCTCTCAAGATGCTCAGACTGTGTTTTCTCATTAACCACAGTCACATTCTCCCAGGTTCTAGCCAAGGTAGGTTCCTGTAACTGGGCAGTGTCAAACTGGTCTTGGGAGCATTCTAACTCTGGCAGGTTAACGTCTTCTTGTGCTACCAGAGTCTCCCCTGATGTTTCTGCAAACACCTCTAAAGGGAAATTATCAGGCTCAGAGGGAGCTACTCTTGGTGCTGGGACTTTATCCCTCACATAGTCAAACTCTGCTTCACAGTCTGCTTCTAGGAAAACACCTGTGCTGGCAGAGCCCAGAGACTTAGCTTCCCACAACTTCCAGAACAGTGGGAAATCACATCCGAGGATGACACTGTGAACTAGAGCCTCAGACACAGCCACAATATGAAAGGCAGTCCCGACATGGGTCTCAAATTCCACTATGGCTGTTGAGTAAGTCTTCACATCGTTTCACTACCGAATGGCGTACTGGTAATAGTAGAAATCAGTTACACTTTGCCACTAGGGCTAAACCAATATGTACAACTTAGGTGTAAAAACACCTTTCCTTCATGGGCTAAAGGTCCACTTGTATGTATTAAGCTGAAGCCAATGAGAATTTACTGTATAATACTATAAAACAATAGCCATGTATAGTCTGTATGGTGATCTACGTCACAGGTACTGGTGAGGGTCTTTGCTGATCCCCCTCACTGGTGTTGTCCCAATGAGGTGTAGCTATCTCACTCACATACAATCACCCGACTAAATCTCACGGTAGTAAGTATTAAATATCATTACAAGTTGAATACCCATATGTGTATAGCATTGTTGGCTATGACTTCAGATAGAGTATTTCCATTGAAGTGGGGGGATTAGACTGCTTCTCATCTGAAGGTCTATTTACCAGGTAGTCAAATAAAAACCCCACAGGGGTCAAGGTATATAGGTATCTCGCCTTCACAGAAGGTATACTGGGGTACAAAAACAGTGGTGTAAACAGTGTATTTACATATGTATAGTGCTGCTCAACAATTGTTTCACCCCTCAAGCGGGGCGTCGTCAGGAGAAAAATAATGCACAAATCATAATACAGGTACAGTAAACCCCACCACCACCCGACAGAGTTTCCCACAACAATAGCCCAAGTCAGAGCTGTTTGACTGGCCAGTAGGCCAGGTTTAAATAGAGCAATCTATCTCTGCCCCCGCCTCCATTGGCCGCCCGTCCCGCCTCCAAGAGTGTGCAATATGAATGTTACCTGTAAATGTGCAGGTCTCTTGATCTATGCATATGCACCTGTGAGTGCCTCCAGCTGTGTATACCCAGACGGCGACTCGCCGTCCCCATTGCGCTGCCCAAGCCTCATTTTGGCTGTGATGTCACATCCTGTGATGTCACTTCTGGTTTGTTGCCAAGCGTCTTTGGCAACCTGGTGGCGCTATTCAAACTGGCTGCACAGCATTGTAAACAGTGTACTATGCGTGCCAAACTATATCATCATAGAACATAGTATATCCCCCACTGGACCTGATGCAGTTGTTCTTCCCATTAGCAACCAATCTACCCTGATTCCTAGGAGCTGCCCATAATTCTTATGTTAGTCATCTTAAAGGGACATACACCCTAATATAATAAGCAGACGTATCAACTCCTAAGGTGCGTATGGTTCTTGCAGCGATGGTTAAAGGGGCTATTCACCCCAAATATGGTCAGAACAGAAAAGAGGGCTGTGGAGATATTAATACTGGTGGTATGATCCACCACCAAGCTTATAAAAGGTGGCAGAGGAGGGGGGGGGGGGACCGGGGGAGAAATAAAGAGGGGAGAATGAACACAGGCTTGACAGCGCTGGGTGAGAGGACAAAACCCAGCATTGTTACAAGAAACATTTCACTGAGAGGTCTTCATTAAGCCCCCTTGGTGTAAGGGTGTCTATCCTAAAACTCCATGCTGCCTCCAGTTGCAACAACTTTCTATCAAGATTTCTATCAAGATCACCTCTTCTAATGCCACACTTCCAATGTTGGGAGTCCCCAGGCCCCAGAAGGATATGGCAAATGGATTTGCACTATGTATGGCGTTCATATGCCTTGCTACAGGGGTGTCCTTTTTATGTTTAATGTCCCCTACGTGTTCTAAAACCCTATCTTTGAGGGCCCTTGTGGTTTTGTGCCGACATAAAACAGATCACAATCACACCTGACTACACATACTACACCCTTAGTATTGCAGTTAAAAAAGGATCTGCATGCAGAAAACTGACTCCATTGAAAGCCTATGGGCCTGTTTCCACTGAATGTGATTTTTTGCATGCAGAATCTGCGAGTAGTGGAAACAGGCCCTGAATTAATGCATCTTTGTAAATAAACACGTTTTCACCTTCAAATCCAACCTGTGCAGACCTCAGTATTTTCATATATGTGATTGCTTGCTCTTGCCTTGTCTTGATAAGAATCTGAATGTGCAGATCCTTACATAATGATCTAGCCTTACCCAAATATTTCGATCACTTAAATACTGAGGGCTATTGTCTGCAATCATGGGTTTGAACTTGAATTTTGATGATGTATACTACTATGCCTTGGTTGCTGAAGAGGCCAAGGGTTGTTCCTTCCTGTATTTTGGCAGCTTACTCCAGAAAACATCTTCAGTAGATAATTTATTTAGTGCAAAAATATGTAAAACAGAAAATCTTGTCTGCAGAAGATGTGCAGGATATGCTGCAGGTCCTTAATTGGTTGCTGAAAAGTAAATTAGCCAAGGATAATTTTCTTGATACACCTGCTGCCCTGCTGATATTGCAGTTTTGACTACTATTCTGAAAGATGACAGGGAGTCTTTCTTTGACTTTTATTCTAAGAAAGAGAAAAGTATTATGCAAGCTTGTATCAATTCCCTGCAATCATTAATTGATTCACGAGCATGCAAATTTGAAAAAGCTTCAGTGTTATTAACAGCCTGGAAGGGAATGTTGTACTCCAAATCTCCTCCTGTGCCAGCAAGAAATCAGCCTAGGTCAATTAAGAAACAATTTGGTTCTGAGCCAGTCTTTGATGCATACCAAATTGAATATTTATTACCTAGGTATTGCTCCGCTAAAGTTAAACCATATGTGGGCGCATGTATGAGTGCTTTGAATGATTCTACTGATCAGGGAATCTGCAAAGGTCAAGCCAGTTTTGATATGGCTGCTTAACAGATTAAGGCTTATTATGGGTATTTAAGAGATGACAGAAAATACTTTTCTGATTCTTACAGTAAACAGAGTGAGGAATTTGTGGGCAGATGTTTGCAAGGTGTTGAATCTTTGCGTGCGAAAGGACTTTGTAAGCATCAACTAGTTTCTGCCTTAATTTCTGCTTATAAAGAAATCCTGAGCTCAGGTTGTTGTTCTTCTCCTTTAATTAACTCAATAAATGTATCTCATTTAGTGCAGAACATCCAGCCTGCAGCAGTCAGACAGAATGAAAATATATTACCCATCAAGAAACCGTTGGACTTCATTTTTAACTCTGACCAGATTGACCATTTGTTTAATTTTTTGAAGAGGGATAGGAAAGGTTTCATTGAATTTTATACGGCGAAAGAAGAGGAGTATGTGTCTGCATGTATTCGTGTGACTGAATCATTGTGGAAGCAAAAACCTTTTAAGCGTGAAGCAGCTTTTGCTCTGATTGCCATCTGGCGCCAACTCCTTTCTTCTGATTCCTACTCTCTCTCTCTTACTGTTAATCTTCTCAATAACTCTTACCCTGACCCGAATGTACAACCTACTCCCATTTAAACAATCTAAAGTGACCTCACTACAAACTGCTGTCAAAACTACACCTTGGTCCTGGCAAATAATGGATACCGAGCCAAAATCTAAGTCCCTGTTTACAGCAACCACTTCCAGAAATGCTCATGTTATTGATTCTGTAACTTCAAAGACTTTGGCTCCCAGATCAATCGTGTTCAAAACTAGTTATGCATCCAAAAAGAAGAAATATTTTCCCACGGCCTCCATTCATCCTGTGCAGTCTCCAGCTGATTCCTGCCAGCCTGCCATTCCTACAGTGTGCCAGCCTGCCATTCCTGCAGTGTGCCAGCCTGCATTCCTGCAGTGTGCCAGCCTGCCATTCCTGCAGTGTGCCAGCCTGCCATTCCTGCAGTGTGCCAGCCTGCCATTCCTACAGTGTGCCAGCCTGCCATCCCTACAGTGTGCCAGCCTGCCATCCCTACAGTGTGCCAGCCTGACATTCCTACAGTGTGCCAGCCTGACATTCCTACAGTGTGCCAGCCTGACATTCCTACAGTGTGCCAGCCTGCCATTCCTACAGTGTGCCTGCCGTTTCTACAGTGTGCCAGCCTGCCGTTCCTACAGTGTGTCAGTCTGCCAGTTCTACAGTGTGCCAGCCCGCAGAGCTTTGCATCCAGTCTGCAGAACTTTGCATCCAACCCTCAGAGACTTGCATCCAGCCCATAGAGCTTTGCATTCAACCGTCAGAGACTTGCATCCAGCCCGCAGAGCTTTACATCTGGCCTGCAGAGCTATGCATCCAGCCCGCAGAGCTATGCATCCAGCCGTAGAGTGTTGCATCCAGCCCGCAGGGTGTTGCATCTAGCCCGCAGGGAGTTGCATCCAGCCCGCAGAGTGTGGCATCCAGCCTGCAGAGTGTGGCATCCAGCCTGCAGAGTGTGGCATCCAGCCTGCAGAGTGTTGCATCCAGCCTGCAGAGTGTTGCATCCAGCCTGCAGAGTGTTGCATCCAGCCCGCAGAGTGTTGCATACAGCCCGCAGAGTGTTGCATCCAGCCCGCAGAGTGTTGCATCCAGCCCACACAGGCATTGCTTCAGCCCGCACAAGCATTGCTCCAGCCTGCACAGGCTTCATTAGGATTTCAGCTAACGGCCCAGCCAGGTGCCCAACTAACGGCCCAGCCAGGGGCTCAGTCAACAGCTCAGTCAGATCCCTGATGTTGTTCAGCCTGCTGCCTCCCTGTCTGAAGCTCACCAGCCTGCTGCCTCCCTGTCTGAAGCTCACCAGCCTGCTGCCTCCCTGTCTGAAGCTCACCAGCCTGCTGCCTCCCTGTCTGAAGCTCACCAGCCTGCTGCCTCCCTGTCTGAAGCTCACCAGCCTGCTGCCCCCCTGTCTGAAGCTCACCAGCCAGCTGCTTCACTGTCTGAAGTATTTCAACCTGCTGCTGTCCTGTCTGAAACCAAGCAGTATGTTTCCCTGCCTGCTAGTCTCCAGGTCATTGCCCAGCCTGATGTTCTGCTGGATGCTTTCCGGCCTCCTGCCATCCAGCTTCCTGATGCTCAGCCTTGGATTCAGCCAGTTTCATGGTCCTCTGCTGACCCCCAGTTTATGCAAACTTTGGTTGGCATGCATTCTCTAAAGACTTTTTTAGGCACCCTGCTCCCGCAAGCTATTGCTGGCATCCTATTTGCAAAGACTTTTGATGATGCTCAGTTACTACATGCTCGTGTTGGCATTCAGTTTCCTCCTGTTTATGTTGCTGTCCAGTTGATACAGACTTGTGTTCCTGCTGCTGCTGCTGCCTAGCCATTAAAGACTTCTGCTGCTGCTGCTCAGCCATTAAAGACCTCTGCTGCTGCTGCTGCCCAGCCATTAAAGACTTTTGCAGCTGCACCTGATGGTATCCTGTCTGCTGCTGCTCCTGGTGGTATCCTGTCTGCTGCTGCTCTGGGTGGTATCCTATCTCCTGCTCTTCCTGATGGTATCCTGTCTGCTACTCCTGCGTGTGGTATCCAGCCTGCTGCTCTTCCTGATGGTATCCAGTTTGCTGCTCCTCTTCATGGTACCCAGTTTGCGGCTCCTCTTCATGGTACCAAGCTTGCTGCTCCTCTTGATGGTACCCAGTTTGCTGCTCCTCCGGGTGGTATCCTGTCTGTTTTTCCCTTTGATGCCAAGTCTGATGTACCTCCTGGTGATACTTGCTCTGCAGATCCTCCTGATTGATTCTAGTTTGCTATACTGCCTAGTCATAAACAGCCAGAGGGTGTTAAAACTGTTGTCCAGCCTAAAAGACTCGTTGCTGCCTCATTTGAGACCTGCCAGTTTGCTTTTTACTCCAGATCATCTCCGGGTTACTGCTCTGTTTACTTGGTCTGGTGGTTTCCAGTTGCCTGGGCCATGGGACCCAGGTGGATGTCCAAGTAAAGTTCTTGTGGAGCGTCTTGGACAGGGCCGGGCCGAGGCATAGGCTGGAGAGGCTCCAGCCTCAGGGCGCAGTGTAGGAGGGGGCGCACAATTCATTCAGCTGTCATTCCTAATTGTGTGTGAAGCAGTAAGAAATAAGAAAAGGGGATACATAGCAGTGACTGCAAGCCAGATAACTAGATACTAAGGTGTTGGGGAGGTTGTGGGCCCTGTGGCACCTCTTAGTCTAATAGCAATCAGTGTGTGATGGCTGGGGTGGGAGGGATGGAGGGGCGCATTTTGGTGTCTCAGCCTTGGGTGCTGGAGGACCTTGTCCCTGCTCTGGTCTTGGAGTCCGCTCCTGAAGAGGGGGGGTAATATCAGGCTCTATGTCGTTGTCATCCTGCTGGTGGCAGCACTGAGGAACTTTGGTATGGACTTCCGCTGTCTACCTGCATATGGCTCTTGTCTTGCTGGGAGCTGTGCAGTTCCCCAGCTCACCAGGAGATGAAACTGTGAGGAAATTCTGGCCAGTCACCTTATCAATGTGCTGCATACTTAAGGGTGGTTTTGCTAGCAGCACATTGCTTGATCATTCTAGAACTTTTGCAGTGTTTGTGACTCTTGCCATTTTTCCTGTGCTTCCTGATCCTTGCCCTTGTACTCTGAACTCCTGGTATTGACCCTTGCTAGTCCGACTATTCTCTTTGCCTACTGTATTCCTGATATATTCTGTTTGCCTGGTTTGATTATTGCCTGTCTGACTTGTCTATTGTATGCCGATTTGGTTTATACACTCCTGTATATATTGTGAGATCTGTGTTCCTGTGTATGCCACAGGGGAGGACTGGCCAGGGGGGAAGGGGGGAGATTTCCCCCCAGGCTGCCTCTCATTTAATGATTTAGGGCTGGTAAAGGGCCTGGTACATTCAGGTTTTTGTATAAGGCAATGTGAACCACTAGGTTAGCTGGCTGAGGAAAATAAAAGCACAATTAGAGAGCAATTAGAGGGCGGGCAAGCTGGTAAATATACACAGCATGATGCAGAGCAGAAGCTTACCTGCAGGGTCTGTGGGTAAAAAATGTGTCCGGTCTCTTAGGCCTGGTTCACATTAGCGTTCGCCTGATCGGATCCGGACCGTATACTGTACAAACGGAACGTACGTTCGGCATAGCAATGCAAAGTCTATGCGGACATTCACATGCGTCCATTCCGTACAGAACGGAGCCGGATCGGATCCGGACTCCGGACACTTTTCCAACATGCGCTATTTTTCGGGTCCGGATCATCCGGCCCAGGCACCCGGGCCGGATCCTGACCAGAACATGCGGCCATGCTGTGCAATGAGAAACGGATGTTTCTCATCACACTGGCAATAGAACCGGATGATTTCAGCACCGGTCCTATGCCACTTGGGGGGCCCGGACTACCCGCCGGTATCCCCCATGCTTGCGGTGCCTTTCTGGCACTACAATGTATCTAGTTCCGGCTACTTTATTGTAGCCGGAACTGATACATTCTGGATCCGCAACTTGTGGCAACTTGTGGCCACTGCAGAAACCCGTATGGTCTCTTTGCGGGACCCGGACCCCCGGACACTTGCGGACTTGAACCGCAAGTGTGAACGGGGCCTTACAGTCCCTCTTTGGACATAATTGTGTGTTTGGAGGGGGTGAGCCTTGGGAAATTAAGGTGGCCATACATCTGTCGACTGTTTGATCAACCAACTGTTTTGATAATTATTATCGAATTCGATGAATATCCGTGCTGCCACAAGCATGCCCAATCAATGATTTCACTAATTTCAGGCGGAATTTGGTTGAGTTTGAGATGCTGGGAAATCTCAGGCCGATGTGGTTGATCGGGTGCACAGCGGTAATGGCATGCGATAATCATGAAATACGGACACGACGGAAACCCCTGTCGGTCTGTCATCCCTCCAAAAGTATTATGTGACCCTGATGCCTGTGCATTTATACTTTCACGCAGCACTGTCCTGCAAGCGTCCGTGCTGTACTTCCGCATTGGCGCCACATGTGACTACCCGCATACAGCACGTGCAGGGGCAAATCCAGGATTTTCAAGGGGGGGATTCCTGAAAGCGGCATGTGGGCGTGGCCAAAACATGATGTGCGTGGAGCCAAATACTAGCAGTTTATAGGCTAAATTGCACCCAGGGCGAGGGCGTAAAATGTGCCCCAATGTGGAGACAGGTATAGGTGCCCACAGTATAGGTAGCCAGCCGAGTATAGGTAGCCCATATAGTTGCCCCCAGTATAGGTTAGATAGGTATATGGCTCCAGTATAGGTTAGATAGGTATATGGCTCCAGTATAGGTTACATAGGTATATGCCCCCCAGTATAGGTTAGATAGGTATATGCCCCAGTATAGATTAGCTAGGTACATGCCCCAGTATAGATTAGCTAGGTATATGCCCCAGTATAGGTTAGATAGGTATATGCCCCAGTATAGATTAGATAGCTATATGCCTCCAGTATAGGTTAGATAGGTATATGGCTCCAGTATAGGTTAGACAGGTACATGCCCCCCAGTATAGATTAGATAGGTATATGCCCCCCAGTATAGATTATATAGGTATATGCCCCCCAGTATAGATTAGATAGGTATATGCCCCTCAGTATAGCTTAGATAGGTATATGCCCCAGTATAGGTTAGATAGGTATATTCCCCAGTATAGGTTAGATAGGTATATGCCCCAGTATAGGTTAGGTATATGCCCCAGTATAGGTTACTAGGTTAGATAGGTATATGCCCCAGTATAGATTAGATAGGTATATGCCCCCAGTATAGATTAGATAGGTATATGCCCCCAGTATAGCTTAGATAGGTATATGCCCCAGTATAGATTAGATAGGTATATGCCCCAGTATAGATTAGATAGGTATATGCCCCCCAGTATAGATTAGATAGGTATTTGCCCCCCAGTATAGATTAGATAGGTATATGCCCCCCAGTATAGATTAGATAGGTATATGTCCCCCAGTATAGATTAGATAGGTATATGCCCCCCAGTATAAATTAGATAGGTATATGCCCCTCAGTATAGCTTAGATAGGTACATGCCCCAGTATAGGTTAGATAGGTATATGCCCCAGTATAGATTAGATAGGTATATGCCCCCCAGTATAGATTAGATAGGTATATGCCCCCCAGTATAGATTAGATAGGTATATGCCCCCCAGTATAGATTAGATAGGTATATGCCCCTCAGTATAGCTTAGATAGGAACATGCCCCAGTATAGGTTACATAGGTCTATCCCCCGGAATATGTTTGATAGGTAGGCGGGGGTGGGGGGAGCGGGGAGAGAGGAGTTTCCACTTACCTGCCTTCATCCTGCACGCAGCTTCTATCTTCTGCTTGTCCCGGCGCGCGTTGCATCGGTAAGAGCTCCCCCTGTGATGACATGCGGTACATCATCACAGGGGGCGCTGTTACCATAGCGACAGATGCCGGGACAGGAAGTACATGGAAGCCGCACAGGATCCAGGCACCGTAAGTGTCTTCTCTCCCCGCAGCTCTGCCCGCCGGCAGCAGCAACCGACCCGAGGCCCACTGCAGCGCCGCACACATATCCTTCTGGTCGCGGGGGGGGGGGGGTGTTCCAGACACCCGGAATACCCCCTTCGGTGCGCCAGTGACGTGGGGTGCATGTGTGATGTCATTTAAGCTGAGGCTGCCATGAAAACGGGCCTCTAGTTTGTGTTTTCCCCCCAGGCCAAAAGGTCCCAGTCCTCCCCTGGTATGCCATTGTATATATTGTGTGATCTGTGTTATTGCATAATGTTGTATATATCTGTATAGTTAGTCAGTTAGAGGGGTTCTGGTATTTGATTCATTGTGTTGCTGATTGTATGCTTGTATGTGTATGCTGGTTGTACGTTTGAATTGCTGCACCTTTGTAAATAAACACGTTTTCACCTTCAAATCCAACCTGTGCAGACCTCAGTATTTTCATATATGTGATCGTTTGCTCTTGCCTTGTCTTGATAAGAATCTGCATGTGCAAATCCTTACGCTTATTGTAAAATTCCTGTTTACAGATTTAGCCATAAAGTTTTTAATACTTGGCATAAAGGGGCAGGCCTTACAGTGTCCACACTTAAATGATCCATTAAGTTTTGGTGGTAGCCATATAAGATGAGTGTTCACGTCCCCTTGCTTGGTGTGTGTGCTGTGCACTAGCATATCTCTTCAATTTTCACTCCGTCGATATGTGACAGATGGTCTTATTTGCAGATGTTTTGTGTGCTCTTTGTCCTGATGTAAAATCGGCCAATAATGTTCCAGGATCTTGAAGATCTGGTGTGATTGGTTGGAAAACATCCCTATTAATCTTAAAGAGAATCTGTATTGTTAAAATCGCTCAAAAGTAAACATACCAGTGCGTTAGGGGACATCTCCTATTACCCTCTGTCACAATTTCACCGCTCCTCGCCGCATTAAAAGTGGTTAAAAACAGTTTTAAAGTTTGTTTGTAAACAAACAAAATGGCCACCAAAACAGGAAGTAGGTTGATGTACAATATGTCCACACATAGAAAATACATCCATACATAAGCAGGCTGTATACAGCCTTCCTTTTGAATCTCAAGAGATCATTTGTGTGTTTCCCCCATGCACTGAAGTTTCAGGCTGCTCTTTTCTTCTTGCAAACAGCTTTGCCCTTGTTTGTAATTCCTCAGTATGTGAAAGCCCAGCCAGCTCAGAGGACGATTTATCCAGCTGATTAGAGCAGCTTCTCTCTTCTCTCTTATCTAAATAAGAAGTTTTAAATCAGGATGATACCATTTATTGGCTAACTACAAATGAATAAGAATAAACAAGCTTTCGGCCTTGCAGCCTTCGTCAGGTTTATATCCTGTTAGTTTGCAAGCTGGTGGTACAGACAGCTTATATACATGCAACATCAAAAAGGAAAAACAGATATTTTTTTCAAGCATAAATACATCATTAAGATGCCTTAATACAAACAGACCATCTAAATGGGGTAAGATAAGGATCCTTGTTTACTTTATTGCTCACAGACCTGGTATTAGGATTGACCCAGAGGTATCGTAAATTCTTAGTTCACAAGTTCAGCTAGGGTGGCTGAGACAGTTCATATATCATCAATCTCATACCAATATAGAAAGTTGTTGTCCTTATTCAGACCCTTCTGCACAGCTTTGAAACAATTTATAAATTTTGTTTCTGCTATTAATCGGTCATTTGACGTTTTGAAGCCGCCCTTCAGGGCAGTGACACGAAGATCATCCATGCTGTGTCCGTTGGACCGAAAGTGTGTAGCAACTGGGAGTCCAGATTTGGTATCATTAATAGTGTGCCTGTGTCCATTCATACGTTTGCGCAGAGTTTGTCCAGTTTCTCCCACGTACATAACATTGGGGCATTTAGCACACATGATCAGATATACCAGATTGGTGGACCCACAAGAAAATTTACCTTGTATTCTGTACTCCTGTTGTGAACCTGGTATCGTTACCCTGTCAGTGGAGTAAATGTGTCTGCAGGTCCCACATATTTTTTGTCGGCAGGGTGATGTTCCGTTTTGTTGAGGCCTATTCAAAGAGCTCCTGACAATCATCTGTTTTAGATTGTGTGGTTGCCGATATGACAAGAGTGGAGGTTTAGGGAATATCGTTCTCAGTCTGTGATCCTTGTGTAAAATGGGATGAAGTTCCTTAGCAATCCTCCTTAAGATTTCCAGGTGTTGGTTGTAGGTGACAACCAAAGGGACACGTTCCTCTTTCTGTTTTTGCTTATATTTCAGGAGTTCAGTCCTGGGGATGTTGCTGGCTTTCCTGATTTGGGCCTCAGCCATGGGAGGACTGTAACCTTGTTTAATGAAAGTGTTCTTAAGGTGATCCAGGTGCTTGTCTCTGTCCATCCTGTCAGAACAAATCCGGTTGTACCTTATAGCTTGGCTGTAAATTATAGAGTTCTTAATGTGCTTGGGATGAAAACTGTCATATCTTAGGTATGTGGGACGGTCTGTAGGTTTGCGATACACAGAGGTTTGTATGTTGTTACCCCTGATGTATATGGTGGTGTCCAGAAAGTTAATCTCTGTGTGAGAGTAGGTAAGTTTCAATTTGATTGTAGGATGGAAGGCATTGAAGTTCCTGTGGAACTGGAGAAGATCATCCTCACTTGTGGACCAGATGATTAAAATATCATCAATGAAGCGGAAGTAGGCCAAGGTTATGTACGTGGGAGAAACTGGACAAACTCTGCGCAAACGTATGAATGGACACAGGCACACTATTAATGATACCAAATCTGGACTCCCAGTTGCTACACACTTTCGGTCCAATGGACACAGCATGGATGATCTTCGTGTCACTGCCCTGAAGGGCGGCTTCAAAACGTCAAATGACCGATTAATAGCAGAAACAAAATTTATAAATTGTTTCAAAGCTGTGCAGAAGGGTCTGAATAAGGACAACAACTTTCTATATTGGTATGAGATTGATGATATATGAACTGTCTCAGCCACCCTAGCTGAACTTGTGAACTAAGAATTTACGATACCTCTGGGTCAATCCTAATACCAGGTCTGTGAGCAATAAAGTAAACAAGGATCCTTATCTTACCCCATTTAGATGGTCTGTTTGTATTAAGGCATCTTAATGATGTATTTATGCTTGAAAAAAATATCTGTTTTTCCTTTTTGATGTTGCATGTATATAAGCTGTCTGTACCACCAGCTTGCAAACTAACAGGATATAAACCTGACGAAGGCTGCAAGGCCGAAAGCTTGTTTATTCTTATTCATTTGTAGTTAGCCAATAAATGGTATCATCCTGATTTAAAACTTCTTGCTTTTACTGATGGCTAACACGGTACAATACCCTACTGCTACTACTTATCTAAATAACACACAGGCAGTGTGCATAGAGGGGCCAGAAAGGATGAGTTCATAGCAGAACCACAACACT
Source organism: Hyperolius riggenbachi (assembly GCF_040937935.1). Taxonomy (NCBI): domain Eukaryota; kingdom Metazoa; phylum Chordata; class Amphibia; order Anura; family Hyperoliidae; genus Hyperolius; species Hyperolius riggenbachi. Next base: position 310,305,660 of record NC_090646.1, on the reverse strand, counting down.
GAAGAACTTGGCAGCCTTCCAGACACAGGCCGACAAGTCTGACAGGGGAAAGATACATTGATTTATTACAGAGACTGTCATAGTAGAAAGTGCTGCAGTTAGCCAGAACACATTAGAATAGCTTTTAGAACATGTAGGATGATAAAAAACAGGACGCAATTTTTGTTACGGAGTCTCTTTAATGTCGGTTTGTTTGTCTGTGGTGGGGTATGTTTCGGTGCAAGGGTATCAGTAAGTTTTTTTTGTTTTTGCCCTTGTATATGCCCTTTCAATGGTCTTTTCGGGGAACCCTCTCTGGCGAAATCTATGCCTGAATAGGTTGCTTTCTTCCTCGAACAGCTCCTCAGTTGAGCAGTTTCTCCTTGCTGTCAGGAACTGTCCGATTGGGATTACTGCTTTCAAAGATTTCGGATGTGCACTTTTCCAATGCAACAAGGAATTTGTTGCTGTTGTTTTACGAAAGATTTTTGTCTTCAAATTTCCACCGCTATTCTTACTGATTTCTAAGTCCAAAAACGTGATTTTATGCAGATGAATTTCATACGTAAAGTGCATACCAATCTTATTGTTAAGAATCTTAAAGAAATCTACAAACCGATCCCCAGGGCCTTCCCATAACACCAAGATGTTGTCAATAAATCTTCCCCAAAAGGCAATATGTGATGTAAAAAAGGACAGATCCTCATTGAAAACCCCTGTATCCTCCCACCAGCCCAGGAACAGATTGACATACGATGGGGCACACAATGTCCCCATCACACTGCCCCTGAGCTGGTGGTAACACCTGTCGCCAATGATGAAAGTGTTGTGAGTCAAAATGAATTTTGAGGGACTTCAGCAGAAAATCAGAGTGTGCAGCCAGATGGGTACCTCTGCTTGGATGCCGAGATCATGTTGTATATTGCTATAAAGCGACTCGACATCCAAACTAGCAAGGCTTGAACTCCACCTGCCCCGACCTCGGCCTGTGACCCCTACTACGTCTTTGTCTTCTGTCCTTGGATTTGATACAGTGATCTCTACACCGCAGTGTCTCCTGTTCTCTGACTTACTGTTAGGGTCTCCTCTTGAGTGCAACCTGGTGAATAATAGGCAGCTGAAAGTCCATCGTCCCTTGCGGGCGCTCTGGTGAACACCTGTGGGCACTTAGACTCTGCGCTTTTGGGGGTTCCTCATCTCAGTGGGGAAGTCAACAGGTTGCCATCTGCCGTAACACAGTCTTTTAGGGTATGTCTCTATGCCCATTCTTCTTTGCAAAACAGCTCCAGCTCAGTCAGATTACATGGACAGCGTTTGTGAACAGCAGTTTTCAGATCTTGCCACAGATTCTGGATTGGATTTAGATCTGGAATTTGACTGGGCCATTTTAACACATGGATATGTTTTGTTTTAAACCATTCCACTGTTGCCCTGGCTTTATGTTTAGCGTCGTTGTTCTGCTGGAAGGTGAACCTCCGCCCCAGTCTCAAGTGTTTTGCAGACTCCAAGAGGATTTCTTCCAAGATTGCCCTGTATTTGGCTCCATCCATCTTCCCATCAACTCTGACCAGCTTCCCTGTCCCTGCTGAAAAGAGTCACCCCCAGAGCATGATGCTGCCACCACCATATTTGACAGTGTGTATGGTGTGTTCAGAGTGATGTGCAGTTTTAGTTTTCCGCCACACATAGTGTTTTGCATTTTAGCCAAAAAGTTCCATTTTGGTCTCATCTGACCAACGCATCTTCTTCCACATGTTTGCTGTGTCCCCCACATGGCTTGTGGCAAACTGCAAATGGGACTTCTTATACTTTTCTGTTAACAATGGCTTTCTTCTTGCTACTCTTCCATAAAGGCCAACTTTGTGCAGTGCATGACTAATAGTTGTCCTATGGACAGATTCCCCCACCTGAGCTGTAGATCTCTGCAGCTCATCCAGAGTCACCATGGGCCTCTTGACTGCATTTCTCATCAGCGCTCTCCTTGTTCGACATGTGAGTTTAGGTGGATGGCCTTGTCTTCGTAGATCTACAGTTGTGCCATACTCCTTCCATTTCTGAATGATCGCTTACAGGGTCGGACTGGGCCACAGTAGTACACTTTTTTCCCTCGGTGGGCCCCGCCTCCAGGTTTCTGGTGGGCCCCCCCTCCTTGTCTGACAGAGCTCCAATTGCTGCCTGCAGCACAAAAATTCTCTTCTCAGTGCTGTAATCACTCATGCTGAGAGCAGTGGCGTAGCTAAGGAGCTCTGGGCCTCGATGCAAATCTTACATTGGGGCCCCCCAAGCACTCTATACATAATTGATACGGAGAACCAAAACCTGCCAATGGCAACTACAGTGTCAGAGGTGCAAGAAGGGGATGGGAAGGAAATAGCTTGTTAATGATTACCACTGTTCAAAGTATCTATAGAAATGATTATTATGAGCAAAGGACCAATAGAGCGGTAATACTGTTGTTGAGGGAGGGCCCTTCGGGGCCCCTTTGGCCCAAGGGCCTGATGCGGTCGCAATCTCTGCAACCTTTGCGGTCACAACCTCTGCAAAGTAGGACATTACTTTATATTGGAGGAGGGGACTCTATGCAAAGTTTTGCTGGGCAGCAGTGTCTCTGAATTACAATGCTGCTAAGATCATGTACATTTGGCCCTGTTCATAATACATCATGACCACGCCCACCTTCCAGTGCATTTTTTCACCGCAATCATGGGATGTGTGGGCCCCAGGTTGAAATTTATTTGGTGGGCCCCCAGTGTCCCAGTCTGACCCTGATCGCTTAAACAGTGCTCCGTTGGATGTTCAAGGGTTTGGAAATCTTTTTGTAGCCTAAGCCTGCTTTAAATTTCTCAATAACTTTATCCCTGACCTTTCTGGTGTGTTCTTGGACTTCATGGTGTTGTTGCTCCCAATATTCTCTTAGATGTCTGAGGCCATCACAGAGCAGCTGTATTTGTACTGACATTAGATTACACACAGGTGCACTCTATTTAGTCATTATCACTCAACAGGCAATGTCTATGGGCAACTGACTGCACTCAGACCAAAGGGGGCTAAATAATTACGCACGCCCCACTTTGCAGTTATTTATTTGTAAAAAAAAATGTTTGGAATCATGTATGATTTTCGTTCCACTTCTCACGTGTACACCACTTTGTATTGGTCTTTCACATGGAATTCCAATAAAATTGATTCATGTTTGTGGCAGTAATATGACAAAAGGGGGCCGAATACTTTTGCAAACCACTGTATGTTCATTGTTGACACGGTGCATGCGAAGAATCCATTTATAAATATCAGTTATAAACTTTATCACTAACTATTTATGGTCTCACTAGACACCAGTCTTAGTAAAAGCAATTTTTTATATATTTCCATGAGGCAAATAGCCTTTTAGAGTGGCGCCTTGGGACACCATTTTCCCTGTGGGGATTAGATATAGCGCGCAGAACATTGAGTGGGGAGGCTATGTTACAGAGGGATGAGATTGTGTCGCAGGTGGGGAAGGAGTGTGAGGAGAGCAGGGAGGCGAGAGGCATGAACAATCTATTAAAATTGGTTTCAGGAAATTGACCAAATTATATTAACAAAAATCGAGAGCATGGTGGAATATTAAAGCGGTATAAAACCCTGACATAATATTCAATAAAAACATGTTTTCCTACTTTTTATATGCCTTACGGTTATCATATTTGCATTTGTTCATAAGTATTATTATTCATTTAGAAATTACAAGTTCCCAAAAGTACAGCTTTTTGCTTTGAGAGCTGTCTTTGCATTTCATTAAAGAGGAACTTCAGCCTAAACAAACATACTGTCATTAAGTTACATTAGTTATGTTAATTAAAATAGATAGGTAATATAATCTCTTACCCACCCTGTTTTAAAAGAACAGACAAATGTTTGATTTCATGAGGGCAGCCATCTTTTTGATTGAAAGGAGGTGACAGGGAGCATGAGACACAGTCCAACTGTCCTGTGTGCTGTTCACCCCTCCCAGTTGCTAGACAACGTGAATAACAACATAGGAAATCCCATCATGCTTTGCACAGCATCAGGGAAAAAAAGCCCGGGCAGTTTTCTTTGATGGGTGGAGCTTAGCTAAAAATGCAGCTAAAAATGATGCTTTGGTAAGTAAAACAAAGTTCTGATGCTGTGAAACTGTTAAAGAAACACCAAGCTTTTTCAGTTCTGCTGAGTAGATTTTTAGTCCGGAGGTTCACTTTAATAACTGGTTTTATTCATTATGTATTGAAGGCAGAAATGCTTTGAGTTTCTGTCTGTGTCCAGGAGCTTCTGCACAGTTAGAGAATGTGTCACTATCCTCACTTGATACAATTAAGTAAACACAAGATAACATTATCTCCACTTTCGGATGCACTGAACTTTTAAGTCCTGTGTGTAACCCTTTGAATGCTGTTCTAGTAAAAAAAATGCTGGTTGTGTATAATATGCTGTAAATAATTTTTTTAGAGTAAAGAAGAAATGCTGGGTTTTATTCCGCTTTAAATATTCTAAGAACTATGTACAAGCCCATAGAGCCCCTTTGTGGCTACGGGTTCAAATTTTCCCTTACAAAAACTTTACCTGATCATTTCAAGAAATGGTGGGATGATAATCTTCTAAGGTCAGTTTGGGATTGATGCAGGAATTGGAAGAAAATGATTCAAAAGAAGCTGACAAACAAATAACAGAGATCTTGGAATCTCTGAAACCCTTTAGTGACCACGGTTCTTTCACAATTAAGAACAATCAATTAAAATCTCATATTGAGAAATATAATAAAGATTTAGTCACTAGAAAAGATAGCAAGTTTGAACAGGATAAACTTGCTTATAAATTGGGTTACGCCTATAGATGGGGGAAACCACCCCCAACCATAAAGGTAGAAAACCTCTCAATCACCCCCCTAAGAAACCTCCTCTTAGTACTCCAGCAGGTCAGAGTGCATTGGAGGATTCTGACTCTTTAGTGGGGGCAGAAAGTATAATATTAACATCAACTGGACAGAGTTCAACTACGAGTGTCCGTCCGAACACTCGGTCACAGAATCCCACAAAGAAAAATTATAATAAAGTTAAAAACAAACCAATGAAAGGCATACATAAAGAAAATAATAAGAGGACCTATTAACACATATTTAACAGAATGTGGACAGGAGAAAAAAAGAAGAACCGAGAGCCCAAAATGGTGTAGTATGTTCAGGCAGGAGGATAATTAGAATGAGTATAAATAAATACTCACAAGCCAGGGTTACCTCCAGGCAACCACTGTATAGGCAGGTGAGGAGATTAACCTGTCCCCACTCAGGATTAAGAAGTCGCTCTCTGTAGATATGAAGAAAGATGGGGTATCCTCCTCCACCAAGGGTGGATGTTAGATGTATTCTATTCGAGAACAGAGGCGCCAAAAGGATAAAAACAATATTTAAAAGTTTTAAAATTGCTTAGGAGGCAGTGGTGGACTTACCTCCTACAAGCAGGCACAATGAACTGTGTATTCAAAAAAGGGTACGTTTATCGGTACACTCCAAGGGTAGATTGCAATGCGTTTCGCAGGTCAAGCCCACTTCATCAGGCAAATACAGGAAGGAGTACACAGCAGTATGTCCGGGTAGAACCTGGCGCCTCAGGTTCTACCCGGACATACTGCTGTGTACTCCTTGCCTGCTTGTAGGAGGTAAGTTCACCACTGCCTCCTAAGCAATTTTAAAACTTTTAAATATTGTGACGGTTGAGTGCCACAACTCAGACGTCTGATTATTGGTGATCTGCGGAATCACCAACAATGCAGATGCTATACTCGATTATGTGTGATCACCAATAATACCAGTATAGCAAGACCAAGATCAGAGTGTGTAGTGTTTGGTGCAACCGTAACTTCAATGATTTTACAGGACCTTACCAAAGGAGTTGGTAAGGAACAATCTGGATACAAACAAGACGGATAGGCAATAGGCTCCCCAGTGAGACTGGGAAGGATACAGACAGAGAATACGGTGGTAGTTTAGCTAGTCTCTGCCAGGGGTGCCGGCGAGAGACAAGAACCAATCAGACAGATAATAACAGACATACACCAGATAGTAAACCAGTCCTATCAGCGGAGCTAGCTAAACTGGCAGCAAGAAGCTACCCTAGGCCTTTCCAGTGGAACTGGAAAGGTGACACAAATGACTCAGACCGCTTTGTTTAAACCTTTCAGGAGAGCTGAGAAGGTACCAAAAACACTAAGCTATACCTCACCAGTGGAGCAGGTGAGGATAGTAAATACATAACAGGTGTTCAACAGTGGAGCTGATGAGCCTCAGACCACGCAGAGTAGGCCCCTACAGAGAAGCAGGCTGGCACTAGCTGAACCTAATAAAGGCTAGACCTCTACAGAGGTGCTGGTGAGGCACTGAAGATACACAGGCCGTCCGTATAATAAAGTACAAACCCCAGCAAGCTGGGGATACTGAAACTGGAATAGAATCTCCCGAGGAGCGGGTGATTCAGACAATACTGCAGGCTAGTGATAACCTGAAACACAAACAGAACTGCACTAAAGAACAGCTTCACCAGCGGAGCTGGTGAAGCTAGCACCTCACCAGTGGCAAGGACCCACTGGTGAGCAGAGTAGTCTGACAGGCAAGGCTCGGCAACAGAGAGGTACGTATCGGTACAGAATCATGAGACAAGAGAGTAATCGGTAATCAAGCAGAGGTTCAGCAACTAGAAGACAGACAGGCGGAAGCACAAGATCAGAAAGCAGGATCAGAGTCAGAGTAGTTAGCCAAGAGTCATACACAGAAATCCATACAATACAATCTCCTAGTCTAGGTGTGAAGTCCTTAGCATCAACACCCGGGAACTAGTCTAACAGATAACAGAAGCAATAAAGCAATATCCTAGTCTAGGTGTGAAATCCTTAGCATCACACCTGGGATCTAGTCTAACAGACAAGACAGTAATACACAGTAATCCTAAACTTGGGTGTGAGGTCCTTGGTCTCAACACCCTGGAACTGGTCTAAAGTATAACACAGTAATGACACAGTAATCCTAAGCTTGGGTGTGAGGTCCTTGGTCTCAACACCCTGGAACTGGTCTAAAGTATAACACAGTAATGACACAGTAATCCTAAGCTTGGGTGTGAGGTCCCCGGTCTCAACACCCTGGAACTGGTCTAAAGTATAACACAGTAATGACACAGTAATCCTAAACTTGGTCTGAGCGCTGACACACAAGCGTTCACGACAACAGACAGCGCCAGACTAAAAGCCGAAGGCTTAAGAAGCAGAGGAGACCTCACTGGCACGCCCCCTGCTGCAGCCAATCCGGGCGCCGTGAGTCTCCTCCTCTGTCAGCTGACCAGCCGGTCAGTTGACGAGCGCTCTCCCAGGATAAAGGTCCAGTCTATGCGCGCGGCAGCGACCTTACAGGAAGAAGGTAGTTCCGTCCACGGCGTCCTAGACGCCGGAGGGACGGACAGGGGCTCAGAGGCAGCCGCGGTGGCAACGCAGTCCGCCGTTGCTGCGCTCATTACAAATATTGTTTTTATCCTTTTGGCACCTCTGTTCTCGAATATAATAAGAATGTGGACAGGATTTTCAGGAGGAGGGGGAGGGAGACGCAGAAACCCTTCAGTTTGACCACAATCCTCTTCCTCGTCACCTTTTTTAGGGGACAGATTGAACATTTAGAGATGAGGGCTGTGTCTGATACCATGGACGCCTCACAAAAGAGATGATATGCAAATTATTAACATCTCTGCTGAACAACTATCTAACGGATTAATTACCCTGCTTTCTAAGGGATTGGGTTTTTGTCCAAATGGAAAGTTAGACAAACTTGAATGTATTAAAGACGTCCATTTATTTGCACGCAACGTGACTCTGAAAATGTTACATAAGAAGAAAGAAAATGTGCCCCGGGGGGGGGGGGGGGGGTTCAGATTGGAAAGATGGGAGTAATCAGGATTATAGGGCTCTAATGGACCTTATTAAGTTAAGTGACGGAAATAATGATTGGGTAGGAGAAACAGGTAAGTATACAGCTACGAGTACTGTGATAAATTAATCTTTCAAAAAGCGTTCCACAGCCTCCCCCCTTTCTCCCTCTGTCCGAACATACACACATTTGTGTCTCTTGTGGAAAAAGAATTCAAAGATTATGGATAGAAAATAGCCCATTGCAGATCTCAATGGAGAAGAAATAGAGGCTTTAGAAAAGCTATAGCTGAATGATTGTTTAGTTATTTAACCCTTGGATAAGGAGGAGGGGGGGGGGGGGGGGATTTGGTGGTGTTGAACATGGAACAATACATATACATGTGTCAAAAAATGCTAAAGAATCAGGAGTGTTATCAGAGGGTCTCCCCATCTAAGGTCATCAGGAACCAGCGGGCATTGTATGATATCCTTGAAGATGCCACACGGTCTGGCATAATTACACCTACTATTATGGAATCTTTGAAGGTGGAGAACCCAGTCACCCCCACCTTTAATGCTTTGCCGAAGGTGTATAAATGCGTACGGAGGCCTCCCTGTCGACCTATAGTGTCTAATAGTAACAGAGGCGCCAACAGAATAAAAAAGAAAGAACCGTATTTTTTAAAAACAATAAAACAAGGGGGTAAGGGTGGACTTACCTCCCCAATGTTCAAAACACAACCACTGTGATTAATGTATCAAAACATTTAATCCGTACTCCAAAATAAACAACTGCAACGCGTTTCGCGGGTCTCAAGCCCGCTTCCTCAGGCAAAATATAAAAAAGGAGCAACTGTAACAAACAAAGATAAGACATACAATAAATAATACAAATCATAATATCTACAGGAAAGAAGGAAACAGTAATAGTAGTAGACAAAATTACGAAATTACATAATTGCCGTATTTGCAAATGTGTGTATGCACATATGTACACACACACACACACCTGCACCCATATACATGTGAAAAATGCTGTTTAAATGTAATGCATAACACTTTGGTATGGAATACATATAACAAAATGTGCCCATCCAGTTATGCAGGAAGAGCTCCCCTTTAAGAATTAGCTTGTCGTAATTGTTATACCTATCATCATAATCCCCTTAGTATATGGCGATAATATTGGGAATCTTACCTTAGAAGTGTGCAGGATTAGCGCAGCGCCTCTGTAACGTGCGGGCGCTGCGCTGGCAACTGTTATACTCTTTGGCCATGTTCCTAATAGGGGACTGGCGGGAAATCCTACATGGGGGGGCGTGGACTGGCGGGGGGTACGTGCGGGAAGCGTGGTCTATGTGGGAGAGCCCTGTGTGTAGGTCCAGAGCGGCGAAGCAGAAGTGCGTCACACTAAGGGCACACTGTCCGCTGCCGCCATGTATAGTAAGGGCAGGGCATCTATGGCGTTTCCGCTCAAACCTACATGGGGGAAGGCGGAGTTACGTAATGGGGCGGAGGAGTGTCACGCGGAAGCGTGTCATCAAAGGGCACGCTTCTCATAGCCACCATTTTACAAGCGGGCCATATCTATGCAGGGACCTTTGTATGGAGTATGTGTATATATACATATACACACACCCACCTGCGCAAGCGGCAATGCTTGCCATAACAATAGGAGATGTGAATTAAGGCAATAGGAGATGTGTATTGAGGAAGGGATGATAATAAATGTACATATATATAATGATAATAAAATGGAATATAAAAATTATATATATCATACATGTTCCATATAACTTAGAAAATAGTAATAAAAATTATTCTACTAAAAAGGACACACACGTGCAACTACCTGTTATTTCTAGACAGGTGTTACTTGTTATGTGCGTGATCGTGCAATTCAGGGGGGCTAGGGGCTGGTTATACTGGAACTACATGTGTAATTTATAGTGTAGTAGCACCATCTAGTGGTGCATACATGTAATTTAAAGAGGGTAATGATCTTTTTTTATATATACATGTATGTGTATTTATTGGATAAGTCATAAGTGTAATGGAAGGCTAAAAGGCTAAAACAGCTTGAGGAAGCTATAAGAGACCTAAAACAAGAGGGATATACTACATTTAAAAGGAGTATTTGTACATAAGAACAATAAAAAGGGAAATAAAAAAGAGCGACTGTGAGCTACAACTCCATGGTTTGAAATTATAAAATTATACAAAAATTATACCCCATAGGGGTACAGGGAACAGAACCAGAAATTTGGGGGGGGGGGGGGGGGTTTGGGGGAGGAAGGAGGGAAATTGATGGAAAAGGGACCAGGAAAAACGGGAACTAAAAGGTTTTTTCCAATTGTTCATTCAGACCTATGGGTACCAATGTCCTCAAGGTCTGAATCCAGAATATCTCTCGGTTCTTCAGTTGCTGAAATGCATTCTTACCCATAGGGTTAATGGTTTCAATCGCGGTAAAAGTGACAACCGCCGGATTTCTGTTGTGGGTACTGTCAAAATGTCTGGAGAGGCTGTGGTTGGGAAAGCCTTTTTCAATGTTACGCCTGTGTTGTCCTATTCTCTCTCGAAATAATTGTGTGGTATGGCCTACGTACTGCAATTTGCATGGACAGGACGCCACATAGATGACGAATCTAGTTTCACAATCAATATGTGTAAGGATAGGATACGTGTCACTGTTATAAAATGAAACAATCTGTTCGGCCCGGGCAATAGAGCTGCATGCCAAACAACGTTTCTTTTTGCACGCAAGGCAGCCTACTGGTAGTTTGGGCTTAGGATCTGCCGTTTTAAATTTGCTTGGGGCCAACAGGTTCCGGAGGTTGGGTGCCCTACGGTAGGTCATGATGGTTTTTTTTGGAATGGACTCACGTAAGAAGGGGTCCTGACGAAGGATCTCCCATCTGTTGTTGAGGATGTCTTTAAGGGCCTTATGTTGGGCACTATACCTTGTAATGAACCTGAGTACATTCTCAGATTCAGTACGTGTTCCAGCATTACTGTTGGTGGTGACTCGTGGATATCTAGCTTTTGTTCTTGCATTTTGTATAAGTTTCCTCGGATATTTCCGTTCTCGGAATTTTTTCACCAGAATTTTTGATTGTGTATTGTAATCCTTTACATCTGTGCAGTTTTTATGAATGCGTTGGAACTGATTGTATGGGGTGTTGAGTGTCCATGGTCTGTAGTGAAAACTGTTAAAATGAATATAATTGTTAGAATCGACTGTTTTAAAGTGTGTTTTGGTTTTGATTTGTCCATATTCATGGAACAGGATTAAGTCCAGAAACTCAATGGATGTTTGGTCATACTGTGCCGTAAAGGATAAGCCTGCTCGATTGCCATTCAGGTGGCTCAAAAACAGAGGTATATCAGATGGTTCACCTCTCCAGATGAATACCAAGTCATCTATATAACGTTTGTACATAACTATATTATCCCGGAACGGGTTGTTGTGAGTAATATAAGACAATTCAAGTAGTCCCATGGCCAGATTGGCGTAACTGGGTGCAAAGATGCTGCCCATCGCCGTACCTCCTATTTGGCGGTATACAGTATCCATAAAGGAGAAATAGTTGTGTGTCAAAATAAATTCCACACACTGTGTGAGGAATATCTTTTGTGCCGATGGCATATTGGTGTCAAGATTCAAGTAGTATTGTGTAGCCTCAATCTCAAACGTATGGGAGATGTTAGTGTAAAGTGCTGACACATCACATGTTAGCCATATATATTCTGAATCCCACCTATAGTCTTTTAGTAGGTCAATCAAATGTTTGGAGTCTTTTGTGTATGAATCAAGTTTTTGAACGTATTTCTGTAAGTGACAATGCACAAATCTGGATAGATTACAAGTAACTGAATCTATGCCTGATATTATAGGTCTACCAGGTGGTTTATGTAGATTTTTATGGATACTGTATACCGCCAAATAGGAGGTACGGCGATGGGCAGCAGCTTTGCACCCAGTTACGCCAATCTGGCCATGGGACTACTTGAATTGTCTTATATTACTCACAACAACCCGTTCCGGGATAATATAGTTATGTACAAACGTTATATAGATGACTTGGTATTCATCTGGAGAGGTGAACCATCTGATATACCTCTGTTTTTGAGCCACCTGAATGGCAATCGAGCAGGCTTATCCTTTACGGCACAGTATGACCAAACATCCATTGAGTTTCTGGACTTAATCCTGTTCCATGAATATGGACAAATCAAAACCAAAACACACTTTAAAACAGTCGATTCTAACAATTATATTCATTTTAACAGTTTTCACTACAGACTATGGACACTCAACACCCCATACAATCAGTTCCAACGCATTCATAAAAACTGCACAGATGTAAAGGATTACAATACACAATCAAAAATTCTGGTGAAAAAATTCCGAGAACGGAAATATCCGAGGAAACTTATACAAAATGCAAGAACAAAAGCTAGATATCCACGAGTCACCACCAACAGTAATGCTGGAACACGTACTGAATCTGAGAATGTACTCAGGTTCATTACAAGGTATAGTGCCCAACATAAGGCCCTTAAAGACATCTTCAACAACATATGGGAGATCCTTCGTCAGGACCCCTTCTTACGTGAGTCCATTCCAAAAAAACCCATCATGACCTACCGTAGGGCACCCAACCTCCGGAACCTGTTGGCCCCAAGCAAATTTAAAACGGCAGATCCTAAGCCCAAACTACCAGCAGGCTGCCTTGCATGCAAAAAGAAACGTTGTTTGGCATGCAGCTCTATTGCCCGGGCCGAACAGATTGTTTCATTTTATAACAGTGACACCTATCCTATCCTTACACATATTGATTGTGAAACTAGATTCGTCATCTATGTGGCGTCCTGTCCATGCAAATTGCAGTACGTAGGCCGTACCACACAATTATTTCGAGAGAGAATAGGACAACACAGGCGTAACATTGAAAAAGGCTTTCCCAACCACAGCCTCTCCAGACATTTTGACAGTACCCACAACAGAAATCCGGCGGTTGTCACTTTTACCGCGATTGAAACCATTAACCCTATGGGTAAGAATGCATTTCAGCAACTGAAGAACCGAGAGATGTTCTGGATTCAGACCTTGAGGACATTGGTACCCATAGGTCTGAATGAACAATTGGAAAAAACTTTTTAGTTCCCGTTTTTCCTGGTCCCTTTTCCATCAATTTCCCTCCTTCCTCCCCCAACCCCCCCCCCCCCCCCCCAATTTCTGGTTCTGTTCCCTGTACCCCTATGGGGTAAAATTTTTGTATAATTTTATAATTTCAAACCATGAGTTGTAGCTCACAGTCGCTCTTTTTTATTTCCCTTTTTATCTTCCCTTTTGATTGTTCTTATGTACAAATACTAGTCCTTTTAAATGTAGTATATCCCTCTTGTTTTAGGTCTCTTATAGCTTCCTCAAGCTGTTTTAGCCTTTTAGCCTTCCATTACACTTATGACTTATCCAATAAATACACATACATGTATATATAAAAAAAGATCATTACCCTCTTTAAATTACATGTATGCACCACTAGATGGTGCTACTACACTATAAATTACACATGTAGTTCCAGTATAACCAGCCCCTAGCCCCCCTGAATTGCACGATCACGCACATAACAAGTAACACCTGTCTAGAAATAACAGGTAGTTGCACGTGTGTGTCCTTTTTAGTAGAATAATTTTTATTACTATTTTCTAAGTTATATGGAACATGTATGATATATATAATTTTTATATTCCATTTTATTATCATTATATATATGTACATTTATTATCATCCCTTCCTCAATACACATCTCCTATTGCCTTAATTCACATCTCCTATTGTTATGGCAAGCATTGCCGCTTGCGCAGGTGGGTGTGTGTATATGTATATATACACATACTCCATACAAAGGTTCCCTGCATAGATATGGCCCGCTTGTAAAATGGTGGCTATGAGAAGCGTGCCCTTTGATGACACGCTTCCGCGTGACACTCCTCCGCCCCATTACGTAACTCCGCCTTCCCCCGTGTAGGTTTGAGCGGAAACGCCATAGATGCCCTGCCCTTACTATACATGGCGGCAGCGGACAGTGTGCCCTTAGTGTGACGCACTTCCGCTTCGCCGCTCTGGACCTACACACAGGGCTCTCCCACATAGACCACGCTTCCCGCACGTACCCCCCGCCAGTCCACGCCCCCCCATGTAGGATTTCCCGCCAGTCCCCTATTAGGAACATGGCCAAAGAGTATAACAGTTGCCAGCGCAGCGCCCGCACGTTACAGAGGCGCTGCGCTAATCCTGCACACTTCTAAGGTAAGATTCCCAATATTATCGCCATATACTAAGGGGATTATGATGATAGGTATAACAATTACGACAAGCTAATTCTTAAAGGGGAGCTCTTCCTGCATAACTGGATGGGCACATTTTGTTATATGTATTCCATACCAATGTGTTATGCATTACATTTAAACAGCATTTTTCACATGTATATGGGTGCAGGTGTGTGTGTGTGTGTACATATGTGCATACACACATTTGCAAATACGGCAATTATGTAATTTCGTAATTTTGTCTACTACTATTACTGTTTCCTTCTTTCCTGTAGATATTATGATATTTATTGTATGTCTTATCTTTGTTTGTTACAGTTGCTCCTTTTTTATATTTTGCCTGAGGAAGCGGGCTTGAGACCCGCGAAACGCGTTGCAGTTGTTTATTTTGGAGTACGGATTAAATGTTTTGATACATTAATCACAGTGGTTGTGTTTTGAACATTGGGGAGGTAAGTCCACCCTTACCCCCTTGTTTTATTGTTTTTAAAAAATACGGTTCTTTCTTTTTTATTCTGTTGGCGCCTCTGTTACTATTATACCTTGTTATCCACCTGGTGGATGGGTGTGTACACCCCCTCTTTTTTCCTGCTACAGAGAGCGACTTCTTAACCTGAGTGGGGACAGGTCTAATTTCCCCATATGTGCTAATAGTGGTTGCCTGGTCCGGCAACCCGTGTTTGTGAGTATATCTCTTTTTTGTTAATTACACCACCAGATACCATCAATAATACACGATTGGGGGCTCCCGTTTTCTATTTTTGTTTCCTGACCTATAGTGTCTGGCCGTGGAGTACTAACTGAAAAAATAAGTGTATACATTGATAGGCACTTGCAGCCCCATGTGCACAGTGATACAATGCATTTGCTGGAAATCTTAGAGGGCCTATTAGTGCCAAAGATCCTGGTGGCCTTGGATGTGGAGGCTAGAGTTGGGCCGAACGGTTCGCCGGCGAACCTGGTTCGCGCGAACCTAGGTGGTTCGCGTGCGGGTACCGCACGCGAACTTTATTGCGGAAAAGTTCGCCCCATTGCGGTTCGCCCCATAATGCACTGAGGGTCAACTTTGACCCTCTACATCACAGTCAGCAGGCCCAGTGTAGCCAATTAGGCTACACTAGCCCCTGGAGCCCCACCCCCCCTTATATAGGCAGGCAGCGGCGGCCGTGGCCACTCGTGTGCCTGCATTAGTTAGAGTAGGGCGAGCTACTGCAGTCTCTCATAGGGAAAGATTAGTTAGCCTTAGCTTGTCCCTGGCTGCATACCTGTTCATTGATCCTGCCACTGCATACCTGTTCATTGATCCTGCCACTGCATACCTGTTCATTGATCCTGCCACTGCATACCTGTTCATTGATCCTGCCACTGCATACCTGTTCAGTGATCCTGCCACTGCATACCTGTTCATTGATCCTGCCACTGCATACCTGTTCATTGATCCTGCCACTGCATACCTGTTCATTGATCCTGCCACTGCATACCTGTTCATTGATCCTGCCACTGCATACCTGTTCATTGATCCTGCCACTGCATACCTGTTCAGTGATCCTGCCACTGCATACCTGTTCATTGATCCTGCCACTGCATACCTGTTCTGTGAACCCACCACTGCATACCTGTTCTGTTCAGTGGACCCGCCACTGTATACCTGTTTAGTGAACCCGCCACTGCATACCTGTTCTGTTCAGTGGACCCGCCACTGTATACCTGTTCAGTGGACCCGCCACTGCATACCTGTTCTGTTCAGTGAACCCGCCACTGCATACCTGTTCATTGATCCTGCCACTGCATACCTGTTCAGTGATCCTGCCACTGCATACCTGTTCATTGATCCTGCCACTGCATACCTGTTCTGTGAACCCACCACTGCATACCTGTTCTGTTCAGTGGACCCGCCACTGTATACCTGTTTAGTGAACCCGCCACTGCATACCTGTTCTGTTCAGTGGACCCGCCACTGTATACCTGTTCAGTGGACCCGCCACTGCATACCTGTTCTGTTCAGTGAACCCGCCACTGCATACCTGTTCTGTTCAGTGGAGTTTGGTGTGTCAGTGTGAAGCAGTACCTTAATTACACTCCCTGATTGATGTATACACATGCAAGATGTTTTAAAGCACTTTAGGCCTGTCATTTAGCATTCAATGTGATTTCTGCCCTTAAAACGCTGCTTTGCGTCAAATCCAGATTTTTCCCGGTGACTTTTGGCGTGTATCCCACTCCGCCATGCCCCCCTCCAGGTGTTAGACCCCTTGAAACATCTTTTCCATCACTTTTGTGGCCAGCATAATTTTTTTTTTTTCAAAGTTCGCATCCCCATTGAAGTCTATTGCGGTTCGCGAACTTTAACGCGAACCGAACCTTCCGCGAAAGTTCGCGAACCCGGTTCGCGAACCTAAAATCGGAGGTTCGGCCCAACTCTAGTGGAGGCCCTCTACCCCAGTATTCCTCAAGACAAAGGACAAAGGAATAGAGGCAGTAGGGAGCTTTCTCTCAGAGCTGGATGCCAGAGAATGTCTGCATAACAAGTTTATCCTCAAACTGCTGGCATTCATCTTACAGAACAATGTGTTCTTGTTTGATGGGGTCCATTACCTCCAGGTGAAGGGCGTGGTGATGGGCACAGCTTGTGCCCCGTAGCTCGCAAACCTGTACCTGGAGGACTGGGAGCGATTCCTGTTTGGCAATGACTCTCTCATCATGTACCTGTGCCACATTCTATCGTGGCAGAGGTACATAGATGACATACTTATGTTTTGGACTGGCGGCGTTGACCTCCTATTGGAGTTTGTGTCGGAATGATCGCAATTTAAAGTTTGCCATGAAATATGACAAACTAACTATTTCCTTTCTGGATATACGTACATCAATAATGAGAGTAATATCACAACCGAATTATATAGAAAGTATGGCGACAAATGCGTTTTTACGCGCTTAAAGAGACACTGAAGTGAAAAAATATATATGATATAATGAATTGGTTGTGTACTATGAATAATTACTAGAAGATTAGCAGCAAAGAAAATATTCTCATATTTTTATTTTCAGGTATATAGTGTTTTTTCTAACATTGCATTATTCTATAATATGTGCAGATTACACAACACTCAGCATTTAAAATGAGTCTTTCAGAGCAGTCTGTGAAGTAATGAACTCTCCTCTAGCAGAGGAAAAGTAAACAGTTCAATTACAGTTGAGATAATAAAAGTCAGATAACAGCCCTCTCCACGACTAAGTTAGTCGGAGAGCTTAATAGCTTTTTTGCATAGAGATAACAACTGGAGTTTCTCAACTCTTCCTGTACTGGAAACAATTAGACTGATGTATCTGATCTTAATGTTTTTTTTTCTTAGCTGTACTACACATACAAATCATAATATCATCATTTTTTTTTCGCTTCAGTGTCTCTTTAAAGTTCACATCCTGAACATACTATTAAGGGAATCCCGTATGGTCAATACCTCGGGTGCGCCACAATTGCACGGACGAGAAGGTTTTTGAAAGAGAAGCCAAACTTTAACGAGAACGTTTCCAAGAAAGGGGATACAAGGACAGATGGCTTAAAAAAGCCTATAAACAGGCCAAGGGTATGGACCGTAGTCAGTGGATTAAGAAAAATCTAAACAAAGAAAGTATGAAAGGTGGTGCGGCAGTGGGTCCGGTCCGGTTGGTCATGAGGTATAATGACCAAAGTGGACAGCTGGAGCGGATCCTTCAACGCCACTGGCATATCTTGGCTAATGATAATGGGGCAAAAGACTTTATGAGGCCCCAAATCACATGCAGATGTGCGATGACTTTAAAAGAGGAAGTGACTACTAGCCATTTTACTAGAAGATTACAATCTCGACATTGTCCTACTAAAGGTGCGTACAGTTGTGGGGGCTATATATATTGCCAATACCTACTGACAGGTCCACATTACACCTTACCCAATGGGAAGGAATGGTGTTTAAGACACTTTGTCAACTGCAACACCACTTGTGTTGTCTATTTGCTTTTTTGCAGATGTGGCTGTTTTTATGTTGGCAAGACCCAGAGAGCCCTCAAAGAGAGAATAAAAGACCATATTGGTGACAATAGGATGTTGTAATTTTAAGTCACCAAATTCTAGGCATGTCTACCTAGTTCACATCCCTCGCAATGGTAACAGCGCCCCTCGCGATGTCATCACAGGGGGCGCTGTAACCAAGACGACGGATGTCGCAGGGAGGAAGTCGGAAGCACGTGGAAGCTGTGCCTGCCGCGATCTGAAGACAGGTGAGTTTTCAACTGCCCGCTCCCCCCCCCTCGCTGCTTCGCCCAGTGCCCCCTCCTGCCACTCAATAGATCTGGGGCACCATGGCAACAGGTTCCAGGCCGGTGCCCTGGATCAAAGGCCCTAGCGATGCTCCTGGTTCATGGGCACCCCAGGGGGGGAGAAATGGACAGGAAATTGTAACAATTGGAATCCCGTTGGATTTTTACTTTAGATGAATGACAGCATCAACTATCTTGCCCAAGTAGTGATATGTGCAGGAGGTTACTGGGATTTAGCTATGAATCTGACCCCTGTCATACTCATGGATTTATATATTTGTAGATGTATTTGCTACCTTCTAAATATTTATTTTTCATTTTTTGTTTTGCACCTGTTTGTCTTTCCCCTCCTGACTTGCCCTTATTGGGTTTAAATGGTTCTTCTGGAGACCATTTTCCGTGCCTCTCTGTCTGTCCCTCATGCGCTCCTTGCTATCTACCTCCTCCTGTGGGATGTTCTAGGACTGCTGGGCATATACTCCTCACTTACATATTGTTACATTTCTAGCCTGTCCGCTGTTTCATAGTTCACATGAGATTTTAGCATTGATTGCATCTGTGACACATATCTTTCCCTTTATTTGCTGATTTTCTTTTTTGTCATTTAGATAATTGTTTGGCACCACCGATATCGCTTAATGTATGGGGGATCTTTTTGGACTGCAGTAGTGTTACATGCAGTCTATAACGGGACTTTACCCCTCATTAGTGAAGCTGTATAGATATGCGATATTTAGGTTTTGGAGCCTTCAGTTTAAAAGTTGTTTTGTATTGTCCTGTTTATTTAAAATTACGCTATAGTTAGATCACTGTGTATGACTGTGGGTGTGCCTCCTTCTCCGCCCCCACCTCCCCCTGGCCAAGTATCTTGGCAACGGTTCAAAACCACTCACCGCCTCAGTTCCCCCATGTGGTGTCGTGCTTCCAGTTGTTGGAATGCGCACTTCCCGAAGGCCGCAGCGGGGTGGTACGCTGGCGCATTGTGTGGCACTACAGAAACCAGAATGCCTGTTCCTGATGAGGCTGAATAATCAGCGAAACATGTTGAACTACTGGGCATTCCACACATGCCTGGACTGACGACCAGTGAGCCCATGGTTGGACCCTAGCCCCGAGTTTTCAGCAATCGGAGTGCAGTGACTATAAACTTTATTGCATCATAATGGATACCTCCATATGCACAGATGCCAGTTCTAAGTAGTTGTATCCAGCTAGACTCTTTTATTGCAAGCATCTTTATACAATTGTATACTTTTCATCCATGCCAGCTACTATAAGCAACTGGTAGACAGTTTGAAACACTTGGTTCACACTATCTACATCAACGCCAGATATTATAAGCAACTAAATAAATAACTGCAAAGTGGGGTGTGCGTAATTATTCAGCCCCCTTTGGTCTGAGTGCAGTCAGTTGCCCATAGACATTGCCTGATGAGTGGTAATGACTAAATAGAGTGCACCTGTGTGTAATCTAATGTCAGTACAAATACAGCTGCTCTGTGACGGCCTCAGAGGTTTTCCAAGAGAATATCGGGAGCAACAACACCATGATTTCCAAAGAAGACACCAGACAGGTCAGGGATAAAGTTATTGAGAAATTTAAAGCAGGCCTAGGCTACAAAAAGATTTCCAAAGCCTTCAACATCCCACGGAGCACTGTTCAAGCGATCATTCAGAAATGGAAGGAGTATGGCACAACTGTAAACCTACCAAGACAAGGCCGTCCACCTAAACTCACAGCCCGAACAAGGAGAGCGCAGATCAGAAATGCAGCCAAGAGGCCCATGGTGACTCTGGATGAGCTGCAGAGATCTACAGCTCAGGTGGGGGAATCTGTCCATAGGACAACTATTAGTCGTGCACTGCACAAAGTTGGCCTTTATGGAAGAGTGGAAAGAAGAAAGCCATTGTTAACAGAAAAGCATAAGAAGTCCCATTTGCAGTTTGCCACAGCCAATTTGGGGGACACAGCAAACATGTGGAAGAAGGTGCTCTGGTCAGACGAGACCAAAATGGAACTTTTTGGACAAAATGCAAAACACTATGTGTGGCCGAAAACTAACACTGCACATCACTCTGAACACACCATATCCACTGTCAAATATGGTGGTGGCAGCATCATGCTCTGGGGGTGCTTCTTTTCAGCAGGGACAGGGAAGCTGTTCAGCGTTGATTGGAAGATAGATGGAGCCAAATGCAGGGCAATCTTGGAAGAAAACCTCTTGGAGTCTGCAAAAGACTTGAGACTGGGGCGGAGGTTCACCTTCCAGCAGGACAACGACCCTAAAAATAAAGCCAGGGCAACAATGGAATGGTTTACAACAAAATATATCCATGTGTTAGAATAGCCCAGTCAAAGTCCAGACCTAAATCTAATCGAGAATCTGTGGCAAGATCTGAAAACTGCTGTTCACAAACACTGTCCATCTCTAGATGTGCAAAGCTGGTATAGACATACGCTTAAAAGATTGGCAGCTGTAATTGCAGCAAAAGGTGGTTCTACAAAATATTGACTCAGGGGGCTGAATAATTATGCACAACCCACTTTGCATTTGTAAATAATGTTTGGAATCATGTATGATTTTCGTTCCACTTCTCACGTGTACACCACTTTGTATTGGTCTTTCATGTGGAATTCCAATACAATTGATTCATGTTTGTGGCAGTAATGTGACAACATGTGGAAAACTTCAAGGGGGCCGAATACTTTTGCAAGCCACTGTATATATGATCTACCTGGTTCACACCATTTGTATCTGCAATTGGGATCAGTTGTGGACAGTATCCAAGCGGTCACCTGTCTTTAAAGTGTCCACTATATCAACACCAGCGGACATAAACAACTGCTATACACTTGATCTGTTTGATTCATACTACATAGATCTGCAATTGTGATCTGCTGTGGATTATTCAAATGGTCATCTGTCTGTAGACTGTCATTTACAAGATGTGACTCATTTACTTGGCATTTATCACCATAATAGCCATAGACAATTTTGGTTCACACTAATGAGCCTGCGATTGAGATTCTCTGTGGTCATTTGTTCTTACCGTGTTTCCCTGAAAGTAAAACCTCCCCCGAAAGTAAAACCTAGCTCAGATTTCAAGCAGGCTGGAAATGTAAGCCCTACCCTGAAAATAAACCCTAGTGGCAGAGAGGAGGGGACACAGCTGTGCAATAGGAAGAGGCAGCCAGGGAAGCAGTGTGTGGATGGACAATGTCAGCCTGGGCTGTCTCTGTCCCTTCCCATCCAGCAGTGTTGCTGTCACTCTCTCCCCTCCCCTCTGCAAGCCCCCCTGGTGAGCGAGATGTGCTGGCTACGGTCATCTCTTATTTGCTCTGGGACAGTGGGAGGGTGTGAGAAAGAGCAGCTGTGTGGAAGGAAGAAGGAAACTGTATGGAGAGGGAGCTTCTGCCAGCACCACTTTGCTAGCATGGGCTCAGCAGAGTTAGTATGGAGAAAGATGTGTGATTGTACTCTTTCTTTAGCTGCATATGCCAGCTGTCCTCTCTCTCTCTCTCTTCTGCTCAGCTTGTGCCTCAGACAATACAGCAGTGGCAGGAATCTCAAGTATGTGCCTGTCCTCTCCTTACTATAGATCTGAGTTAGATAAGATTGTGAGTCTGGGAGTAGAATTCTGAACCTCAGCAAACAGTACAGCGACTTTGCCATTGTACTCTATCATTTGTCTTTTATCAGCAAATGTGAAGTGAGATTCAGATGTTGTATAAAACTCACATATTGTGCACAAATACTGCTGTTTAAGTTTTCCCAATAGCCATGTGTTCTTCCTTAGTGTGTTTCTCCCAAAATAAGACATCCCCTGAAAATATGCCCTTGCACATTTTTTTGGAGCAAAAATTAATATAAGGCACTGTCTTATTTTCGGGGAAACACGGTATTTGGCTTTTATCAGGACAATTTGTCTGGCAATAACGTGCAGTTGTCTATATTGTTATTGAAATCATCTTAACCTAGCAGCTGAAGGATCTGTTGGAACTGTATTGTGGCCTTTACACCTGTGTTTTTGGGAATTATCCAGCCTTTTTCCATCCTTTTTGAATCAACCCTGTGGCTTTAAATGAGACTGAGGGTCCACCCCATTTTTTCTTTGGGGGCCAAGTGTCGGGGACTGCAGCCCCTTCACAGTGCTCCAGTTTGTCAGTCTGGCACATTTCTCCTGGGCATTAATATAAGAGTTGTATATGGTTCATATTTAAGATTTTTTAACAATTTTGTAATGTTTAGATTTTCGTATGAAAGATTTCTACTTTTTCGCATGCACCCAAGAGATTGATCCTTCTTTGTATATTTATTATTATATTATCATGTTACTATTTTATTATGTTATTATTTTTTTATTATTTTTATTATATATTACATGAACGAATTAGTATATCTGGCACTATACATTCGATTCTAAGCCTGTGTAGGCAGCTATCTATCGTATAAAAGTAATAATGATGCAGTGGAGAAAAGGTGAAACTAACTTTGCCATGTGGTGTGATGTTATATACGAAATGTTAAAGCAAATGTTTTGATTTTAGGTTATCTGTTTTATTGACCTGAGGAAGCGGGCTGAGTCCCATGAAATGTGTTGTCTACAGTATAACCGTTTTCTCTTTTAATAAAGACTCCTTTTTTCCACCTATGTGAGTCTTCTTTGGAGGTAAGAGACCTCCTTTACTACTATTACAATATTTCTATACTAGTACTCCGGGGCGCCTCCACCGACATGCTTTCACTTGTGTACCCCACACCTCTTTGAGCGGCTTCGTCTACCAGTGGACAGGACCATAGGAGGAGAGCGACCACTCCGTTCCAGAGGGCTTCGGGATACCGAGCGGACACTGTTGTTATCCGCATGCACTTGCAGTGGTTGCAGATTTGCAACCCACCTTTGTGAGTATACATTACCCACAATTACTGTCCTCATATTTATCCTAATAATACTGCACCATGAGGGCTCCCGGTCTCACCTTCTCTATAGGCCAAGGACGATC
This sequence comes from Hyperolius riggenbachi, assembly GCF_040937935.1. Lineage (NCBI taxonomy): Eukaryota > Metazoa > Chordata > Amphibia > Anura > Hyperoliidae > Hyperolius > Hyperolius riggenbachi. Next base: position 310,282,136 of record NC_090646.1, on the reverse strand, counting down.
TCCCTTGTGAAGAGATCGCCTGTGACCTGCACAGACACAATACCTACACGGGACTTACGAACAGGGAAAACTGGTAGAAGACCTTGTGGATCCATGGAGGAAACATACATAGATAAAGACAATACAACATGTATATAATAGACGAACGGTTCAACCACCGATCCAAACCTTTCTCCCAATTCAAGATTAAGAATGATGGAGGAATAATGCAAAACGAAGACGATACGAACAGGGAACCGAAGGATAGAACAAAGACTCCAGACCTAAGACCCACGATCTATGAACTAGAAGGGCTGAATTCACAACTGAATGCTGCAAATACCTGGAATAGACGGCAAAAGGCAAATAGAAATAATAATAAGGAAAAGGATGTCTATCCTGAAGGACTTAGATCCAAAGATCACAACAATCGGGAACTCATTGATCCCATATACTCATATACTACCACAAATGAGTACAATTCCCTATCATAAAACCTACACAACCAACTTAAGGAAATTTGAATGTGACATTGTTGAAAACAAAACTCAAAAATTAAACAGAGACAGAACAGCGTATGATAACCATAAAGAATGCCTAAAAAAACCTTATCAGAAACCACAAGAAGAACAAACCCCCCAAATCTGGTAACACTGAGTGAACATCCACCCAGGAATCCCTCCCCCCACTGACCATATCAGAGACCTTTGTATACACCAGGCCAGAAACCTCAGCAACCACCTCAAAAACCTCCGACCACCAACAATAAAATGGGAATAGTAGAAGATGACCCTAAACCACATCATAAAAAGAGAAATCCATGAAGTCTGCCTGGGAACCATCATTCCCATATGACTACTGAAGAGCTCAATGGAATCGTCCTAGACAATACCCAAGCACCGAAACCATCAGCAAAAGAGTCCTTCCCAAATAACACACCTCCAGTAGCATCTACGCCATCTTAAACACTGCTTGCTTCCTATCACAGATCAGCATATGTGACACTCCCTCGTCACTCCTCAGTTCACCATGATCCTATCCACGATCCTATCCACGATCCAATCCACAACCCTTGGAACCGGGTATAGTCATCAGAAATGGAACAAGACCTCTCCCCACTCAGTCACCATCAGAAACGGTCATCACTGTTTCCCAACCCACCTTATCCTTCCAATCAGGCAAAAAAGAAAAGAAGAAGACAACTATCACAGACTTCTATCACCCAGTTTTAACATCAGATAACAGACAGGATCCAGACACGATCACGGAGACCTCTTTTTTAGAACTACCCACCACAGTGGAAACTGCACCAATCCTAATCCCACAGATCAGGAGTCCCAGATTTACACCAGCATCTCTTTTTTGCGCAAACAAAAGAAGAGCCACGGACAGCCCAGAAAAAGAGGCAGGAGGGGTGGGCACAAAAAAAAGAAGCAACAGGTAAACAGAACTCGAACAGTGGTCACAAAGACACCACAACATGAAAATCATACAAAAAATGTGTGTTCAGTTTATCAAAGCACAATTTACTAAAGATGAAATCTCAGTATTACAAAAAGAACTCTCCTTCTGCCCCACTGAAAAAGCAGATCTATTTGAGCTGTTTGTGGACTTAAACTGAATCAGAAGGCTCACTTTGAAACGATACTTTACTATGAAACGACTTAAAGGGTCAAAGGATACATGAGTAATCATTACAGACACTGGGGGAGATGCCGACAATCGTAATAAACGAAAGTGAAATAAAATTGGAGAAATACATACACATGAAACTAAAGAATCGATCAAACTCTACCCCACAACACATAGAGGCCCACCATTGGAAACATTCTATGCCCTGATAATGGAAGACTTTAGGGAGGTGGAGAAACAACAACTACAGGAAACAGAAAGGGACAACTTACCAACAAAAAAAGGAGGACTTTGAAAAGACAAGATGCGCCGGCGTATAAGATGCACCTAGTTTTTGAGCAGTAAATTAAGAAAAAAAAAAGATTCTGAGCCAAATAGTCTTTTAAAACATTTTATATCAACTATATAAAGTGACCAGCAGCATTAAGAACCATATTGGAACCTGTCATGAAAACATTTTTATAACAACCACTTACAATGAACAGCAGTATGAAGATCCACCACAAAAGTGTGTAAAAAAACAATAGAAGCTTCAGTAACAAAACAGGAAACATTTTAAGTTAATGTTAAATGGTCTTCTTGTTTTAGGTGTACCCCAAAAATTCCTCCTCATCACTGGTGTCGGAGTTTAAGAAACTCGGATCCACACAGTCACTTGCTGCACTTTCATCACAACTGGTATCCTTCTCATCACAACTGGTATCCTCATACAGGATGCCGTCCTCAGAGCCATCCAAGGCATTACTGATGCCGCATTTTTTAAATGATCAGATGATGGTTTCGACCTTTACCGAGTCCCAGGATGTGTTCACCCACTCAAAGACTTGGGTGATGGTGGGCCTTTTCATGCAGCCTGTGGGTGTCAGGTCATGGTTCCCAGCAGCCATCCAGTTGTTCTACTGTTCGCGCATGAACATTTTAAATGGCTTGTTCATTGAAACATCAAGGAGTTGCAGCTGGCTGGTAAGACCACCAGGAATTACAGCAACGTGCGTCTTTACCTCTTTGAAGTTCTTTTTGTATTCTCCGTGATATGTGCTCTGAACTGGTCAAGCACCAATAAGGACGGTTTCTTCAGAATCCCACCAGGACGTTTGGACCACACTCTTTCAATCCAAAGTCACATTCCATTTTTGTCCCTCCACCCTTTGTTATGAACATGCACATAAACTGTCTCTCCGTTGCTCTGTTCCCATGCTCCTTTGCATACTTCACTACTTCCAGTTTATAAGGAATTCTGTATGCTAATCTCTTTTGCTTGGACATCTTTATACCAGCATGTAGAATCACAGTAGGAGGTGGTACTGGTATTTGTCTGCAAATAATGAAAGAACTGTCAGTTCCAGTAATACCGATATGTTCTTCATTCCCCATATTTCATCAGGTGCTGTCATATCCCCCCATATTTCATCAGGTGCTGTCAATGCCCCCCATATTTCATCAGGTGCTGTCATAGCTCCCCATATTTCATCAGGTGCTGTCATAGCCCCCCATATTTCATCAGGTGCTGTCATAGTCCTCATATGCCATCAGGTGCTATCACAGCCCCCATATTACTCTGGGTGTGCTTGGATTAAAGAACCAGTGAACCTGTGAGAGCTTTGGTGTATAAGCTGCTGCCTGATTACTGAGAGAAACTGAGGGTTGCTTTCCATCTAGGTTGCACAGAAATATGGACAGAGGAGCACACTTATAAAATGCATAGTGTTATAAATGTATGCAAGCTGTGTCGCCAACCTGTGTGGCAAGTCCTAATAATGTCACCCTGGTCCTGGGTTTGCTGCAGAACTGTTCCAGTAAGGAAATCAATCTACAGTGTGTTGTGTTTTTCTGCTGTGCACTCCAATTTAAAGCAATCTAAAAGACAGTTCAATCTCGCACAGCGTAATAACGTTAAGGCTTTCAGTCAGCAGATAGGCAATAGCCTTAACAGTATTATGCTGTGCAATATTGAACTGTCTTTTAGATTGCTTTGAAGTGGAGTGCACAGCAGAAAAACCCAACGCATACTGCATACAGTACCATACTTATAGTGTCCAGAACTTTCCTCCCCTCCCCCTCCCCCTTTGAATTCACACATTGATCATGGTACAGTACCTTACATAGTGTCCAGGACCACCCCCCCCCTTCTGAATTCACACATTGATAATGGTACAGTACATACTATACTTAGTGTTCAGAACCTTCCTCCCCCCCCACCCTGAATTCAAAGTCATTATGGTACAGTGTGGAACAGCTACTATATTCACCTTGAGTACAGTAAATATGGGGAAGCACTCAGTATGCCTCTTAATACTGTATTATTATTATTACAGTATGCCCCTCCATATTCATTAGGATTTTACAGTAGTTCTGTACCTGTCTCTCCTCAATCAAGCTGCCGCTTTCAGTGTGACATACTGGAGGCAAGATATGTTGAGCAGGAGCCTGTACAGTGATTGGAGGGGTCGGAGCTTCAGCCTCATTATCATCTAATGGGTGGAGGAGCAGAGAGCTGTGCATGGAGACCCGGGATGTTTGACGAGAGGAACAGCCTGCATGAGTCCAGACCTGCACTGAATCGAATCCTGCACTGAATTGAGTCCTGCACTGAATCGATTCCTGCACTGAATCGAGTCCTGCACCGTGTCAAGTCCCGAGTCGAGTCTTGCACCGAGTCGAGTCCTGAGTCAAGTCCTGCACCAAGTCAAGTACTGCACCGCAAGAACAAACAAACAGCCATCCTGCTGGAGCCCGGCACTGATCCCCGCCAGGATCACTGATCACAGAAGCCTGCAAGCACACAAGGGGACAGAGCCAGAGCTCAGCACAATCCATGCAGGGAGACCACCCGGACAGCACAATGCTCTGCTGTCCAAAGCCCAGCACCCATCCCTGCCATAGAGCCGATCCCAGAGCCTTGCAGTGTCGCTCAGAGCCCCACAGATCAACCTGGAGACCACTTGGACAGCACAGCGCTCTGCTGTGCAAAGCCCAGCACCGATCCCGGAGCCTTGCTGGGAGACCATCAGACAACATTGCAGTGCCGCTCAGAGCCCCCACACAGATGACCGGCAGGCACAGATCACATTACTGAACCCTGCAAGCTGACACTGCCGCAGAGCCCAATCACACACAAACGCAGGTGACTTTAACATCGCTTCTGTGCATTTTTTTTATCCTTTGGGATATAAGACGCACTGACTCCCCCAGCCCCCCCCCCCCCCCCCCTCCCTCCCGTTTTGGAGAAAAAGTGCATCTTATATTCTGATAAATACGGTACTTCAGAACTTGGAATATTGTGAGAAACTTGAGCAGGATCACTCCACTGAGTACCAGGATGAACTTAAGAGCATAATGGAAAAGGGGCGCAAGGAGGGAATCCTGAGCAAAGAGGAAAAGGATTACATTTTAATTAAATATCCAAAAATGCTGTTCTTTTATTTTCTACCAAAAATACATTAAACTCTTGACAGACTGCCAGGAAGACCCAATATCTCAGGTATCTCGTCCATCACCATAAATCTTTCAGAAGTTATCGATGACCATCTCAAGAGATATGTGCCAGAACTACCTAATGTATTCCGCACATTTGATGACTCTTCTACAGGACATAAAGTGGACCCCGAAATACAGGTGGGTAACAGTGGACGTAGCTCCCTATATTCCAATGTCAACCACCAAACTGACCTAGAAGCTGTGGCTCACTTTTTGTCCTTAGACCTGGATCTCCCACCCAAACAGAGGGAATTTATTTTGAAGGCAATTGATTTTATTCTTAATCATAATATTTTCTCTTTTAATGACATTATTTTTAAACAGACAAGGGGGACAAGGATGGGATGTAATTTCGCTCCAGGTTATGCTAATTTAACGATGAGTCATTTTGAAAAAGAGAACCCCCTTTCACTCCAATATAATATTTTACAAAAGATACATAGACGATTTGTTTTTTTATATGGGAAGGGGAGGAAAATTCAGTAACTGAATTGAATGAATACCTTAACAAAAGCACCTTTGGTCTGACCTTCACAGAAAAACAGAATAAAATTGAAATCGACTACCTGGACCTGCAGATCTTTCACGAAAATAAGACTATCAAAAGAAAGAATTTCTTTAAATTGGTGGACACAAACTCATATATCCATTTCAAAAGTTGTCATTATAGACCATGGAGAGAAAATATACCTTTCGGCCAGTTCAGAAGAATCCGCAGAAACTGTACCGACCGGGAAAATGATGATACACAAGCAAAAATCCTACATCGTAAGTTTAAAGAACTTAAATTTCCAGAAAAAATAATATAGGACGCAAAACTAAAAGCCCGGGACCTCACACAACAGGAACTTCTACAACAGAAAGAAAAGAAACAGGTAAGTGATGGACAAAAACAGGAAGAACCACGGTTTATCAGAATCAGAATTGCTTTATTTTGCCAAGCATGACTGGGTCATGCCCGGAATTGGGTTTGGCACAGATACATAGCTCCCGAAAGGTACATAGACAAAAAAAGGCAGGAAAAAGCATCAGAGTACAATAAAGATCATGACAGTGTAAGGCTTGGTGGTGTATTCTCCACAGTCAGCATGCAACGCATGAGCTGAAGTGGAGGAGGTACACACACTAGCACAAGGAAACAGGCTATCCCTAGTATAGTGGAGGGGAGGACTGACTCCAATAGGAGATTGTGGCGCACAGAGCCGGTGCAGATCCGACAGCCACAAACAATACTTTCGCTATAACGTCTCAGCGCAAAGTAGCGCTGAGCGCATAAACCAGAACTGAGGAGATCAGGACAGGTAGACAGAATGAACGCTTGCTAGCTAGCCGCTACTTAGTGACAGCAAGCGTCCAAAACAAGACAGACTGGAATGAGGCAGCCAATGCGTTACATCGATGGCGTGCCTCACAAAGACAGGACAGGATAGTCAGGAAATAGCAGGATCGAGATAGATGAATGTAACACAGACAAAAATACAATAAGTATGTTTTCCTAGCGTATTACAATTACAGCTATCAATGAAACTATTTGTAACGTCTGACTAACATATGTATATATCGGCAATGAACCGATATATGACATAAGCAGGAACTCTGACTAGGACAGGAGTAATACAGGGAACAGGACTCAGAAGGATTCGCTATCTCTTCGCAGAGATGAACGCAATCCACAAACGGTAACAGAACAGGATTCAGAAGGATTCGTTATCTCTTTGCAGAGATGAACGCAATCCACAAACGGTAACAGAACAGGATTCAGAAGGATTCGTTATCTCTTTGCAGAGATGAATGCAATCCACAAACGGTAACAGAACAGGATTCAGAAGGATTCGTTATCTCTTCGCAGAGATGAACGCAATCCACAAACAGAACCAGGAGCAGGGTAACTAACTCAGCACGGGTGATCACGATACGCGCAACCTACCAAAACGTGCTGGAAAGCTGACTAACTGCACACAGGATATAAACAGTTCGTGTACGTATACATCAGCGACACTGATGTATCAACGTAACACGAATACAAGGAAAATAATAAACGTGCTGGTATGCATATATATTGGCAATGAACCAATATATGATGCAAAGACCAGCAAAGTATCTTTAGAACAAGAAACACGATCGGGGGCTGAAGCAACAGCAAGACAGGCTTAAAGGGACACTTAAGTCAAACAAAAAAAATGAGTTTTACTCACCTGGGGCTTCCAATAGCCCCCTGCAGCTGTCCGGTGCCCTCGCCATCTCCCTCCGATCCCCCTGGCCCCGCCGGCAGCCGCTTCCTGTTTCGGTGACAGGAGCTGACAGGCTGGGGACGCGAGTGATTCTTCACGTTCCTGGCTACAATAGCGCCATCTATGCTGCTATAGCATATATCATATACCATATAGCAGCATAGAGGGTGCTAATGTGTCTGGGAACGCGAAGAATCACTCACGTCCCCAGCCTGTCAGCTCCTGTCACCGAAACAGGAAGTGGCTGCTGGCAGGGCCAGGAGGATCGGAGGGAGACAGCGAGGGCACCGGACAGCTGCAGGGGGCTATTGGAAGCCCCAGGTGAGTAAAACTCATTTTTTTTGTTTGACTTAAGTGTCCCTTTAAACTGAAGCTATGAAAACCCGAGGAGTCCTGCAGGAAGCAGATCTTTATACTGAGGTCATCCAATGGGAGCAGACATGCAGATTCCCACACAGGTGAATGATAATCAGTCACAAGCTGACAGCAGGGAAAGGCAGACAAAGCTATGCAGCTTGCATGGAAAGAGATCAGAACTGCCTGAGCTGCAGCACTACTACTTCCAGCAATACCTGCTGCAGCAGCGATCATGACAGTACCCCCGCCCTTAAAGGCAGATACCAGACGCCTCTCAAAACTGACCTTCCCAAGGAGACAACCTAACTGATAATTCATGATGACCGGGACAGCCCGGCAAGACCAAATTCCAGAATCAGTCATCACAAGACTGGACCCATCAGAACCAGAACCTAAAGAACCATGCCCATCAGTACTACAAGTCTCAGTGTGACACCCATCAAAACCATGATTTCCAGAAGAAAGCCCCCCGAAGCTCTCTGAGCGATACCCACTGCCTTCCAGGGACCGTCCAAAAATGCCCAAGCCTTTGCAATGCCCACCGGAACTGTCTTCACCAACACAAAACCCACTGTTGAACCAGTCCAAGGTACCAGGACAAGCTTCCTCAGAGATCTCCCAGAACACTTTAAAGCTCCAAAGAGATCCCAAAAGGTCAGAACGCCCTTTAGGCTCACATGAAGAACTATCAAGAATCCCCATGGAACCTATGGCAATTCCCGAGTCAGGGTTACAAGGACAAACATCAAGATCAGGGCTTTCAGGGACCAGAACCATCTCTGGGCATGCAGGCAGACTGGCAACATCAGAACATGTCTCCCCTAAGGAAGCATCTGAGTACGCTAACACCTTAGACACACTTGGGCATTCTGGCACACAAAGCACATCTGGGCACACTGGTACAAGAGAAACTTCTGGGCATGTCAAGGAACTGTGAACCTCAGGGTCAGCCAAGATAGGACCGAAACCAGGACTGGACAAAAATTCATCATGACTAGACTTCACAAGCACTGGACTCTCACTAAAGAATGCAGGAACAGACTTGGATGTCGCTGATTCTAGCAAGGTTGTTAACAAATCAGGTTCAGGGGCATCAACAAGACAGGACAAGTCTTCTGATGTATGACCTGAACTAGATAGGAATTCCACAACTTCCTCTGGACTGGACAGAGACTCATCTAGTACCTGGGATTGGGGCTCCAAAGTAGCTGCAAAACAAGTCAATATTACAGCATCCCCCACTGAACTGGGCAAATCTGAGGAATTCCCTGGACAGGAAGGGAACTCCGGAATCTCTGCCACACCGGCCAGAGAATCAGAATTTTCCAAAATACAAGGCAGGGTTTCAGGAACGCTTACTAAATCAGACTGAAATTCTGAGACTTCTGTTATTTTGACCAGAGAATCAGAATTATTCATGTTACAGGGCAAGACTTCTGAAACATTCAGAGGACAGGGCTGGAGTTCCTCGGCTGTTACAACACTGGAGAGGGACTCCACAATATTGGTTAAATCAGACTGTGTACAGGGCAAGGTATCTAAGACACTTGCTGACGAGGACAATATTTCAATGACTTCTGCTTCATCAGACAAAGATTCATCAAGTTTATTTACAATACAATACAATACAATAACATTTGTAAAGCGATTTTCTCCCATAGGACTCAAAGCGCATAGCTGTGTCTCAGATTAATACAGGGTTTCAGGCTGGGTTGTGTTACAGAGGAGATAGTCAGATGTTCATGAATGCCAGACTGAAAAGGTAGGTTTTCAGTTTAGACTTAAATGTTTCCAGGGATGGGGCTGTCCTGATTGGGTGTGGCAGGGAGTTCCAAAGTGTAGGGGCAGCATGACAAAAGGCTCTGTCTCCAAAGGTTTTGAGGTGGACTCTGGGGGTGACCAAGGTGTTACGTCCTTTTGATCTAAGATTGTGGGGGGTGTGATGTAGTTGCAACAAGTCCTTCAGGTATCCAGGGCCCAGATTGTGCAAGGATTTGAATGTCAGTAAGCCAATCTTAAACAGAGTTCTCCATTTTATCGGTAGCCAGTGGAGTGAGCTCAGGGTTGGTGTTATGTGGCAATGGCGGGGTTGGCTCGTTAACAGCCTTGCGGCGGCATTCTGTACTAATTGCAGGCGGCGTAAGTCTTTCTTATGCAGGCCTGTGTAGAGGACATTGCAGTAGTCTAACCTTGATGTGACGAAGGCATGAACTAGGGTTGGAAGATCCTCTGAAGGAATTAGGTGTTTAATCCTTGCAGTATTCCTTAGGTGAAAGAAGGAATGTTTCACAACAGCTGAGATTTGATTCCTGAAGCTTAATTTCCCATCAATCAGTACTCCCAGGCTGCGCACACAGTCTGAGTTGTTCAGGTCTGAGCTCCCTATCCTTAGCGGTGTTGGTTGAGACTGGAGCGGTTTTGCTGTTGAGCCCTGGCCCTCGATAACAAGAACCTCAGTTTTGTCAGCATTAAGTTTTAGCCAATTATTATTCATCCACTCCTGAAGCTCAGCTAAGCATGCGTTTATTTGTGGAGTAGGGTCTGTGACGTCAGGTTTGAATGACAAATAAAGCTGGGTGTCATCAGCATAGCAATGATATGTCAGGCCATGTTTTTGTATGATTTCTCCAAGTGGCAGCATGTATATGGTGAACAGTAAAGGGGATAATATTGTGCCCTGAGGTACACCGTATTTTAGTGGTACAGGGTTGGAGAGGAAGGGCCCTAAGGCTACCCTTTGTGTTCTGCCAGCCAGGAAGGAGTTGAACCACCGGAGAACAATGCCATCTATGCCACAGTACTCTTGTAGCCTGTTGAGTAAGATTTCATGATCGACTGTGTCAAAAGCCGCTGAGAGGTCGAGCAAAATCAGGATGGAACATTGACCCTTGTCTCTTGCAATGAGCAGATCATTGCAAATCTGGGTGAGGGCTGTTTCACAGCTGTGATATTTCCTGAAACCAGATTGAAGAGGGTCAAGGATGTTGTTTCTGGAGAGCCTGGCTTCAAGTTGGAGGTAGACAGCCTTTTCAATAACTTTTCCCAGAAAGGGGAGGTTTGAGACAGGTCTGTAGCTGTTTAGAGCATCTGGGTCTAAGGATGGTTTCTTGAGTAGAGGCCTGACGATTGCTTCTTTCAGAGTAGAGGGAAACCACCCTTCTTGTAAGGAGCCGTTGACTATTTTGTGGAATGCCGGTGTAAATAGTTCAGGGCATTTCAACATGAACTTAGTGGGGCCAGGGTCCAGATCGCAGGTAGTCTGGCGAAGGTTTGAGAGGATATCCAAGATGTCTTTTTCAGTGATTACCTTAAAATCAGACCATGGTGGTAGGCTATTTTTGCACCTGTTATATGGCTCTGCATGGGTTTCTGGGGCTGTGAATTGAATGGCAGATCGTATGGAGGAGACTTTTTCTGAGAAGAAGTGGGCAAATTTCTCGCACAGTTCCTGTGAAGGTCTGATGCTGGATTTCCTGCAAGATGGATTGCAGAGACTGTCAACCGTGCGGAAGAGTTGGGCAGGTCTGTTGGCTGCATTTCCAATTTCGTGAGACAGGAATAAGGACTTCTTTTTGTTAATCATCGTTTGATATTTTTTCAGGTGAGCAATTAGGGAAAGTTTGTCATCAGGAGACTGATGTTTGCGCCACCTTCGTTCCAGTCTGCGTCCCTGTTTCTTTAGTTCCTTTATAGAGTTGTCAAACCAGCGAGCATGATGTAATGGTGCGGAACGTTTAATCTTTAAGGGAGCTATGGCGTCAAAAGCGGCTGAGACATCTTGGTTATATTTAAGGACCATGGATTCAAGGCCGAAGTTGTGATCTGTCAGTCCACCTAGATTGAGGTTGTTCTGAAGGTGTTGGGGTGTCAAACCTTTCAAGGAACGATATTTTATTAGTTCTTTCACTTGGTGTTTTGTAGCCGGTGCTGTAAAGGAGAAGTGGACAGTGTGGTGGTCTGACCAAACTACTGGATCAATTTCCACATTGGATATTAGGAGTTCTGAATGGAAAATGAGGTCCAAAGTGTGTCCTTTTTTGTGGGTAGGGAGGTTGACGGCTTGAGAGAAGCCCAGTTCATTCATGGAGAGAAGTAGCTTAGTTCCAAATTGGGAAGAGTGTGTATCGACCCGTGCGTTAAAGTCTCCAAGAATTATCCACCTAGGGTGTTTCAGTGTTATGCAAGATACAAGTTCTGCTATTTCCTTGAGAAAAGCTGAGCCAGCGTCAGGGGGTCGGTAGACAAGCAGTATGTTTATTTTTTTTCCAGCTGAGAGCTGGGCTGCTAGACATTCAAAAGAGTGGGTGGGGGCTACAGCAAGGGGTTTAATATTCAAACTGGATTTGAAGCACAGAGCTAATCCTCCGCCCTTGCGGTTTTGCCTTTCACAGTGTAAAACTGAGTAATTGTCTGGTACCGCAGCTGCGAGAGTGGGTCCTGAGTTCTGATCCAACCATGTCTCTGTAATTAAAGCTAGATCTGAAGCCTCTATTAGATCACGAATAACTGCTGTTTTGTTGTTTATGGACCTGGCATTGCAGAGTACTGCTTTAATGTTGTTTGCCTTAACTTTGAGGTCTGTGTTCCTAGCTCCTGGCTGGGGGTTGTAATCAGGAGTGTGGCAGCTGTCTCTGTTATCTGGGTCCTTTACTGATACAGCTGATTTATAGATATGTGATGATTGCTTTGGCTTTGATTTATGGGTGCCTGCACGTCCTCCCCTCTTCCCCCGCCTTGTTTTCTTGAGAATCCCAAAGGATTTTAGAGGGGTAATCAAAGCAGAATCTATTTGTAAGAGTTTCTTGGGAACAGAGGTTGCAATATAGATAAGCATCTCAGCTGAGTATTTTAATGGTGGCATTTAGACAGCTGATAGACACCCTGCTGAGATCAAAGGGAAGGGGTCTTTTGCAAGCTGTACTTCTCAGGGGAAAAAAAGGAGATGCTCCAGATTAAAACAAATTAAGATAGTTCCTTGTTTCAATTTAAAAAGTTTGGAATAAATGTAGAAATAGGATAGTCATAACATAGAAAGCTCACAAGGTGTTTTTTGCCATTTCCGTTACTTACAGAAGGATCAGGAGCTGAGGGTTGAAGAAAGTTGAAGAATTTCAAAGTTTGAGGTCAGCTCCTAGCAGGCTAGGCATTTTCAGTCCAAGTCCAATTTTAATCCAGTTTAAATCTCAGCCATCCAAAGTGATCCATAATTTCTGATGAGCTGTAGTTGTTGCCAGAGAGGTGATGCATAGGATTCCTCTGTATTTTTGGTCCTGTCTGTGCCCAAATGTATTTAAATAGTCAAATTTCTGGGACAAGATGTGAGAGAGCTGCAGCCCAGCTTGGGCGCGCTCAGTTGCCCCTGATAAGCTTCTTAGAGTGGACTTTAATTCTAAGACAGCTGCTAAACAAGTGAATATTGCTGCAACACCCACTGAGGTAAGCAGTGCCTCAGAGTCTTCTGCTAGAGGGTTTGAAGTATCCAAAGTACTGGGTGAAGCATAGGACTCTGCGACTCCAGCTTCACTGAACAGGATCACTGAACAGTCCATATTGCAGGGCAAAACCATGGAAGCACCTGCTGGACAGCATAAGGATTCTGTGACCTGAGCTTCATAGGAGAGATCTACTGCACAATTCATGGTACAGGGCAAATTTACTGGAACATTTTCTGAACAAGGTAATAATTCTGCGATTTCAGGTTCACATAGCAGATGCTCTGAGCTATTCACAAAACTAGAGCGAGGTGTAGAAACAGGAAGATCAAGACACAATGTTTGCGCATCTGAATCACCATTCATTTGCAAAATTGGAAAATTCAGATGCTGGGGTTCTGAGGTTTCTAGACAGGATTGCTGGGACTCGGAAACTGATGTAGTGCATCTATTGGCATCTGCTGGATCAGACAGGAGTTGAACTTTATTAACACAGGTAATTTCTGCAGAAGTGTTTGCAGAGGCAGGCAAGATTTTTCTGATGTCTGTTTCACTGAACAAAGAGTCATGAGTACTGGCTAGGCTGGACTCGGAAGTCAGCAGGACCTCTGGATTCTCTGCTGAGAAATTTGCGCAGGGCAAGGTTAAGAATGTATCAGTGGCTTCTGTTTTACTGGTAAGTAACACTGAGTTATCCATGGTACAGGGTGGAATTGCAGGAACTTCAATTTCACACAAAAAGAGCTCCGAATCACCTGCTGAATCAGCCAAAGGTGCTGAAGCAGGCGGGTCAGAACGCCAAATTTGCGAATTCGGAGTCACATAAAAATCATCCAAAATCAATTCCCACACATCAATCAAAGGAGCCACACAGCCATACCTACACACACCAGTCTCTATTAGGTTATAGGCCGACTTAATGCATGCATTCAATACCATTTCACTTTTTGCACTGTAAAATTGACAAAATGAACTTGAATCATTATTCCATTCACCGAGCAGGGCTTCCATCTCTCCCCTGTCGAATGGAGGATCCCATGCATACTTAACAGCGAAACATTCAGGCTGATCACAGTTGGCAGATATGATTGTGGCAGGGACATGTATTGGGTTAATTAGCAGGTGATTGGCAGATTCCTTATTCTTAAGAATCTCCAATACCTGTAGCAAGTGTTGAACTGTAGTGTATGCAAACTTCCCTTGGTTCACAAATAAGTTGATTTGTTCAATACTCTGTAATATCTCCTCATAATCATACTCAGATAATTCTTTTAAACAAAAATCTTTATTTTCCCTAGCCAGGGATGAAAGTTCATTAGTAGTTTCATAAGTCCATTTAACTCCCCTGAAAGACAATTGCATTTCATTATCTGTTAATGGCAGAATCTCATTATAGGTCTCAGTCGCTAAGGATAACGACTCTGCAGATCGGACACGTTTCTTAGAACGTTTGCGTTTTGCCTTAGACCCTGCTGCCTTTGGTGATTTATTCAAAGCTGCAGGAAAATTATCAGGAACACTCTCTGCTTGCTGATCATTTTTGCAAACAATTGAAGGGGCAGCTGATTGGCCTGCTGCCAGGAGTTCATTTAGAGGAAAAGGCAATGGATCTATGCGCAACCAGTTATGGATCACAAACGCTAGAAATTCCAGCGGTCTCTCTTTCAAATCGGAATGATTGAGAACATCAAATGCCCACTGAAATAATTCCCCTTTAAACAAAATATAACTTAGTTGGAGTGCCCAGGTTGAAACAGGAGTCGCTTGGAGATCGGGATTGGCCAGGAACCTGGCACATTCAGAGAAAAACTCATTTTCTGTTTCAGAGTTAAGTTCTTCAAATTTCTTAAAGGAACAGAAACCATAATTAACAGTGTCATACTTTCTGGGAATCCCCCCCACAATGGGGATTGGTAATGGGGTTTTCATAATGTAAGGCTTGGTGGTGTATTCTCCACAGTCAGCATGCAACGCTTGAGCTGACGTGGAGGAGGTACACACACTAGCACAAGGAAACAGGCTATCCCTAGTATAGTGGAGGGGAGGACTGACTCCAATAGGAGATTGTGGCGCACAGAGCCGGTGCAGATCCGACAGCCACAAACAATACTTTCGCTATGTAGCGCTGAGCGCATAAACCAGAACTGAGGAGATCAGGACAGGTGTAGACAGAATGAACGGTTGCTAGCTAGCCGCTACTTAGTGACAGCAAGCGTCCAAAACAAGACAGACTGGAATGAGGCAGCCAATGCGTTACATCGATGGCGTGCCTCACAAAGACAGGACAGGATAGTCAGGAAATAGCAGGATCGAGATAGATGAACGTAACACAGCCAAAAATACAATAAGTATGTTTTCCTAGCGTATTACAATTACAGCTATCAATGAAACTATTTGTAACGTCTGACTAACATATGTATATATCGGCAATGAACCGATATATGACATAAGCAGGAACTCTGACTAGGACAGGAGTAATACAGGGAACAGGACTCAGAAGGATTCGCTATCTCTTCGCAGAGATGAATGCAATCCACAAACGGTAACAGAACCGGATTCAGAAGGATTCGTTATCTCTTTGCAGAGATGAACGCAATCCACAAACGGTAACAGAACAGGATTCAGAAGGATTCGTTATCTCTTCGCAGAGATGAACGCAATCCACAAACAGAACCAGGAGCAGGGTAACTAACTCAGCACGGGTGATCACGATACGCGCAACCTACCAAAACGTGCTGGAAAGCTGACTAACTGCACACAGGATATAAACAGTTCGTGTACGTATACATCAGCGACACTGATGTATCAACGTAACACGAATACAAGGAAAATAATAAACGTGCTGGTATGCATATATATTGGCAATGAACCAATATGTGATGCAAAGACCAGCAAAGTATCTTTAGAACAAGAAACACGATCGGGGGCTGAAGCAACAGCAAGACAGGCTTAAACTGAAGCTATGAAAACCCGAGGAGTCCTGCAGGAAGCAGATCTTTATACTGAGGTCATCCAATGGGAGCAGACATGCAGATTCCCACACAGGTGAATGATAATCAGTCACAAGCTGACAGCAGGGAAAGGCAGACAAAGCTATGCAGCTTGCATGGAAAGAGATCAGAACTGCCTGAGCTGCAGCACTACTACTTCCAGCAATACCTGCTGCAGCAGCGATCATGACAGACAGTAATACATCATACTCAAATATGTAGATACACAATATTCACAGATGCACAACACACTCAGGGTCAGTATGCATGTTTCAGAAACAGAAAAACATTGTTGAAGTCTACCAAAGGTGCGGGAAAATCTAAGCAGTTTAAATGTGATGACTGGTGGCTGGTTGTTTGACAAGGAAATGTGTTATTTTGCAGCCCGCTACTTTGCAGGTGATAGGGCTTTGATAGAGGGTGGAAGAATGTTAAGGGAGTTCAGGAGACTAACGGCCGAAGGGAAGAAAGAGTTCTTGTGTCTGGTAGTCTTGGTGGGGATGGCCCAATGGTAGTAGGGTGAAAAAACAGTGGCCTGGGTGTGAGGGGTCACTTGTGATCTTCAGTGCCCTGGCACGCAGTCTTGTGTTATACAGGAGGTCAAGTGGAGGCAGATTCTCGACGGACCATAATACGATTTCATTTTTCAGCACGACCTGGCACCTGCTCACAGTGCCAAAACCACTGATAAATGGTTTACTGACCATGGTATTACTGTGCTCAATTGGCCTGCCAACTCTCTTGACCTGAACCCCATAGAGAATCTGTGGGATATTGTGAAGAGAAAGTTGAGAGACGCAAGACCCAACACTCTGGATAAGCTTAAGGCCGCTATCGAAGCATCCTGGGCCTCCATAACACCTGAGCAGTGCCACAGGCTGATTGCCTCCATGCCACGCCACATTGAAGCAGTCATTTCTGCAAAAGGATTCCCGACCAAGTATTGAGTGCATAACTGAACATAATTATTTGAAGGTTGACTTTTTTTGTTTTAAAAACCCTTTTCTTTTATTGGTCGGATGAAATATGCTAATTTTTTTGAGATAGGAATTTTGGGTTTTCATGAGCTGTATGCCAAAATCATCAATATTAAAACTATAAAAGGCTTGAACTACTTTAGTTGCGTGCAATGAATCTAAAATATATATGAATATATATATATATATATATACGGCGGCTTGCAAAAGTATTTGGCCCCCTTGAAGTTTTCTACATTTTGTCACATTACTGACACAAACATGAATCAATTTTATTGGAATTCTACGTGTAAGACCAATACAAAGTGGTGTACACGTGAGAAGTGGAACAAAAATCATACATGATTCCAAATATTTTTTACAAATCAATAGCAAAGTGGGGTGTGCGTAATTATTCAACCCCCTGAGTCAATACTTTGTAGAACCACATTTTGCTGCAATTACAGCTGCCAGTCTTTTAGGGTACAGTATGTCTCTACCAGCTTTGCACACGTAGAGACTGAAATCCTTGCACATTCTTCTTTGCAAAACAGCTCCAGCTCAGTCAGATTAGATGAACAGCGTTTGTGAACAGCAGTTTTCAGATCTTGCCACAGATTCTCGATTGGATTTAGATCTGGACTTTGAATGGGCTATTCTAACACATGGATATGTTTTGTTTTAAACCATTCCATTGTTGCCCTGGCTTTGTGTTTAGGGTCGTTGTCCTGCTGGAAGGTGAATCTCTGCCCCAGTCTCAAGTCTTTTGCAGACTCCAAGAGGTTTTCTTCCAAGATTGCCCTGTATTTGGCTCGATCCATCTTCCCATCAACTCTGACCAGCTTCCCTGTCCCTGCTGAAGAGAAGCACCCTCAGAGCATGATCCTGCCACCACCATATTTGACAGTGGGGGATGGTGTGTTCAGAGTGATGTGCAGTGGACGGCCTTGTCTTGGTAGGCTTACAGTTGTGCCATACACCTTCCATTTCTGAATGATCGCTTGAACAGTACTCCGTGGGATGTTAAAGGCTTTAGAAATCTTTTTGTAGCCTAAGCATGCTTTAAATTTCTCAATAACTTTATCCCTGACCTGGCTGGTGTGTTCTTTGGACTTCATGGTGTTGTTGCTCCCAATATTCTCTTAGACAACCTCTGAGGTCATCACAGAGAAGCTGTATTTGTATTGACATTAGATTACACACAGGTGCACTCTATTTAGTCATTAGCACTCATCAGGCAATGTCTATGGGCAACTGACTGCACTCAGACCAAAGGGGGCTGAATAATTACGCACACCCCACTTTGCAGTTATTTATTTGTAAAACATTTTGGAATCTTGTATGATTTTCATTCCACTTCTCACGTGTACACCATTTTGTATTGGTCTTTGACGTGGAATTCTAATACAATTGATTCATGTTCGTGGCAGTAATATGACAAAATGTGGAAAACTTCAAGGGGGACGAATATTTTTGCAAACCACTGGGTGTGTGTGTGTGTGTGTATGTATATATATATATATATATATATATATATATATATATATATATATAAAGTTGACCTAAGCCCATTTAAAAACGGGCTCTAGGTCTCTTACACCACCACCGCATGTCAGTGCCACCCATCCACCGCCCGCACCTGCCTGCCACGTGCGCACACCCATCCACCACGTGCGCGCACATGCCCCCGCCCCCCCCCGCACACATGCCCGGCCGGCTCCCTGGCCCTGTCCTCCTTCTGTCCCCATGTGCTACACATGCACAGTAGCGCAAAACCATGGACACACGGACAGGAGGATGACGCAGGGACAGTTAGGTATTATTATATAAAATACTGTATATTTGTGTGTGTGTGTGTGTATATATATATATATATATATATATATATATATATATATATTGGTTTGGAAAACAAAAAAATTCATTTTTGGACAGAAATCGCTTACACACAGACAACACCACCGGAGCAGTCTCTCAGTAAGGTATCAAGCAGCAAGTGTGAGCAACCTAAATGGTTGCCATATATATAGTGGAGGGGTGGGCACAAGCTTCCCTCTCTTGATTGGCTGCCAGTACGTATACTGGGGGCTCTGTGATTGGTCCACAAGTCAAGTTCCTCCGGAACCCAAAATCACAACTCGTAATCGAAATTTCAAGTCCCTTTGGGTCCGATTTCGAATACATGCGTAATTAACATCCGTAATATCGGGTGCTTACGGCTTACGATTACGATCTCAAAATGACCAAATTTGTCCGTAAATTAAGGGAATCCATAATTTTGACCTCGTAATAAGCATCTTTTTTTTTAACAGTTGAATAATAAACATCTTTACTGAACAACGCCAGAAACAAGCATGCAGTTAATCTTGTCAGATCTGACAATAATGTCAGAAACCCCTGATCTTCATTTGATCATTCAGGGTCTATGGCTAAAAGTATTAGAGGCAAGGTATCAGCTGGATAGCTGGCAACGAGTTGCTTAAAAGGAAATAAATATGGTAGCCTAGATATCCCTCTTGTTACAGTTGTCCTTTTTAAAACATCTTTTTTTAGCACTCGCTCCTATTTTCCACAAATTATATGCAGGTGATTTTGGCCGCTAAGTGGTGTTTTGGCCGCTAATCATTTATACAGCCACATTTGGTCAGTTCAAATTAGTACCCGGTTGAATACATTTTTGCCCCTCCAGTAAATTGTAAAATTAGTTTACTTACGCTGTGTGCCCTGATTAGTGTTTTCCCATAACATTTTCGCCTTTTGGATGTGACTTTCACGTCCAAAAGGCTGCTGCTCTGCCGGTGCGCTCCCGTGCCGCCCCCGGTAGCTCGGAGATCAATGAATGGGAACAGTATTCCCATTCATTGATCTAAGTCCCCAGTAGAAAAACCGACGGCTTCTTTTCAGAGGCTGCTGTGTTTCTGAAAAAAAAAATCATGTCCTCCTTGTAGTTCTTGTGAGCGAGCGCGCTCGCTCACAGGATAGAAAAACAAAAAAATCTCACTGTGGTCATCTTGAGGCCAAATAGTAAAACTACATGCACATACATTTTTATTACAAAAAGACACAATAAATTACATTTGAAATCCACTGTTTACCTCCCGCACCCAAAAAATACCCAAATAAAATGTTTCACTAAAAAAAAGAAAAAAATTACAATTTAAAAAAAAAACAAAAACAAATAGTTACCTAAGGGTCTGAACTTTTTTTTAATATGCATGTGAAGAGGGTATACAACTATTTTTTTTTAAATTATAAGCTTGTAAATAGTGAGGGACGCAAAACTAAAAAAATGCACCTTTATTTCCAAATAAAATATTGGTGCCATACATTGTGATAGGGACATAATTTAAATGGTGTAATAACCAGGACAAATGGGCAAATAAAATATGTGGGTTTTAATTATGGTAGCATGTATTATTTTAAAGAGAATCTGTATTGTTAAAATCACACAAAAGTAAACATACCAGTGCGTTAGGGGACATCTCCTATTACCCTCTGTCACAATTTCGCCGCTCCCCGCCGCATTAAAAGTGGTTAAAAACAGTTTTAAAAAGTTTGTTTATAAACAAACAAAATGGCCACCAAAAAAGGAAGTAGGTTGATGTACAGTATGTCCACACATAGAAAATACATCCATACACAAGCAGGCTGTATACAGCCTTCCTTTTGAATCTCAAGAGATTATTTGTGTGTTTCTTTCCCCCTGCATCTCTCATGCACTGAAGTTTCAGGCTGCTCTTTTCTTCCTGCCCTTGTCTGTAATTCCTCAGTATGTGAAAGCCCAGCCAGCTCAGAGGACGATTTATCCAGCTTGTAAAATATAAGAGAGAAGAGAGAAGCTGCTCTAATTTAAATAACGCACAGGCAGTGTGCATAGAGGGGCCTGGAAGGGGGAGTTCATAGCAGAACCACAACACTGAAGAACTTGGCAGCCTTCCAGACACAGTCTGACAAGTCTGACAAGAGAGAGATAAGTTGATTTTTTACAGAGACTGTGATAGTACAAAGTGCTGCAGTGAGCCAGATCACATTAGAATAGCTTTTGGAACTTGTAGGATGATAAAAAACAGGATGCAATTTTTGTTACGGAGTCTCTTTAATGCTATAATGACTGAAAAATGAGAAATAATGAATTTTCAATTTTTTTCTTAATATTCCTGTTAAAATGCCTTAAAAAAACTATTCTTAGCAAAATGTACCACCCAAAGAAAGCCTAATTGGTAGCACAAAAAAAACAAGATATAGATCAATTCATTGTGATAAGTAGTGATAAAGTTATTGGCGAATGAATGGGAAGTGAAAATTGCTCGGATGCATAAGGTGAAAAATGACTGAAGGCGAAGTAGTTAAAGATATGGTAGCCATTATGCAGTCACATGAGATGTCATTTGACTGGGTTTTGCTGGGAGTATGGCTGGCACAAGAACTAGTGATGTGCACTGGAACACCGGCATTCTCAGGCAGAATCAGGAGATGGGATTATTATCCACAGTGGAGGCTGTAGAACGGATGTGCATGTTAATAGTAAGTTCTTTAGAGCTGATGCTGCAGCATACATGCATCCTTGTACCCCAGTATAAATGTATGTATATTTACTTTCCCTGGCGCTTATTTTAATAAATTGAAGTGTTGAAACTTGCTAACCCCCTCTTTTTTTATTTTTTTTCTATACTACCTATGTTCAGGTGTAAATTTAGGAGCATGCCCTAGGAATCGGTTGCTAAGAGCTGCAGTTTCATACCATAAGGATCTGAGGGAGAAAAATACTGGTCTTAACAATTAGTGTTAAGAATTGCTTCATTCTGTACCCCAACTGATTGTTTAGTATATACTGGAGTGCTAAGGACACCTAGTAAAGTTCAGGATAACAGTTCTTTAGGCAGCTGTGCCTGTGGCTGTTATCTGGCAGACTTCATTTATTTTTCTTTTCCCAGAAACCAGGAATTTGTAATGAATACATTTTTTTCCATTCATTTAGGTATTAAGTTGCATTTTTTTTTTCATTTTGCATATGCAAGTGCAATTGTGTTTTTGCAAATATTGACACCTACTTCTCCATTCATCCACTTAACTAATCTATTGATCTGGATTTTTGCTTTATAGGCAATGGTTGAGACAGTTAATAATCTCCTTCAGCCACAAGCTCAGAATGCATGGCAAGACCTTTCTTCAAAGGACCAACTGCGAGCTGCCACTATGCTTCTTGACACAGTTGAAGAAGGAGCTTTTGTGCTAGCCGACAATCTTTTGAAAACAGACATTGTAAGAGAGAACACAGATAATATTCGTAAGTAAAATAAGAAACTGTGCAAGATTTTTTCAGATTGTACTTTATACTTTATTTATATTGAATTATTTATATAAAGGCCTGAGCACAATTGCCCACTTCTGTGCACTTTTAGCAATGTGTATTATGCCCGTTCACATCTGCGTTTTCTGCCAAAACTGTCAGTTCGAAAGGATCCGTTGTTCGTTTGAACAGATCTGTTGTGGACCGGTTTAAACTGTTTCCGGTCCATTTCAGTTCTGTTTGTATCCATTTTGCATCAGTTTCCATTTTAAAGGGGAAGTTCTAAAAATAGCATAAAAGATAAGCTATGTATACACCTGAGCTCTAAATGATCTGTAAATACATTGTGGTCATTGTTGAGGAAAGAGCTTGCTGTTTGGACAATGGATCTAGTGTATTTCTACAGCTTCTGGATTGGAATAGCCTCTTTTTTAATCTTCACCTACTACTACTATGTGAGACAGAGGCCTGCTATTCGCAGGAGATGGTGGGTGCACCCTCTACTCCTTGAAAGGCAGAGGAAAGGACAGTTCAAGACACAATACCTGGACCTGAGATGACACCCATAAAAATGGTACAGCTACTGGCGGATGTCCATATCCCTGTAAGTATCCATACCTACCCACCCCAACTCCACCCTCCCCACAACACCTTGTTCCGCAGCAAACTCTTTCCAGTTCTATACGCCTTTCTATCTCCTGTCATAGGTTTAACACCCTCCTGGAGATGGTGAGGAATGACCTCAGGAAGATGGGTACCAGATTTTGGAAGGCTGTCACACCAGAGGAACAACTAATGATCACTCTAAAGTTAGTAACAACAACTACAACATTATTTGAAATCAAAAACAAAAAGTTTTATTAACAAACCATTCCAACAAGGAAAAAAATCACAAAGCTTCCAACATGGAAGTCAACACCACAGTCTTCCAACGTGGAAGAGCGCAAAATAAATTTTCAATTTTTAAAAAAACAGAACATAAACTGTGGGCACAGAGCCCCTTGGGTGTTGCCTTCTAAACCTGAACAACATACAGTATATTTGAGATTACACCTTTTCTAAAAAAAAAATGAAAAAATATATAATGTCCTTGGTAGGGTGACCCACTACACCCGTCATACAATATTTGATTATTCGAAGGACAAATGTTTCTAGAAAAATATCATGGCTTATGAGAAAAAAAGTATTTTGCAAAAAAAATCAGTACAACTTTGATACAAAAAATACAAAATGGTGAATCTTCATAAAAGTTAAGATTTGACAATCTGGCTTGACAAAGTTGGCAATAATAGATTTCTGGTGACGTTGCCAATAATTTAATTCTGGTGGCAACGACACATGTTAGTTTCGGGTATATTAGTACCCTTCATCAGGCCTCATTCCATATAATTGTCTAAAAAAGAAAGAAACAACAGATTAAAGATTAAAATCCAGCGTCATAAAGATAAGGAATCAGTAGAATCCCAAAGATAGAAGAATTCATCTTTAAAGCAGTGAAAAAAAATGCACGGTGCATTTTGCACAGAATCCTCATAAATACTGGGACTCTAGCACTGATAGAACATATCAAAGTAATGTAGTAATAGAGAAGAGGAAACCAGAGTGAGTGTACATAGAGGACAAATGTCCCCACACTCAAGATTAGAATAACCTGAGTGCACAC
This sequence comes from Hyperolius riggenbachi, assembly GCF_040937935.1. Lineage (NCBI taxonomy): Eukaryota > Metazoa > Chordata > Amphibia > Anura > Hyperoliidae > Hyperolius > Hyperolius riggenbachi. The sequence continues at coordinate 310,258,129 of NC_090646.1, read as the reverse complement.
AAGGGGTAAATAAATACAGATGGCCCTGCACTCGCTAAAAGGCAAAAGACCTGAACAGAAACCAGATCCCAAGTGGAGTCCTGAAGCATACACCAGAGACAATCGTATTAGTCTCTATACTTCAGGGGTCAATATAGATATATAGGTTATAGCTCAGAATAGAGCAGAGAGAACCACATGACATAATATAAAAGACGGTGCACCATAGATGGTAAGGAGCAAATACGCAATTGTATACAGACCTATTAGACCCAGTTAACCACAAGAGCCAGAATGCAAATTAGGAAAAAGGCATCCGACCAAACGGGTGCACTGACACCTATTGAAAAAACAAAAAGGCTATGACAGGCTTGTGTTGCTCATTATAATCTAGCATAGGCCACAAACACATAGCAATATATGGAGACCAAGAGTAAATTTTAACTAGGCCCTCCCAGTCCCAAAATACAGTGTTAATTAACCTCCATAGGGATACAGAGCTCCACAGATTAATTAAAGCAAAATGACACAAACAAGGATCTAGCATTGTAAAGATAGTGATAACAAATAGCAAGCGCAGATCTGCAATGTGCAAACATATACTCACAATCCCATAGGCTGATATCTGGATCATTCAGCAGCTAGAAAAGGAGTGCAGGGAGCTGACAAACACGTGGCTGTTTATATACGCCATACCAGTGTTACAATTCTAGTACTGTGCATGCGAAAAGGAGGATGTGTCAGCGCATAACCAATCGAACAGCTGAAATGAAGAGGAAGCTCAAATACATTAGCTGGAAGCATCCGCGTAACCACGCTGGAACGCATCCGGCTATTAGAGGGAAGTGACGTCAGGTCCCCAGTTTCTAAATAGAAGCTATGGGAACCAGACCACGCTGGAACGCATATTGAAATCCAGGGACAAACAGCTAAACAATGCGTCCAAATGGACACTTAACAACAAAGAGAGGACCATGCTGGAGCGCATAGGTGAAAGGTATGTATGGGAAATGCATGGAACCAAAAAATATAAACACAACATATATACAGGCAACTTATGGGACCAAAGATTTAAAGGCAAAGTACCAAATATAAAAAAAAACTAAAAAAAATACCAATAAACCAGAACATAGCTGGCAATAAAGTGGTTCTCAACCAACTTTCTAGGGTAGTGTCTCTCTGTAAATTTAGATACCATGCCTGACAGGCGCAGCTAACTTTGGCATTCATTGCTAACAATGCGACGAACCCTCATGAGCTGATGAGAGATTGGAGTAGACTCCTAGGATGAAAACTGTGAAAGTCTAAGAGAGTGTTATGATCTGTTTTGTATAGAGATCAAAAAATAATAAGCGACCACTTCTACACATGCTAACATCCAAGAAGGAGACTTTAGCAGTGTCTATAATAACTGTAAATTTCAGAGAAGTTGAAGCACTCTGTGACTGCTCAAGGCCTCCAAGGAGGACCTGGGTCCTGACCAAATCAGAAAAATATGGTTAATATAACAATGCCATACACAGGCAAATTTTGAAATAACACAATCTGGTAGACACAATGCTCTTCAAATTGGCCCACAAAAATGTTTGCATATACAGGAGCTACATTAGATCCCCTTGAGGAACCTCTCAATTGCAGATAAAAAGTATCTTGAAAGAGGAAAAAGTTCCTTTCTAACACCAGTTCCAATAGGGACATAATAAATTCACCTTGTATCCCAGAGACCATTGTATCTCTTATAAGTGAATCGCTGACCACACTCTTTCCCTCATCATGTGGAATACATGTGTAGAGCGACTCTATATCAAGAGTACTGTAATAAAGAGGCAATTTTTGTTTGGCAGTACTACTTTTTCCATCTGTTTGATAAAGTCAGAAGTATGCCTAAGGTATGATGTCTAACTGAGCATATATTTCCTTAAAGGAATAGTATAAAAGAAATCACTTTTGTGCTAGCATTAGTAATGGATGTAAAAGCATTTTTAATAAAGGACTCAGCATATATTTTTGTCAAATAATGCTTTTACATCCCAGGTACCTGCACGTCAGGTTACCCTGAATTAACTGACGGCGTCGGGACAGAGGAACAGTCCACATTCATAGGGGATGACGCTGATGTAAAATCTGAGCGGCACAGTGTATTTCCTGGCTCCGCCCCCTCTCCCAACACGCAGTTAGGTTTGAGGGAGGAGAGACAACCTCTCTCGCTCCTATTATGCAGCCCACCCCTCCTCAATGCAAGTTTTAATTGATGTGGCCGCTGCAGAAATTGCTATTGTGCCCGGCAATAGTATGTAAGAGGAGGGAGAGCTATCTCCCTTCTCTCGCTCCTGCCCTGTATCTTCTGTGCACCACTGAGTCTGCCCCGTCGTTGTGGTTGATATGCAAAAGCAAACTAATGTACAGGAGGGCAGACGTGTCCCATTCTGCAGCCATCATCTATTCTGTACTAAAACATGTTCAAATTGCTCTGCAGAACGGAAGGTTTCTGCTTTTCCTAGTTTGCCATTGCATAGCAACCGCATACCTCCGATGACGCGGCGGACACAGTGTGTTCAGAGAAATTTATGACAGGAGCGAGATAAGAGGGAGACGCTCTCGGCTCCTGTTACAGCCTATTGACGGGCAGAAATACACAAGACAGGAGGGCGAGAAGGGGAGAGAAGCTCTCAGCTCCTATTACATGGTATTGGCAGGCATATGAGTAAATTCTACAGCAGCCACATGAGTTACAACGTGTGAGTGTGTGTGTGGAGTGGGGGGAAGCTTTTTTACATTTTTACCCTCAGGGTCGGCGCCTACAAAAGTGGACTATTACTCTGTCCACTGCTGTCTATAGGAAACTGTAAAACAGATTTCTTGACAAAAAAGTATTACATGACAAAAATATATGTATAGTCCTTTATTTATAATGCTTTTACATCCGTTACCAATGTTGCCACAAAAATACATTTTTCAATAGAATTCCTTTAATACCTTATCTAAAAAAATAGCAGTATGACTGAAAATAGAGTCACAACCTGCCACAATTGGTCTGCCTGGAGGTTTATCCAAGCATTTGTGAATCTTAGGCAGACAATATATGACAGGTGTGACTGGTTTGTTATTACCGTATATTCCGGCGTATAAGACGACTGGGTGTATAAGACGACTGGGTGTATAAGACGACCCCCCAACCTTTTCAGTTAAAATATAGAGTTTGTGATATACTCACCGTATAAGACTACCTCTCTTCCAACGTACACCAAATTTAAAAAAATCATATACTGGTGCTGTACTGTATGTGGTACCCAGTATATAACAGTATATAGTCAATTGACTGGTTGGATTGGTCAACTCTCCCTCTCCCTAAGTGGATTGGTCAGCTCTCCTTTTCTACCTGTTTATCAGAGCAGTATGGAAGAATAGATTGTGTTGTGCCCATAAAACATGCCTCTTTCACCCTTCTGGCCCGCCCTTGTATCCTATTTACCTCTATCTCTGCCTCTCAGATTTCTCACATGTGCGCCTGCGCCGCTTCACTACAGTCCTAAGGGGCGAGATCTGAGAGACGGTAACAGGATAGGGGGTATCACCCAGCATCAATGATACCCGGCGTATAAGACGACCCCCAACTTTTTAGAAGATTTTCAAGGGTTAAAAAGTAGTCTTATACGCAGGAATATACAGTATACAAATACTCAAACAAATTTCTGATCAATAATGTTACTGCCCAAAGCATCATCCAAAATTATCTTAAAGAGAACCAGAGACGAAGCACCCTCATGTACTTTATTACATTTATCAGTGGGAACATGACAGTAAACACCTACCCTGCTTTTAGTTTAAATCTTCTCTGCTTAATCTGTCTATAATCAGCTGTGATAAGAATCCCTGACTGAGTCAGTCAAGGTTTGACCTGGAATCATTATAGCTGAGTCACTCTTTTGTGGAGTTTTTTCAAGCCCAAGCCTTCCCCCTCCTGGATCAGATTTCCTGCTTTACATACTGAGAGCTCTGATGACATGGCCCTCCCATGTCATCAGAACTCTCAGTATGCTGCAGGAAAAATCTCTGTCTAACAGACAAGTGTGGCTGTGTGATCTGTGTTCTCTGTGCAGCCAGTCATCATTATTACCTACTGTATGCAGTTTCATTACTATGAGAGACACTTCCTACAGGCAGCCACACAGCCGAAAAATGTGGTGCCTGCCGCGCTGAAAAATGGGCATGGCCATAACATTCTATGGGCAGAGCTAACGTAATGATGCAACAGCGAGGCATAAGAAAGCAGTGTTTATGCCGTGATGTGGTCAAACGAGGATTCGCATCATGGGTGAGCAGAAACTGTGTGATGCTATTTAATTGTATACCATAACTCCAAAGCAGCAAACACAGCCAACTATGACCATTAAATAATAAATGCAGCAACAGTTACCCCAGACACCACAAAATAAATGCAATGGGCAACATGTCAGCACAAAATAAACGCATTGCGGGCAACATTTCAGCACAAAATAAACGCAATGGGGGCAAACATGTCAGTACAAAATAAACGCAATAGGGGCAAACATGTCAGTACAACATAAACGCAATGGGGGCAAACATGTCAGTACAAAATAAACACACTGCGGGCAAACATGTCAGTACAAAATAAACGCACTGCGGGCAAACATGTCAGTACAAAATAAACGCAATGGAGGCAAACATGTCAGTACAAAATAAACGCACTGCGGGCAAACATGTCAGTACAAAATAAACGCACTGCGGGCAAACATGTCAGTACAAAATAAACGCACTGCGGGCAAACATGTCAGTACAAAATAAACGCAATGGAGGCAAACATGTCAGTACAAAATAAACGCACTGCGGGCAAACATGTCAGTAAAAAATGAACGCGATGGGGCAAACATGTCAGCACAAAATGTACGCAATGGAGGCAAACATGTCAGCACAAAATGAACGCAATGGGGGCAAACATTTCACCTGGAAAAAAAAAGGATTTACTTACCTGACATAAGTCAGTCAGCCAGCCGGCCGGCCTCTCGTGTGTGTGCGCAGCTCCCCGGGCTCACAGGCACTCAGGCAGAGCAGGGCTACGGCAAGATGACGTTCGGAGGCGGAGCCCTGTACTGGAGACACAAATAGTCTCCAGTACAGGGCTCCACCTCCGGACGCCATCTTCCTGTAGCCCTGCTCTGCCTGTGCCTGCCGGAGGAGGACAATGCAGGCTGCTGGAGCGGGGCTGCGGGGAATGAACTAACGCAGCGTCTAGGAGACGCTGCGGCTAGTTCATTGTACGGTGGCCAGAGTCCCGAGGCCGGGACGTCCCACTGCTAAAAACGGGATGTTTCCCGGGACCTCATGCAGCCTGGGACAGCTCCCCCGAAGGCGGGACGCGTCCCGGGTAAAGCGGGACGTATGGTCACCGTACAGAATATGAAGTTGAAAGCACACAGATGAAATGCTGCAGCAACAGCCCTGCTTGTCTATAGTCTCATAGAGGCTAGACAGCACGTCCAGAACACCTCATAACCTGGAAGCAGAAGGTATATGAGCCGGCGGCCATATTGGATATTTCCTGGAGCAATAATAGATAAAAAGCACTCAAAAAGGCACACCAGAGTGGCAAAATTATCGGGTAGAGCATTTATTCTTTACAAGCTATCAACTGATATGTTTATTTTGTGTGAATCGTTCATCTCTGGTTCCCTTTAAGCTCTCCCAAAAATTTGGATGTGAGATTCAGTGGTGTTTAATACCCGGTGCTGTTTTTTTTACAGACACCCCTCCCCGCCCCCCAAAAAAGAGAAAGGGCGCGAGTGATGCAAAATGGGTGTTGCCATGACATGGGCGGAGATAAACGTTATGTAACAATGTAACTCTAAGGCAGTGCCCTGAGTTTCCTCCCAAAACACAGTTAGGCAAAGTGACCCTAAGGCCTGGTTTACACGGATGCTTCCTGGCCGGTAAGTGACTGCTCGTTGTCTAAGCGCTGCCTATACATATGAATTGGCAGGGCAGATACCATTGTTTACCGTAATTTGCTGTCACAATAGCCACTTTTTTATCCATATTTTTCCTGCCGACTCTAGTCATTTACCGCCACATATCTGACCCTTTGTGGTGGTGAAAAACGCAGATCATCGCCGAAAGACGTCAAATGCTTTTCTGCATGCTTGCAGAAAAGCATTTGACCGAGACAGTGTGAACCAATCTTTAAGGCAATTAGACATCATTCCTCAAACAGATAAGAAAGCAGTGTTTCCCCATGGATGAGCAGATGCTAAATTTGCAGAAACTGTGTGATGCTATCATGTCAATATGTACCAAAATCTCTGTGGAATGCCATGAAGGTAGATTGGAGTAGCCAATAGGTAGTGGCTGACAGGTAGTTATGGGTAGATTGTAGTGGCCGACAGGTAGTGACAGGTAGATTGTAGTGGCCGCCAGGTAGTGACAGGTAGATTGTAGTGGCCGCTAGGTAGTGACAGGTAGATTGTAGTGGCTGCCAGGTAGTGATAGGTAGATTGTAGTGGCTGACAGGTAGTGACAGGTAGATTGTAGTGGCCACCAGGTAGTGATAGGTAGATTGTAGTGGCCGACAGGTAGCGATAGGTAGCTTGCAGTGGCCGACAGGTAGTGATAGGTAGACTGTAGTGGCAGGGAGGTAGTAACAGGCAGATTGTAAGAGGCGCTCACTTCTGCATCTAGACCCATTGAGTTATACTCCTGTTTGCCTGATGAAGCAGGACCACACCTGTGAAACGCGTTGCACTAAGTGGAGTTCAATAAACATTTTTGTATTGATATATTGTGACTCAATTGAGTTTTATATTTTTGAGGGAGGTAAGTCCACCTGAACATCCCCCTCTTTTAGACGGTTTTTAAACGCTTTTATTCTACTCTGGCGCTCCTGTTTGCCTGATGAAGCAGGACCACACCTGTGAAACGCGTTGCACTAAGTGGAGTTCAATAAACATTTTTGTATTGATATATTGTGACTCAATTGAGTTTTATATTTTTGAGGGAGGTAAGTCCACCTGAACATCCCCCTCTTTTAGATGGTTTTTAAACGCTTTTATTCTACTCTGGCGCCTCTGTACACAAAGCCTTGCTGAAATGACAGTGGGAGGGGTGACAAACAGTGATGAAAGCAGGAAGGGGTGACAGTGAGAAGAGAAGAATAGCAGAAAATCAGTGAGCTAACTAGAAGGCAACAGGGGGTCACAGCAGGTAGCACTTACATTCCTTTGTTGGCAGGGGGATAGCTGCAAGGAGGATAGTGTGAACCCCCTTTGTTCCATGGGACATGGAGCCTAACAGGGACCCAGCAGGGAGTGTGGCTTAAAGAGACACTGAAGCAAAAAAAAAAATATGATATAGTGAATTGGTTGTGTACTATGAATAATTACTAGAAGATTAGCAGCAAAGAAAATATTCTCATACTTTTATTTTCAGGTATATAGTGTTTTTTCTAACATTGCATCATTCTATAATATGTGCAGATTACACAACACTCAGCATTCAAAATGAGTCTTTCAGAGCAGTCTGTGAACTAATGACTTCTACTCTAGCAGATAAAAAGTAAACAGTACAATAACACTTGAGATAATAAAAGTCAGATAACAGCCCTCTCCAAGACTAAACTTAGTCGGAGAGTTAATGGCTTGTTTGCATAGAGATAACAACTGGAGTTTCTTAACTCTTCCTGTACTGGAAACAATTAGACTGATGTATCTGATCTTAATGTTTTATTTCTTAGCTGTACTACACATACAAATCATAATATCATAATTTTTTTTCGCTTCAGTGTCTCTTTAAATATGTGGGTGAGGTCAAATAGCACGTGGAAGGCGGGCCTATAGCTACTATAGCAGACCTGCAGACCATCAGCGTGGCTGTCTGTAAGAACTCACCTGACTCCAGCATGGGAGCCTCTTTTCTCTGCTCTCCTGCAGCCCTCTGATCCTCCTGCTGTGTATCTCTCTCTGCCTCCTCGGTCTTCCTGTATGTCACATTGTGAGTTCACCCGGCATACAGGAAGACAGAGGAGGCAGAGAGATACACAGCAGAAGGATCAGAGGGCTGCAGGAGAGCAGAGAAGAGACGCTTCCATGCTGGAATCAGGTGAGTTGTTACAATGTAACAGATACGCCACTCTGATGATCTGTGGGTCTGCAATCTGCAGCACAGCTTTGGGGAGGGAGGCAGAAAGGGCACAGAGAGACCAGAGCATGATTTACAATCACAGCTATTCGGGCCCCAGACTGTGCAGAGTGACATCATCCTTTCAGCTGACACTTCCCACAACCCCCTTACAACGCCAGTGGGGGGATTGACCATAAGTTTCTTGGAAACTTGTTCGTTGTTAAACTGCCTCAGGATCGAAATTATAAGCGCGTAACCTCTTTCCCATGAACATTTTTCAACATCATACCATACTACCAATAAGCCTCATCTTAGCATAATTAAATAATAAATCACCAACTCAATAACAACAGCGATCCAAAAATCGTCAACACTCACAAACATAAAGTATACCAGATGACCCCCTCCCACTTTCATTTCCCCCTGGTTGAGCCCTTTTCCCCTCATAAGTAGGCCTTCCGAAACTGATACTCTATATCTGATGTTAATCCTATCTACAAAGGGTTATAAAGGTAAAACTGCAGCTGTCTCGACATGTGGTGTGAATACACTTAGACAGGATGCTAAACTCGAGAGAAAGCGTTAGATAGGAAAACTGTTGTTCCACTCCAACCAATAGTGTTAGTTGATGTATTGTACACAGCAGCACGGTGGCGTAGTGGTTAGCTCTCTCACCTTGCAGCGCTGGGTCCCTGGTTCGAATCCCAGCCAGGGCACTATCTGCAAAGAGTTTGTATGTTCTCTCCGTGTCTGCGTGGGTTTCCTCCGGGCACTCCGGTTTCCTCCCACATTCCAAAAACATACGGATAAGTTAATTGGCTCCCCCTAAAATTGGCCCTAGACTACAGTACTTACACTACATAATATAGACATATGGCAATGGTAGGGATTAGATTGTGAGCTCCTTTGAGGGACAGTTAGTGACAAGATATATATATACACTGTACAGCGCTGCGTAATATGTCGGCGCTATATAAATACTAAATAATAATAATAATAATAATATTGATCTGTAATGTTTTGTATTTCTGCTCTTATATCTCTGCTCTTGTTAAGAGAATGTTTAATATCCCAAGAGTGGTGCCATCTAATTCCTGGACAGTAAGTCATGAAACTGAAATTCTTTGTAAAGCACCTTTACTCTACAAACATGACAACCTATATTGTATCAAACAGGATGGCACAAATGTTGTGCATGTTATGTACTGTTCTTGTTCATAAAATCCAATAAAAAATCTTATTGAGAAAAAAAAAAACTTCCTCAGGATCTCTGATACATAGTCGCTCCTATTCATGACTACCACAGCTCCCCCCTTTTCCGCAGATTTTATTATAATGGATTGGTCTTTCTTAAGATCAAACAAAGCATTTTTCTAATTTTTACTTAAATTGTATTGTTTATATGGTAAGGAACCCACTTTAAACTCCTTCTCCAGTTTTACTATCTCTTTTTTTTTTTTACCAACCTAATGTATGCTTTCACCTGTTCATTATTTTGAGATGGTCGGTTTGTCGTAGGGAGAAATAGATCCAGGTCCTTAGCACTGTATAGTGATTTACCAGTCAGGATTCTAGAAATCATAGGTTGTCTAGAAAAAAAAGCTTTCCACCTAAGTTGGTCAAAAAACTTTTCTAACTCAATATCCAAATTAAAAAAATCGGGAGTAGCTGTGGGACTAAACGATAGTTCCAAAGATAATTCATCAGCAGTTAAGGGATGATCTGAGATATTAACCACCGGTGACAAATGGGGTTTATTTGATATTATATGAAAGGAAGTTGTTACTACTATAGCCAGGCTACGGCCTAGTCAGGTTTCAGATGTTTCAGATGTCTTAGGTTCCTGGTGCCAGGACATAAAATGATTAACAAAATACACACACACACACAAGAGCATAAGAGATGGTAAATGTTATGTTGGAGCTATGTTTTCTTGACACACTTATATACCTGAAAATACAGAGTCTGCACTTGTGCAGTATCACAGATTATAATAAATCACGTGATTTACAAGAAAGATCACAGTTCAATAAGCAAGGCGAAAACAAGCTATTTGTGATAATACAGATGTCCACATTGGGGACACATTGGGGGATTTGCCCAGAAAGAGATTTGACTATTCTCGGTTTCATACAGCCAGTCTTTCCTGCCCAGATGTGTGGCTGACTGCTCTACAAATACTCTAATATCAAACTGATTAGATACATGCTTGTACATGAAACTGATCTATATTCTAAAGTATATATATATATATATATATATATATATACATATATACTCATATACCCATATATACATATACATCCTTTCATTATAGAGGTAAGTGCGGTCCCGAAAGTAATAATCTCTCCTGGGAATTAGCTTACGATATAGATGATGGGTATAGATTTATGGGTAGCATTTTTAAGGATTTTAGGAACTACTGATACTCTTATGGGGCTTTATATTTGGTGGAGTATGTAGACAGTTTTAATTTGTATATGATATTATCTGCCCTGACTGTGACCCACTTTATTGCCAGCTATGTTCCATACCTCCCAACTTTTTGAGATTAGAAAGAAGGACACTTAAGCCACACCTCTTACCATAACCCTAACCACACCCCCTATCACGCATACAATAAAGGATTTCATAAGAAAAAAAAATGGTTTTATATTTCGAACCGCACTGATCCACTTTATCCCAGTACATTTCCTTCATATTAATATTCAGAAAATAAGAAATATATATCAATCAAAAGGAAATTAATAGTTTAAACTAATTTTTCAGTAGTAATATACATACCGTATTTTTCGGACTATAAGATGCACTTTTTCTCCCCCAGAACTAGGGGGGAAAAGTCTGTGCGTCTTATAGTCCGAATGTAAGTTTCAGAATGCTCAGAACTTACGATCCGATTCCAGCAGCGGCTCCTCTCTCACTGTTAGCCGCTCTGAGTCCACTAGCTTGGCTGGAATGTCCTCTTCTTGCTCCTGTCTGTAGGCTTTGCCTACCTCCTCGTGTCTGCAGCTGAGCGGCAGCGTGTCCCCCTCCTGCTACTGCTGGTGAGTCAGTGTTATTCCCAGGTCCCAGCTAAGCCCCAGGCAGTCTCCAGCACTTTTATTTCCCTCTGTCTTTGGCTCTTCTCAGCACAGCATTGTTTCCTTGTCTTGGTCTCGCCGATCCACACTTCCGTCTCATAGCTGAGAGCAGAAGCATGACGGCAGGTAGATAGACCACACAGACTGTTTACAGAGCACAGCACATCGCGTTAGAGCTAGTCAAAGTTGTCCGGTTTACACAGTCAGCTCTAAATTGTAACCTAACCTTTGGGGTCACTGCCCATCTTGCTGTTTGATGCGAGGTTAATGATCCTTCCGACCTCAAAATGCCAGCAAAGCTCAGGTTACTGCTAAGAGCTGTCTGTGTAAATGGACAGCTTTGACTGGCTCTATACACATTGTGCTGTGTAGTGTGTACTGTATACTGTGTCTGTATACAGTTCCCTGCTAGCTGCCTGATGTGCCCTTTCTGTCAGAGCTGTGAGAATAGCAATGCTGTGTACTGTATACAGGCTGTATACAGTTCTCTATGTGTCTGCTGTGCTCTCTCTGTCACAGGCTCTACATTGCTATTCTCTCAGCTCTGACTGGCTCTAACATGCTGTGCCGTGTACTGTATGCAGGCTGTATACAGTTCCCTATCTTCCTGCTGTGCCCTCTCTGTCACAGGCTCTGCATTGCTATTCTCTCAGCTCTGACTGGCTCTAACATGCTGTGCTGTGTACTGTATACTGGCTGTATACAGTTCCCTGCTAGCTGCCTGATGTGCTCTTTCTGTCAAAGCTGTGATAATAGCAATGCAGAGCCTGTGACAACTGACAATCTCTAACATGCTGTGCTGTGTACTGCATACAGGCTGTATACAGTTCTCTATGTGTCTGCTGTGCTCTCTGTCACAGGCTCTGCATAGGCTATGCTCGATGCCCCAGAACACAGTTGCAGTGGCTAAGCTACTATAGCTGCTTTAATCCTGTCTGCCTCACATTTGTCTCAAGCAGTTCCTCCTCCACACTATGCCTGCTGATCCAAAGCCTCATGGAATTGATGGTTGCAAATGCCACCCTCAAGAGATCCCAGACTCAACAAGTGCCAGTTATAGGGTAGTTAGTACAGCTGGGGCAAGGCAACCAGGGTTCTAGTATTGTAGCTGGGGGGGGGGGGGGCAGCAGGTGCTAGCGTAGTGTAATTGGTGGGGCATTGGGAGTAAGTGTAATGTAGTGCAGTGTAGCTGCTGGGGAAGCAGGGGTTATTGTAACTGGGCAGTGTAGATAGTCAGCTGGGGGGAGAAAAGGTCCATAAGATGCTCCTGGATAATGGACTCACCAGGTTTAGTTTATTTCTTTTTTTCCCTTATTTTTTCCCTCTAATACTAGGTGCGTCTTATAGTCCGGAGCGTCTTATAGTCCGAAAAATACGGTAATTGAGATAAATCTGTACCTAGGTCCTGAAAGAGGGACAAATGAGGAAGAAAGAGGGACAGAGGGACTGGATTTCCAAAGAGTGTCAGTTGGGAGCTATCATTTATGCACAGTGCCAGAGCAAGCAGCCTGTTCACATCCTATATTGTGAACAGGAGAATGCACGTCCAGGGTCGGACTGGGACACTAAGGGCCCACCAAGGAAGTTTCAGCCTGGGGCCCCCCCCCCGATCCCCTCCTCCTCGCCACCCCCCCCCCCCCCCATTTTGGGCTCACATACACATGTACTCTAGAAATTTTACATGAGTTTATGGTAGGGAAAAGATTGTGAGCACTTCTGAGGACAGTCTCCAATAGGGATATGTCCACATGCGGCGCGCGCAGCGCGCCGCAGCGAAAGTAAATGGGTGTCACCACGCACTGGAACATCGGCGTGGTCACGATGAGTCATGGGCAGACTTAAAAAAAAAAAAAAAAACACAACATAAGTAGCGGTGTTATTCACAGAGATTAGGTTCGACCAGATACATTTTAGATAAAATATTCAAGTAGTTACATGCCTCATGATAATTCATCAAGTAGTCAAATCGCAGCAGATTTTCCGACAAAATGCAATCAGGTTGGCGGCTGATACCCCCACAAAATGCAATCAGATTGGCGGCAGATACCCCCCAAAATGCAATCAGGTTGGTGCCAGATACCCCCCCCAAAAGTGGGCAGCAGTGACCAGAAAATCGTAATGTGGGCAGCAGACACCTGAAAATCGCAATGTGGGCAGCAGTGACCAGAAAATCGTACTGTGGGCAGCAGACACCAGAAAATCGTAATGTGGGCAGCAGACACCTGAAAATCGCAATGTGGGCAGCAGTCACCAGAAAAGCGTAATGTGGGCAGCAGACACCTGAAAATCGTAATGTGGGCAGCAGACACCAGAAAATCGCAATGTAGGCAGCAGTGACCAGAAAATCGTAATGTGGGCAGCAGTCACCAGAAAATCATAATGTGGGCAGCAGACACCTGAAAATCGTAATGTGGGCAGCAGACACCAGAAAATCGTAATGTGGGCAGCAGACACCAGAAAATCGTAATGTGGGCAGCAGTCACCAGAAAATCATAATGTGGGCAGCAGACACCTGAAAATCGTAATGTGGGCAGCAGACACCTGAAAATCGTAATGTGGGCAGCAGTCACCAGAAAATCATAATGTGGGCAGCAGACACCTGAAAATCGTAATGTGGGCAGCAGACACCTGAAAATCGCAATGTGGGCAGCAGACACCAGAAAATCATAATGTTGTCAGCAGTGACCAGAAACCCCCCTCCCTCACCTAGGGGCCCCCGCTCCAGAATTGCAGCCAGCGGCAAATAATCACTTACCAGCATGACGGAGATGAGATCCGTAGCTCTGCGTGCCGCTGGCTGGTCTGCTCTCTGCTTCCTGAACTGACTGTCCAATCACGCTCTCGCAGTACTTCCTGCGAGAGCGTGATTGGACAGTCAGTTCAGGAACCAGAGCAGACCAGCCAGCGGCACGCAGAGCTACGGATCTCATCTCCGTAACTCATGCCATTAAGTGATTCTTCCCCGCTGGCTGCAATTCTGGAGAGGGGGGGGGAGCGCGGAAGGGGGGCCCCTAGGTGAGGGAGGGGGGGGGAGGCTTCCGCCCCTCCCCGCCGATCTGTGCACAATGTCCCCCCTTCCTGCGCTTAGCCCCCCTCCTTTTTAGCACTGGGGCCCCCAGGAGGCGGGACGGCCGGGGCCCACCGATGGGACCATCGGTGGTTCGGTGGGCCTGTCCGAGGCTGTGCACGTCTACATAGATGCTGAGGCTGCCTCAAACACTCTCTGCACGGCTGAGCGGAGATCTCTCTCGCTTACATCCAAGTCAGCCGTAGTCCTAGCTGAGCAGGGTCGGGTGACTGCGGGCTGTAACTCAGCTCAGCCAGGATAGCTATTAGGCATGAGCTGCTACGGAGACTCCAGGCTGAGGCTGTGCAGAAGGAGAGAGCAGAGATCAGCCCCACATCGCTCAGATCTGCCCGCAGGAAGAGCCATGGGCGGTCTTAACAAGACTGACAGCAGTTCCAGCCAATACAGTGGCGACAAGGAGCTTCTCTTACTCGCAGCTCCGTCCAGCAAGCTAGCAGTGGGAGAGGGATTTTTGTTGTCACGATGCTGTCGGCTCTCTCAGGCTAAAACGGGACTTAAAGGGGGCTGTCCCGTGAGGTGGAATCCAGCCTCTCAAACCGTGAAAGTCCCGCCCAAATCGTGACTGTTGGGCCTACGATGTTCTGGTTTATTGTTAATTTTGAGTTTTTTTATATTTGGTACTTTGCCTTTAAATCTTTGGGCCCATAAGTTCCCTGTATATATGTTGTGTTTATATTTTTTGGTTTCATGCATTTCCCATACATACCTTTCACCTATGCGCTCCAGCATGGTCCTCTCTTTGTTGTTAAGCGTCCATTTGGATGCTTTGTTTTGCTGTTTGTCCTGGATTTATCATTCAGCAGCTAGAAAAGGAGTGCAGGGAGCTGACAGACACATGGCTGTTTATATACGCCATACCGGCGTTACAATTCTAGTACTGTGCATGCGAAAAGGAGGATGTGTCAGCGCATAACCAATTGAACAGCTGAAGCTCCAAAATGAAGAGGAAGCTCAAATAGATTAGCCGGAAGCATCAGCGTAACCATGCTGGAACGCATCCAGCTATTAGAGGGAAGTGACGTCAGGTCCCCAGTGTCTAAAAAGAAGCTATGAGAACCAGACCAGCATCTACTTGTTCCACATGATGATCTGGATATCTGCTGAAATACCTGCGACATTTCCTTTTGCGAAACGTTGCCATGAGGTCCACTTCTGGACTCCCCTACTGGCTGCAGATCATGTTGAATATCCTCTCCTCCAGAGTCCACTCATTGTTTGAAATCTGAAACCGACGTGCCTGAAATGTGAATCACTGAGAGAGCAGTCAGATGCTTCATCGCAAAGTTGAATATAAGAGACACTTCTTGCAGCAGGGTTTGACTCCACCTTGATTTCCCACGTAAGCCACTGCTGTCACATTGTCCATGCGTAAAAGAACAGACTTCTTTGCTATATATTGGTGAAAGTGTCTCAGAGCACAATAAGCTGCTCTGAGTTCCAGCCTGTTTGCAGAACAGGTCATCATAAAGGTAGGCCACTGACCCTGAGCTGTCTGACTCCCCAGCCTGTTGTACTCGCATCTGTCAAGATGACAATTGGATTGTCCGGGTTCAATCGCTGCTGGAGATTCCGGTCTGTCAGCCACCACTTGAGATCTTTCTTCATGGCGTCTGATACTACAATGTATTGACAAAGATTCAGGCCATCCCACTGTCTCAGAAAACCTTGTTGAAGACTCCTCAGATTCCAATAAGACCAGGGAACCATCGGTATAACTGCAGACATTGTCCCCAGAACTCTGACAGCCTCATGCCTGAATCCAATGAGAGAGCAGAACATGGAGTATCCTTTCCTTTATAACCATAATCTTCTCCTCTGGTAGACACACAGCATTTTGATCTGTAAGAAACCTTGCTCCCAGATATATTAAACCCTTTGTCAGTTCCAGATGACTCTTCTGGTCATTTATTAAGCATCCTGTAAGGCTTGACAGGTTATGTCCACAATCAGTTCCTATGCCCAAATCTAGTGCCACGGCTCTGAGCCCGACCCATGGTCTTCACCTATAAACAAGCCCCCACATGAACAGAACAATTTATTTGTCTCCTGACTACTGTTACCCCCAGGTCTTAAAGTGCAAGGCATACAGACTGAAGTAGAGTGGACAATAACCCACCAGAACCCCACTGAGGCAAGTATAGCAAAGTTCAACAGTTCATAAGTATCACACAGGACTAGTACCTTTGATTTAGGAGGATGAGGCACTCAGCGATGACTGCCAGTAAGGACAGATAGTTCAGGAAACAGGCAATGGTTAATCCAGGCAGTAAGCAAGAGAGTACAAGCAAGGTCAGCATTTAAGTATCCAAGTAACAAGCAAGGGTCGTTCCAGGTAGCAAACAGGAATGTCCAGGTAACAAGCAAGGGTTGGTCCAGGCAGCAGGCAAGAGTATCCATGTAACAAGCAAGGTCAGTTCAGGCAGCAGGCAAGAGTATCCAGGTAACAAGCAAGGTCGGTCCAGGCAGCAGACAAGAATATCCAGGTAACAAGCAAAGGTTAGTAAACAGCAGACAAGAATGGTCAAATACAAGCCAAGGTCAATTCCAGATTTATCACGGGTGATGACTGAGAGCACTCTGCGCGTTTAAATACAACTTCCATCCAATCAGTGGCCAGCCAAATTCCGCACATCCAATCACAGCAGACACACCTGCCTGAGTGTCTGCTGAGTAATCAGCTGACGCTTGTGCTGTCAACTAACCGCAGTCAGCTGACCATTGTTTACCATTGCAGAGGGTGTACTGAGAACACGCCCTCCGCCTATCAGAAAGTGCGGCCTATGTCCCAGCCTGCACGTCATCAACGGGGAACAAGCGCCAAGACCAGGAAGCGTCGGGTTCTGCCCAGTTCTCGGTACAACCATCAGTATTCACAAACAGATTCCTTATAGTACCCCTCCCCCTGGGAGTGGACTCAGAACACTCCAAGCTAGGTTTGTCAGGATGTTTACAATAACATTCTTTAACAGCTAAATCAGCATGAACCTGTCTGGTTGGAACCCAGGATCTTTCCTCTGGTCCATATCCCTTCCAGTCAATAAGGAACTGAAGAGAATTGCGAAAAAATCGAGAATCAAGAACTCTCTCAACTTCATGTTCTTGTTCTCCATCAATTTCAATGGGTGGAGGAGGAGTATCTGAAGGATCAAAATTGGCAGTCGATTTCAATAAAGAAACATGAAATGAATCAACATCTTTCATGGTACTGGGCAATTTTATTCTGCAAGTTACCTTATTGATCTTCTTTAAGATGGGATATGGACCAATAAACTTAAGACCCAATTTAGCAGATGGTTGATGGAGAGAAATATGTAAAGTGGAAACCCATAATAATCCCCAGGAGAGAACTCTTCCTCAACAGTTCGATGCAAATCTGAAAAGAAATTTTAGTTACTGACAGCAGTCTTAATATTCTCCTGTACCTGATTCCAAACTTGATTACAACGTGCATTCCATTCTTCCAAGTCAGGTAGATTGGACGTAATCGACAAATAATAAAATTTGGGACTTATCTCAGTGACAACTTGAAATGGTGACATTTTTGTTGAACTGTTAACCTGGTTAATAATGGCAAAAGGCAAACATTGAGCCCAATCCTCTGGACAACCAGCAACAAAACTGTAATGCTGGGGGTCATACTTTCTGACCACCCAGCACAACAAGGCTAAGTGCTGGATAATGGAAGAGGTTACACAGGCTACCCAGAGCAACTGCAGCTCTGGGCTTCCGATATCACTACAAATAAAACACAATGGCAGCGCAGAGCGATGTTGCGCTGCCTTAGTTCGTACTGTGCTGCCTTAGCGATCGCAAGTATTCAGACAGGTACAAGACAGAACTATAGATTGGAGCATAACTAGTAGCAACCGCAGCTCACAGTCACGGCCACAGAAGCAGAGCAAGCTGACTAACAACAGTCACCAGCAAGCATCCACCCAGGCAAGACTACAGGATAGAACTTAACCAATAGCAACTGCAGCCTATAGTTAAGTTCCCAGAAACTAGAGTAGCAGGAATACTACCAGTCACCAACATGGTGATGGCAGAATCCAAGCTATCTGGATAATGGACTTCACTGATCCACCACGGATGCAGCGAACATCCATGTTCAGGGGTATTAACAGGACAAGACAAATCTTCTGATGTATGCACTGAACTAGATAGAGTCTCCACAACTTCCTCTGAACTGGACAGAGACTCATCGCCAACTACACTGGATTGGAGCTCCAAAAGAGCTGCCAAACAAGTCAGTATTGCAGCAACCCCCACTGAACTGGGCAATACTGAGAAACTCACTGGACAGGAAGGGGACTCCGGAACCTCTACCACACTGGACAGAGAACCAGAATTTTCCAAAATACTAGGCATGATTTCAGGAACACTCACCAAACAGGACTGAAACTCTGAGATTTCTGTTATTTTTTACCAGAGTCAGAATGATCCATGTTACAGGGCAAGACTTCTGAAACATTCAGAGGACAGGGCTGGAGTTCCCTGGCTGCTACAACATCAGACAGGGATTGAACAACTTTAGCCAAATCAGACTGTGTACAGGGCAAGGCATGCAAAACACTTGCTTATGAGGACAATGCTTCAATGGCTTCTGCTTCACTGGACAGAGATTGATCAAGTTTTACTAGAGTGGACTGTAATTCTAAGACAGGTGCTGAACAGGTGAATATTACTGCAACACCAACTGAAGTAAGCAGAGTCCCTGAGTCCTCTGCTAGAGATCTTGAGGCATCCAAAGTACCGGGTGAAGCATAAGACTCTGTGACCTCAGCTTCACTGGGCAGGATCACTGAACAGTCCATGTTGCAGGGCAGAACCATGGAAGCTCAATGTTCCATACACAGACAAAGAAGGATTGACTCCGGGCACCTTCCTTTCTCTCTCTCTGCATACAATCAGAACCATGGAAGCACCTGCTGGACAGCATAATGATTCTGTGGCCTGAGCTTCATTGGACAGAACTACTGAGTAATTCATGGTACAGGGCGAATTTACTGGAACATTTTCTGGATAAGGCAATGATTCTGTGATTTCAGGTTCACATAACAGATGCTCTAACCATTCGCGGAACTAGAGCAAGATGTGAAAACAGAAGTATCATAACACAGAGTTTGCGAATCTGAACCACAGTTCTTCAACTGTGAAGTTGGGAAATTCAGATGCTGGGGTTCTAAGGCTACCAAACATGATTGCTGAGACTCAGGAACTGATGCAGTGCATACATTGGTGTATGCTGGATCATATGGTTTGCAGGATGCCGAAAACAAATCAGTAGGAATTTCTTTGTATTTTTTCGCAAAACGTTTTGCAATCAATTTAGCAAATTCCAGGGGGTCATCAAAAACCTCCTCGTTTTCCTCAGCAACTTCCTCAGCCCAGGTTCTCATCTTGCTATCAAGCAGATATAAGATAATAAACCTGGACTGTTGAAATGTTGTAGCTGATCTGAAGAAAGAACATGAATTCAAAATTTTGCAATTCTGCAAGAAATTCAAAAAAGACTTATTGCCGCCATTATAACAGGCTAGAGAAGGAAGGTATGCATCTGGAGTTAGGCTAGCAGGTGATGTCGTTGCTAGGTGCAACGGAGAGACCAAATTGACATTGGTTACTCAGTGTTGCTCACACTAACTCCTAGAGCGATCATTCTAGATCTCATTCCATGCACCAATTAACGGAATCACAAAGTCATGCACACACAGATTCATTTGAATCAAAGAAAAAGCAGACTCAATGCATGCATGCTAAATTATGTTACTCTTAGCAGTGAAAAATTCATAGAAATGTTTTCGATCATTCTCCAATTCATAAATCAAAGCTTCAATTTCCCATTTTTCAAACGGAGGATCCCATTCATTCTTGTCAGGAACTAAACAATCATTCTGGGCATAATTAACAGTTAGACCAGTCTGCAGGAAGCTAGTAGGAGTGGACTTGGCTTGGTTTACTCCTGACAGAGAATCAACTCGATTAACTGGATCATTACTAGGGTATTTCCTATTCTTAAGAACGTCTAGGACTTGTAATAAGTGTTGAACTGCAAAATATGCAAATGTTCCTTGGTGCACAAACAATTTGATCTGCTCAATACTCTGTAATATTTCCTCATAAGAATATTTAGACAATTCTTTTAAACAAAAATCTTTATTCTCCCTGGCTAGCAAGGAAAGTTCGTTGATAGTTTTATAGGTCCATTTGACTCCCATGAATGACAATTGAATTTCATTATCTGCAAATGACAGAGTCTGACTATGGATCTGATGCGCGGTTACTATGGACGACACTGATGGTTGTGAACATTTTCTGGAACGTTTACGTTTAGTTTTATGCAAGACTTTAGACTTTGCTGCATACAGATTGCTTTTAAATACTGCTGAAGAGACATCTGATTGACTAGCAATCAGGAGTTCATTAAGAGGATATGGTAATGGAGATATTCTTAACCAGTTATGAATCACAAAAGCTATGAATTCTAAAGGCTTTTCCCTCAGAGAAGTGTGATTCAAAACATCAACTGCCCAATCAAAAAGTTTGCCCTTAAACAGAGTGCAAACTATCTGATCCGCCCAAGTAGAAAATGTTTAAGTCTGAAAATCTGGATTTAACAAGAATCTAACCAATTCTGGTATAAATTTGCTTGCTGTTTCACAGTCAAGCTTTTCAAATCTTTCAAAAGACAGGGAACCATAACACACGGTGTTAGAAGCCTCCTCCATTTGCTAGCTGGCTGTGAATGCAAAAAGACCCCCATAAGAAATACATGCATAATTATGTAACAACATGCATGCAGGGAAGCCGGGGCTATTTGGCCGCAGCTCAGCTGCAACAAGCAATTGGTGAAATGATGACAGCGTCCTGAGCTGCCCAGAACTGCAGAGCGATTGCAAATGACAATGAGACCCATTGCAAATGCACAACCGAATGTAAGCAGATAAGCCAGAACTGTCCGTTTGCAGCTCCACTGCAACGGACAGAATACACTACAGGAGGGATCCTTACAAAAACATCTCAGATATTGTTCAAGTAATTGATTATTTTTTTCAGTTTGACTCTTGGTCTCTAGATGAAAACCTGAAGAGAATGAAACAGAGATTCCCAAACTGTCACAAAAAGCTTGCCAAAATTGAGATACAAACTGTACTCCTCTATCAGAAATCACATTTTCAGATACCATGTAATCTGAAAATGTTTTCAACAAAGATATTAGCTAATTCTTTAGCTGAAGGAAGTTTGGATAAAGAAACAAAGTGAGCCATTTTGCTAAATCTATCCACCACTACCCAAATCACTGTCTTTCCCTGAGAGACTGGTAAATCCCCAATAAAATCCATGAAGATATGAGTCAATGGTTTCTCAGGAATGGGTAACGGTAGTAAATTTCCCTGAGGATCAGTGCACAGCAATTTACTGCGAGCACAGACAGAGCAATATTTAACAAATGCAATAACATCTTTATTCAAGGAAGGCCACCAGACATGTCTTTTTAACAATAAAATGGTTTTCTTTTCCTCAGGATGACCCACCGACTTAACTTCATGAAATTGTTTTAACACTTGGAGTCTCAAATTAACACGAACAAAAAGTTTCTTGAGTGGCTTTCCTTGAGGTGCCTGATCCTATTCAAGGTCCTTATGATCTGTATAAACCGTCACTGGATTTTAAGCTCCCTCTAACCAGTGCCTCCATTCCTCCAGAGCAAGTTTAACCCCTATAAGTTCTCTTTTCCCAATGTCATAATTTCTTTCTGTTGAGGAGAACTTCCTAGAAAAAAAAGCACACGGATGTAATTTCTCTGGACTGCTAGAATATTGAGATAGTACCGCCCCTACACCAATCTCGGATGCATCCACCTCTACAAAAAATGCTTTCCCGACGTCAGGATGAAACAATACAGTAACTGAACAGAAAACTTTGTTCAGCTCCTGAAAGACTAAAGTAGCAGATGAGTCCCACTGGGAAGGGTCTGCTCCTTACTTGGTAAGGTCAGTAAGGGGTGCTAACTTTTTTTGATGAACTTCCTGTAAAAATTAGCAAATCCTAAAAAACGTTGCAGAGCCTTTAAATTGTATGGCTGAGGCCAATCCGTTACTGCCATAACCTTTTTGTTATCCATGGTTAGACCTGTATCAGAAATTACCTAACCAAGAAAGTCAACCTGATTGGTTTCAAAAACACATTTCCCGAGTTTGGCATAGAAATGATTTTCTCTAAGTTTGGACAATACCTTCCTCGCATGATCACAATGTTCAACCAAAGAAGAGGAATAAATTAATATGTCATCAAGATAAATAACCATACTGTAACAAATGTGGCAGAGGCAACTGCGGTGAACAGCACTACCACCGCAACTGCCTCCAGCTCCCTGCCTAGCAATCTTTCCGTGCCTCTGGCGTCTAGCACGCCGAGGACGGGTCTTTCAGCCGCACATAGGGTTTTATTATCACTGGCGCATGCGCACAGACAGGACCTTTATGCGGGGAGGAGGCGTGTCAGCTGACCGGCCGGTCGGCTGACGTCAGAGGAGACGTTCGCCGCTCCTCATTGGCTGATAGGAGGGGGTGTGCCAGAGGGGTCTCCTCTACTTCATAAGCCTAGCTGAGTCACTCGCAACTTGTCTGCTGTTGCGAATACTTGGTGTTAGCGCTCAGACCTTAGATAGTTCCGGTGTGCTTTGATCCGGGAGGAAACCGGGGATTTCGCACAAGATAGGAATTGTTTGATAGCCTTAAAAGGTTATTCATTACTGTGTTATTATTTGTGCATGACTCTGGCTCGTTTGGACTACTCTTCTGCTCAGTGATTCTGTACCTCTGCCCGACTCTGCCTGTTTATATCTTTCTGTCTCTGCCTTCCGATTTTGTACTGCATCTGTCTGTCTGTTGCCAACCCGATTAGTCTGACCACTCTACTCTCACCAGAGGTCCCTTGACTCTGGTGAGGGGTGCTATACTGATAGTACCCACCAGCTCCTCTGGTGAGGTATAGCTAAATCTATCAGTACTACTGTTGCACCAATCACTATCTTGCTATTTGTTGTCACATCAGCTTTCTGTTATACCTGTATTATAGGTGATTCTGCAGATCACCATATAATCAGGTATATATCTGCATTATAGGTGATACTGCAGATCACCTAATAATTAGAATTCCGTTCCTTGCTGACACAAATCGTGACACATACATCTTCCCAAGAATTCACGAAAAATGTCATTAACAAAATCTTGAAATACTGCTGGAGCATTGCACAACCCAAATGGCAAGACCAGATACTCATAATGACCGTCTTTAGTATTAAAAGCGTTTTTTGCACTCATCTCCTTCTTTGATATGGATAAGATTGTAGGCACCTCTCAGATCTAATTTAGAAAAAACCTTGGACCCCACTACTTGAGAGAATAGATCATCAATCAACGGCAAAGTATAACGATTTTTTACCGTAATCTTATTCAATCTTCTATAGTCAAGACAGGGTCTTAATCCGCCATCATTTTTCTCGACAAAAAAGACCCCTGCACCTGCTGGAGAGGAGCAAGGTCTAATAAAGTTTTTTTGTAAATTTTCTTGAATATACTCCCTCATGGCTTTGTCTTCACGACTGGTCAAATTATAAAGAAAGCCAAGAGGGGGCATAGTTCCAGAATGACGCTCAATAGCACAATCATAAGGCCTATGTGGTGGAAGTTTATCAGCAGCCTGTGGAGAAAAAACGTCAGCAAAACCCTGATAACCGGTGGGCAATTTCTCAAGCACAATGCTGGTTTGAGCCAGAGTAATTTTTTTCAAGACAAGAATCTTCACAGTGTGTAGACCATTTATCAATTGACCTGACTGCCAATCAAACACAGGATTATGTTGTTTGAGCCAGGGCATACCCAGCACCACAACATAGGAAGGCATATCAAGACAATAAAATTTCATTTTTTCAACATGCCTAGCTCCCATCAGAATTGTAACTTCTGAAGTTAGAAACAGAGATTGACCTTTTTGTAAAATAGAATCATCAATAGCAGCAATACAAATAGTTTCAGATACTGCAACAGTAGGAATGTGCAGTTGCAAAGCTAGAGATTTATCCATGAAGTTACCCACAGCTTCACAATCGACAATTGTGGACAGTTTCTCCATATCTGGTGGAGATAGGCAACATAATGCATTCAGATTTACAGTGGTTTGCAAAAGTATTTGGCCCCCTTGAAGTTTTCCACATTTTGTCATATTACTGCCACAAACATGAATCAATTTTATTGGAATTCCACGTGAAAGACCAATACAAAGCGGTGTACACGTGAGAAGTTGAACAAAAATCATACATGATTCCAAACATTTAAAAAAAAAGAACTGCAAAGTGGGGTGTACGTAATTATTCAGCCCCCTGAGTCAATACTTTGTAGAACCACCTTTTGCTGCAATTACAGCTGCCAGTCTTTTAGGGTATGTCTCTACCAGCTTGCACATCTAGAGACTGAAATCCTTGCCCATTTCTTTACAAAACAGCTCCAGCTCAATTAAATTAGATGGACAGCATTTGTGAACAGCAGTTTTCAGATCTTGCCACAGATTCTCGATAGGATTTAGATCTGGACTTTGAGTGGGCCATTCTAACACATGGAAATGTTTTGTTTTAAACCATTCCATTGTTGCCCTGGCTTTATGTTTAGGGTCGTTGTTCTGCTGGAAGGTGAACCTCCACCATCGTACTGAGAACACGCCCTCTGCCTATCAGGAAGGGTGGCCTGTGTCCCAGCCTGCACGTCATCAGCAGGGAACAAGCGCTGAGACCTGGAACCAGCAGATTCTGCCCGGATCTTGGCACAACCATCAGTATTCAGAGTTTCTTTATACAACCAAAGTTGTTCAGAGTGTGCAGTAGAATGTCTCTGTGGTAAATTAGTTGCTTCTCCAAATCCCCCAACAATAACACATCGTTTAGATAGTGGTATACGTGCAATCCTTGAACTCTTAGAATCGCTAATACGGAAAACAGCAGTTTTGAGAATTCTGTTGCCAGGTTCTCTTGAAATTTCTACCAGGCTTGTAGGATCTTGCATTACGATATCTGGATGATTGTGACTGTATTTGGTTGCCAGAGGACTGTCTAGTGGGACGTCTATCCTGCGGGATTAAGCCTGATTTGCCTCCGGTCACTCTGCTGACAGCCGAGTCCATCTTCTCACCAAACAGAGTTTTCCCGTCAAACGGAATCTTGCACCATAATAAACGAGAAGACGGATCTGCTACCCAGGACTTGAGCCACAATGCTCTCTTTTCAGTAACTGAAAATAGCATCGATCTGGCTGATGAGCGTAGGATGTCAATTGCAGCCTCTCCAACAAAGTCTCCTGAAATCTTTAGGTCTTCTAAAGCCGTAATTAAATCTTCTCTGATACTTCTTTCTAAATTTTCTGTCCAGATTTTAATTGCCTTGGCCACTGATGTTAGGGCTATCGCAGGCTTACAGGCACCACCAGAAGTTGTATATATCTTCTTTAAGTTGAAATCCAGTTACACCATTTATTGAGATAAAAAACATTTTAAAATTGTTTAAAAACAGCAACAAAAAGCTCCAAAATAATCCAGGGGCTTGAGAGTTAATTGCATAGGTGTTGCACTGTACAAGCCTCTATAGAGATAGCAGGCAGCTGCATCCTGGGTGCCGCTCCAGCCAGCATCAGAACGCCAGACCCACGTGCAAAACACCAGCCCTCTTTGCTTCCTGAATACCAACCTGATGACGTCAGCTCGTAGCTCCGCCCTACATGTTGTGTTTCCAATGAAACTCATCAGGGGCTGTCGGGCACGTCATACTGTACCTCTAAAATAGCCTTGACAGTCCCTCCCCTCACATTACATCATGAAGCTTTACCTGTTATAGTGCAGTGTGGGCAAAGCTGGGATTCAGGAAGCAAAGAGGGCTGGTGTTTGCATGTGGGTCTGGCGTTCTGATGCTGGCTGGAGTGACACCCGGGATGCAGCTGCCTGCTATCTCTGTAGAGGCTTGTACAGTGCAAAACCTATGCAATTATCTCTCAAGCCCCTGGATTGTTTTGGGGCTTTTTGTTGCGGTTTTTAAACAATTTTAAAATGTTTTTTTATCTCAATAAAACGGTGTTACACTATAAGAGACTTTTCTCTCCTGAAGTGTCTCAGCTTGGTGGAGCTGCTGCTGCATGAGAGGGTGGATGTCTGAGGAGGGTCGGGGGACCACCACAAGTTTCTCCAATGTGATTTATGACTCACTGAGTCCAACTACATGGTGCGTTAGTCTGTCGGGGGAGACCCCTAACTGTTCCCATCTGGCATTTTTGCAAGTGAAGAAAAATTTGTTTGATTGGCCTGATATTGGGACTTTGAGATTCTTACCCCTTTATAGTACTTTTGAACTTTTATACCTTGAGCGCAATATTTTGGCCATCTGGCCCCAGTGACATTTTAAGCAACCAGTCTTGCAACAATTGCCAATGAGTCCGCCAGCCAACAGCAAAGATACTCTGTAATGGTGCAGGCATATATGAGCTTTACATGGAATATCTGTAACCTGAAAAGCCAGAACCCACTAAGCTACAGGGCCAGAAAAATAGAATAAAATAGACGTGGCCGGAGCTGGTAGAGCATGCCTTTCCTTATAGCAGCCTTAAAGAGGAACTGCAGTGAAAATAACGTAATGAAAAAAAAGGGCTTAATTTTTACAATATTTAATTATTTAGTAATGTTTGCCCATTGTAAAATCTTTCCTCTTCCTAATTTACATTCTGAAATGTATCATATGGTGAGATCTTTACTGCTCGCAAGTGATGTCTGTGGAAGGAGATGCTGCTTTTGTGGCAGTTGGAAACAGCTGTTATTTCCTACAGTGCAACAAGGCTCCGACAGTGTGATGTCAGTACCTAGGTGCTGGCATCACACCATGGGAAGGGTTTCACGTCAATATCAGCCATTCAGACCTCCCTGATGACCTATTTAAGAAAAGGTAAAGATTTATTTTGGGAAAGGGTGTATCAGCTACTGATTGGGATGAAGATGCTGTGTAGGGTGATTAAAGAGGGACACTCTGAGAGAAAAAGAGTCGGCTGATTTAAGTAGAGTGGTACTCACAAACGAAGGTTGCAGGTGGGCACTGGCACCAACCACTGCAGGCAGGTAGAGTTTAACAACCACTACTCCACCTGGGTGTCCAGAAGCACTTGATGCGGTCACACTCTTAGCAAATTATTCCAAGTTGGTTGTAAGGGTGAGAGAACACCTAACAAAATAGAACACCCCTCCCAAAGGAGGGTGGGTAACATAAGGGGGGAAGAGGCACACAAATCAGGATAAAACTGTGTTAAGAAAAATACAGCTGACATGAGTGCTTAAAGGGACTCTGAGCACGCACTAAAATGAAATAGTGACTTACAAATCAAATTCCCCAGTTTTAGTTCCTTCATTATCACTCTGGAGGGTTTGTGTAACGATTGGTGTCAGCAA
This sequence comes from Hyperolius riggenbachi, assembly GCF_040937935.1. Lineage (NCBI taxonomy): Eukaryota > Metazoa > Chordata > Amphibia > Anura > Hyperoliidae > Hyperolius > Hyperolius riggenbachi. Next base: position 310,230,376 of record NC_090646.1, on the reverse strand, counting down.
CACAGATTTTTCTGATTATTGGTGATCTGCAGTATCACCAATAATACAGATACTATACCTGATTATGTGGTGATCTGCAGAATCACCAATAATGTTAGTATAGCTAGACACAGGACAACCAATGTGGGATTGTGTTTTGGTGCAACAGTAATGAGAAGAGGAGATCTCCCGAGGAGCAGGAGATTCAGACAATACTGCAGCCAAGGATCCCCTGAGGAGCAGGGGATTCAGACTGTACTGCTGCCAGTGGACACCTGAGGAGCAGGGACCACTAACTGTGCTGCAAGGATGATCACCTGAGGAGCAGGTGATTAAGACTACACTACAGCCAAGGATCTCCTGAGGAGCAGGAGATTCAGACTGTACTGCAGCCAGTGGACACCTGAGGAGCAGGGACCACTGACTGTGCTGCAAGGATGATCACCTGAGGAGCAGGTGATTAAGACTACACTACAGCCAAGGATATCCTGAGGAGCAGGAGATTTAGACTGTACTGCAGCCAGTGGATACCTGAGGAGCAGGGGCCAATGACTGTACTGCAAGGGCTGATCACCTAAGGAGTAGGTGACAGCTCTTAGAGATTCCTCACTAATGGCTATGCCCACTAGTGAGGACAGGAAGGTCAGACAAGCAGGGTAGGCAACGTACGGACAGATAAAGTACAAAGAGGGAAGGCTGATTCGATGTTTAGGTTCAGGCAGAGTCGGCAACAGTAATCAGATAGGCAGAGGTACCGAATCAGCAAACAGGAGGGTAGTCAAGGAAGCAGAAGGTCATAATTAGTGTTGGGCCGAACAGTTCACCTGGCGAACCTCTCTGGGCCTCTTACTACTTCCGGGTCGCAATGACCCGGAGTAGTACGCCTGCGCTGCCCGGCGGAGCGCGTCCTAGATCGCGCTCCTGTTGCCGGGCACTCTCTGCGCATGAGCGTGACGTCACTCATGACGTCACGCACATGCACAGAGAGTGCCCGGCAACGGGAGCGCGATCTAGGACGCGCTCCGCCGGGCAGCGCAGGCATACTACTCCGGGTCATTGCGACCCGGAAGTAGTAAGAGGCCCATGGATTTAGAGATGTTCGCCGGCGAACGGTTCGGGAACCGTTCGCCACATCTCTAGTCATAATAGATAAACAATAGCAATGTAGCAATATCCTAGTCTAGGTGTGAAGTCCTTGGTTTCAACACCTGGGATCTAGACTAAGGCATAGTACACAGATAAAACAATGCAATTAGTACTTTAAGCTATCAATGGAAACTAAGTGTGGATCCCCAGCTCCAGCTGGTTCTAGCACACTGTAGGATCTGACTAGGGTCTGAGCGCTAACACGTTAGCATTTGCAACAGCAGACAACCAGCAACTGACAGGCAGGTCCTATATATACTCAGAGCGCTCCACAGCGCCACCCCAGTCTCTCAGCCAATCCGGAGCACTACTGGAGTCAGCTGACCGGCTGATCAGCTGACTCCTCTTTTACTTGCATAAAGGTCCTGTCGCCTGGCGTGCGCGCGCGTAGCTCTCAATCTATGTGCACTAGAAGGATCAGGCAAAACAGCAGCATGTAGCTGCGCGGCAGAGGCCGCCGGCTGATACGCGGAGATAGCCGCCATGCCGCTTGGCCATGCGGCGGTATCTCCGCTATCCTTTACAGTTTGTCACTTTAAATAGGTTTTGCAGTCTCCCGCCTCTCTGATGACAGACCTACTTGGCAACCCAGGCTTCATACTGGGACAGGACACCAGATCATTCAGTTGGTGGTCCTTACATAAACTCTCTTCTGTTGGTCGTTTTGTAAGAGCATTTAAAATAATGTCTAGGCAACAGTTTATCCAGAATTACTATCCTCCTCCGTGAGAAAATTATAGAATATGCCAAATATTTCATTATTTGAGCTCTCTCCCAACACCAGCAAACATTTTGAAATACACTCCATTTGAAATAACTTGCAAAGATTCCCCATTAGAGAAGGGCCTCATTTCTCAAATGTACTCTACAATTATCGATCATATGACAACAGATAAACCTCCTTTCATTTCAAAGTGGGAATGTGATCTGGGGAAAGTTCTGTCTGATAAGAGGTGGGCACACTGCTACGAGACCCTGTCTAAAACCAGTATGTACTACTCTACGTTAGAGACATCTTTAAAGCTCCTTCACCGAGCCTATTATACTCCAAATAGATTACATGCTTTTGATGACTCAAAATCACCATACTGTTTTAGAGGCTGTAGAACAATTGGTTATTGCTCTTCTATATTAGCATGTCACATACCTTTGTGTCCCTCAATCATGCTTTTAGGCGTCAAGCACTCTAAATTACCCTATCCAGCTCATAAATTGTTACAACACGTGGCTGCAATGGCAAGGAAAGTAATGGCTCATAATAGGCTTTCCTCAGGTCTCCCTGTTGAGGACGTTTTCTCCCTAGTCTCTGATGTTATGTTAGCTACTCACGTCCAAGCAAAAATCTCAGATAACATGTCAGGCTTTCATAACACTTGGACCCCTTGGATCTCTTGGCTGGAAAATGGTAGTCCGAAAAGTCCCCCAGCATCCTCCTGGCTCTTCTCCCGATCCCGGCTTGTGGCTCCGTTATGGTATGACTTCTGCCTGAAGTCATCAGGGCTGCTTCCCGCTTCCTCAATTTGCGACATCACGCCAGCCGACTCCAGTTCTCTAATATTGAACTGCACATGCACAGGACTCCCACGACGGCCAGTGTGATGACGCGTAGTTGGCCGGCGTGATGTCATGAATTGAGGAAGCGGAAAGCAGCCCTGATGAGTTCACAAAGAAGTTGATCCATAACGGAGCCGCCAGCCGGAACTGGGAGAGGAGCAGGGGGGATGCCGGGGGACCTTGCAACCTACTTTGGCTGGGGGAAGCCCTAGGTAAGTCACTATTTCATTTTTAGTGAGTGTTCAAGGTCTCTTTAAATGCCCTAAATTTGTCTCTGTCTCCCAAGAATCGATCAGGCGTTGGCACATGGGTTCCTGGAATGAAAGTACCAAGAGCAGAATCTGTTGGAGCTGGAACCGGATGAACTGGAGCATGATCTGTAGTAGAGGCAAATGCAGGCAGATGCACTCTGTAAGTGTTGTCATCTGCTTGCACAGGGTACTCAGCACATTTGCTGCCTCAACGGTTTCCATTTCTTGTATTTTTGTTATTTTGTTATGGTTATGTACCTGATGAGCAGAGGAGAGCAACCCTTGTGGCTCACCAACTGGAACCCCTTTATTTTGAACAGGGGTAACCAGTAAGCAAGGGGCAGGAGCGCTTGTGAAACCAGTGGCGTGGTGACCAGGTAGGTAGTGCAGCACTCCCTCATGCTGAGTCTGGTACTGCAGTAACTCAGTGACCATGTGAGTCCAGGATTGGCAGGTCTTTAAACAGGCAAAGGTCGACTTCCGGTTCCGACGCCTCATGTAGGAGACGTGTTGCAGTGGGCTCCGCTCCCCGCCCGAGATTACAACGTTGAATTGAGCCGAGACCCCGCTCAGATTGACCTCAGAGCTTAGAGGGAGACATAAGGAGCAGGTCTGGGAGCCTGGATGGACAAGTTTGTGGCTAAAGCCCCGCGAGTCAAGGATACATCTAAAGCAAGAACCGGCGCCACAACAAGATCTAAGATGGCAGCGGCTGCTGTTCCAGACAGCGTGAAGGAGGCCGAAGAGTCGGGTAGGCCTTATGTCATAGATTATAAACAGCTCGCTGCAGAGGTAGCACAGCATTTACAACAAGATGTGACTGATATCATTTCCAAATCCCTACATACGCATCTAGCCCCGATTACTGCCCAATTGCAACAACAATCTGGCCGTATAGATGACACCCAGAAACGGGTTAGTGCGCTAGAGGACGATTTCTCTGTGCTTAAAAAGAAGTCTGACTTACACGATAAACAGCAATATATACTGGCGGATCGGGTCGAGGACCTGGAAAACAGGTCCCGGCGCAACAATTTAAAATTTGTAGGCTTGCCTGAATCATACAAGCTGGATGACCTGATGGAACTATGTACAGCACTAATCCCAGAAGCTTTAGGCCTCGCAGGCCCGTTCAAAGTTGAAAGAGCACACAGACTGGGCCCAATACGCCCAAACATCAGCCGCCCTCGAGTAGTTATTGCCCGCTACTTGGACTTTACTGATAAAACAAAAATCCTGAGGGCATATTGAACAAGGAAAGCTCTGACAGTTCAAGGCCATAAACTTTTAGTGTTTTCTGACTATTCTGTCGAAGTTTCAAAGGCTAGGAAAGAGTTTGTTCCCTCGTGTCAGCTGCTCATCCGGAAAAACATCCGCTTTGCCTTAATCTACCCGGCAGTGTTAAGGATCTATATTCCAATTGAACCAATACAATCATTTACAAGTCCCTCCGACAGCCTGGATTATATAAAAACCTTAGATGCTGATCGTTCAGGCTCGGCTCAAGACATGCAGGCTGCGTCACCACAGGCAGAGGGATCCCCTCCTAAGGGCTCGCCGCAACGAGGTGACAACTCCCTATCTCCTCCGGGATCTCCAACTAAGGAACCTGCACCGAAAGCCCCCAGATTGGAGGACTCACTGGAATCCTGGAAAGACAAAGACACCCAAGATGCAGGGGCTGATGAATGGGCATGATGCTCCTGTTTTCACTATCTCACGTTCTGAGGGATATACTTTTTACCTTAATTACAGGAGCTATTCCAATACACTGCTCCCTTTGATGGACTATGGTCCAAACCTGTCTTGAATGGCGGGGGGGACCTAGGGGTCTCGGTTCTACATAATGTAGCTGCCTCTACCCTCCTTCTCCTAAATAGATACTGTTTATATTATATCTTAAGCCTACCCACCTCCTAGTTTATAGGTTAACTATGACTTTTCAGTATGTATCGACAGGCAACTGATGGAAATACTTTGGTGACCATATCATGCTCTAAATTTAGTGACAGCTTTGAGAGATAGGAAGTGAAAGGGAAGGACATAGGAGGAAAGAGGAGGGAGGAGGGGGAGGGATGGGGCAATAGCAGAAATTGAAATGTAGAAAAGATGCAACAGATAGCTGTTCAATGTTTCTTTTTCCTTTTTCTTTCTTTTCTCTTTCTGCTTTTTTTTTCTCTTTTTCTCTTTTCTATGCACTCTGGCGGGGAAATGGAGCTAACTATGGTTCTAAGTTCTTTGTAAACAAACCAGGAGGAGATGATTCCTCTGTTATATCTCTTTTCTTTGGTTCTCCTCTATTTACATCATGGGTTTTATCCACAAACATATAAATACCATCATCTATACAACTTAAGGGATAAGGATACTCCTGTGATGGCCATGAGGAAAAAAGGAAGTCAGCTGGGAGATCAGGTTATACCTTCTATGCCAGCTGTCGATTCTTTATGTGTTATTTTTGACTGTTTTGTTGTTGTTTGTGCCGCAGACGTCCTTAAGATCTACAGACCCCCACTGGAAAGGAGTCAGATGTGCTCGGCTGGGACACATCTGGCTTCACTTATGAGATTTAGAACTAACAAATTTCTCTGTTTCATATTTTATCCCCCTTGAAGTTCGATTAGTATCTTGGAATGTTAAAGGATTGAGGACAGGAGAAAAGAGAATGCAAGTCCTTCGCCATTTGCATAAGCTTAAAGCTGATAAAGCCCTCCTGCAAGAGACTTATTTGACCTTAGATGAATTCAAATACTTACAAAAGCTCTGGGTAGGTCATGTCATTGGTGCCCCGGCAGTTAATGGCAAGGCTGGTTCTCTAATACTAATTCACAAATCACTTCAATGCCAAATAGTTGATCAGCAAACAGATCATGTCAGTGAGAGGTGGGTAAAACTGACCTTAGACTTCCAAGGTAAACAGCTGATAATCTTCAACATGTATGGCCCAAATGAGTCAAATAGGAGGTATTTGAGTAACGTCACTCCCTTGATAGCTGAAATTGATCATTCCATATCATATGTAATAGGAGGTGATTTTAACTCAGTCCTAAATCCAAAAGAAGATAGACGCCATACTATAGGTACGCAAAAGCAAGTAAGAATCTTGGAAAATGATAAGAATTTATCTTCTTTTGCTCAATCCCTCAATTTAATAGATCTCTGGAGATTTCTCCATCCTTTGGATAGGGACTTCTCATTTTACTCCCCTCCTCATCAGTCTCTCTCTCGTATTGATCTGTTTCTGGGCTCGGCCTCGGTTATGCAAATGGTGAAAGCAATTGAGATATCAGATATGGTTGTATCCGATCATGCTCCAATTATTTTGCAGCTTGACCTGGTGCCCTTCCAAAGATCTACGTTTCGGCAATGGAGGTTTCCGGGCCAACTATTACAAGATGAGGATTTTCTGGAGCAAATTAAACTTTGGTGGTTAGACTACACTAGAAACAATGAGAAACATTCCAGAGATCGAATTTTGTATTGGGAGACGGCCAAAGCGGTTTTAAGGGGGGAAATAATCTCATATATAAAGTACCGAAAGAAAAAAGCTTTAGATGATTATACCAAGACAGCAAACCTAGCGCGAACTACCTACTTAGACTATGTTGCCTGTATGGACGAACAGACAAGACTGACATGGCTAGATGCCAAAGCTGCATTTGATCTTAGCTATAAGAGATATGCATCCTTTTGGAGATCAAAGACAGAATGGACCTTCTACAAGTACGGAAATAAAGCAGGCCGGTTATTGGCCAATATAGCTAGAGGTAAACGCAAAATCTACCATATAACTCATTTAAAAGATAGTCAAGGAACAATTCAGTCAGACCCTGACCAAATAGCTAAAATATTTCAACATTACTATTCGAAGCTCTATGAAGATAGACCTATTGATGTTTCCAAAGGCCACGCCTTCCTACAGGGAATAACTCTCCCAAAATTAACAGCTTATGAGCTAGAAATTTTAAATGCCCCTATCTCAATTGGTGAAGTAAAGGCAATTGTGAAAAATTCTCATAACAGTAAGGCTTCCGGCCCTGATGGTTACTCTATGGAGTTTTATAAAAGTCTAAAATCAGAAATAGTCCCAACCCTGACATCCCTTTACAACTTTATCCTAGATAAGAGACTGTTCCCCCCAGCTAGTAATGAAGCGTATATAAAGGTGATACCAAAAAAAGATAAAGATTTATTTGATCCTGGTTCATATCGGCCCATTTCTCTTTTAAACTGTGACTTCAAAATCTTGTCCAAAATCTTAGCTGACCGCCTAGCAGATATCCTTCCTAGGCTTATTAATATTTCTCAGGTGGGGTTTATTCATGGGCGTTCAGCAGTAATGAATATTAGAAGGGTTTAGCAGTATTGGAGAATCATAGGCTGGTGGGGCCTTCTCGGGGTCCGGGGGCGATTTTGTCCCTGGACGCCGAGAAGGCCTTTGACAGTATAGACTGGAACTGGCTGGATCTGGTGATGCAACAGATGGGATTCAGTGGATCATTCTTAAACTATGTACACCTAATGTACACGTCCCCAATTGCTTGTTTGGTCATAGGGCCCACAGCCTCGCCTACTTTCCCTTTGAAAAGGGGGACGAGGCAGGGCTGTCCCCTGTCACCCCTCCTATTTAATCTGGCCATAGAGCCATTGGCGGAGTACTTCAGGTCAAGTGGATTATTTAAGGGTATACATAATGGGATACAGGAAATTAAATGCTCTCTCTTCGCAGATGACATATTACTTTATCTGGGCAGCCCAGAGCATGATCTAGACAATGCCTTTAAGCTTTTAGATATGATATCAGGATTGGCCATCAATAGATCCAAATCGGTCATTATCTTTCTAGCAGGCCCTACTGGCTCTGGAAAGGGTCTAGAAAAAGCCAACTCCCTGGGCATTTTCATAGCTCGTAGCTACTTCCAATATTTGGGAATAAAAATTCCAAGACTACCCACACAGTTATATAAACTTAACATCACTCCCATTGTAGATAAGGCTGTGTTAGAACTGTTGGGCTGGGAAAATTTGCCCCTTTCTCTACTAGGTCGGAGCCACCTGATAAAAATGATAAGTTTTGGGAGACTACTGTACCCGATACAAACATTGCCTTTACTGATCAAACACAAAGATAATCAACGACTGATAAGGGCATTTAAAAGGTTTCTTTGGCAGGGGAAGAAGGCAAGGATCCCGCTTCGACTTCTACAAAACCCCATAGAAAAGATGGGAGTCAACTTCCCTAACATACGCGCCTACAACCTTGCAGCGATTCTAAGACATGTCAGAGACTGGCTAGGAAACAGACAATCAGTTACCAATACCCAGCTAGAAGAAGAGATGGTTAAACCATGGTCTCTTGCTGGAGTTTTGCATACTAAACTCTCACACCTTCCCTGGCACATTAAGAATAATGTAATTCTCCGAGACACGTGTATAGCCTGGCGGGAATTCCACAAATTCCTAGGTCTCCCAGGTCTTTTATCCCCTCTTGCTTTGGTCGTCTCCTGATTTTCCAGGGGGGAGATGGAATGCTATGGCAACCGACTGGAGAACTAAAGGTATAACTCATTTGGCCCAAGTAACAGGCTCTAATGGGAGAATACTTGATTTTGATTCTATAAAAGCGCAATTTAAGTTGACAGATTCGCAAAGTTTTTTACATCACCAGATTAGAACCTATGTTTCCCGCACTTTGGGAGGTTCCCCTATGCCTGATCACAGGGGGCTGTTGAAAGTTCTGGGCAACTTGAAAGATCACAGGTCTATATCTGAGTTATACTCTGACTGGCGCTCTTTCAAGATTAAACTCCCAACAAAAATATATTTAAGGTTTTGGGCAGATTCTCTGGGATGTGATGTTGATGACCTAAATAAAGCAATGGAGATGGGTTGGTTAGATATGAGAAGGGTGGTAAAGGGGGAAACTTGGAGGGAGATGCAGTTGAAAATTATGACAAAAGGTTATTATGCTTTTAATTTCAAGCACCTCCCTCCGAATTCCACCTATCTTACTCATTGCCCGAAATGTAACTTGCAGCTATTGGATTTGGCCCATCTACTATGGAAGTGCCCTCAGATTGAACGGTTTTGGAAAAAGGTAGAACAAATGTGCTCTATAATAACTTCAAAGAAAAGAGCTCTGACTTTTTGGGAGGCCCTGTTTCACGCTAGTAATCCCCTAATCAAGGAAACGGATAGAAGTATTAAACCTATAGAACACTTTATTTTGGTGGCAGCAAAAAAATGTATAATGACTCAATGGGTCCATTCTCTTCCCCCACCCCATAAACAACTGGTAGATACAATGCATACCTTAATGTATATTGCCAAATTTGATGCAGAGCAACATAAGACCAAGGCAACTGCCAAATTTTTCAAACTCTGGGGACAATTCATTAAGAAATACGTTCCGAGAACACAATTATATAATATTATGCAACCCTTCAAATGGACGAGGTGGTACTTGCTTGGACGTATAGCCGGAAATCTGGGTATATTTGATGTGGGAGACTAGGATTAATTTAGCATTCTTGACTTATTTCTAAATAAACTACTTGTGGGATGAAGCAATATCTATTGATTTCCTTATTGGAATTTGGGGCCTTGGTCTTATTCAGGCTTATTTAGGCCTTTGTTCTGGGATCTGGACGCCTGCGGTATCAGACTAGAATAGTTTAGTAGTTTCCTGCTAATGGCTCCCTCAGGTTGAGGTTCTGCCATCTGCAGGTTAGTTAAAAGAAAAAATTATATGTTAAGGGGAGAATTTTCTGCTGTTCCTTACGTATTAATGTAATTAGTGTTCATATGATGTTGTGGCTGAACCAACTCTTTTACCCAGACACCCATGACTAATGAGCATTAAAATCATTTCACTGAATACTAAAGGTCTTAGGACTCCCGAGAAACGCTCTCAAGTTCTGCAACATCTGCAGAAATTGCGAGCAGACGTGGCATTACTGCAGGAGACGCATCTGTCAGAACTCCACTCCAAATTTCTAAAAAAAAAATGGGTGGGGGAAGTCTACTGTTCTCCGGCTGTTAACAGAAAGGCTGGAACAATCACATTAATTCACAAATGAATTCTAAACCGGGTCATAGACCATGACAATGATCTTAATGGGCGTCTGGTAAGAGTTCGTTTACAACAGGGATCAGATTGTATAGATATATTCAACATATATGCACCAAATGAAGATAATCTATCCTACTTCCAGGCATTAAGCACAAAATTAAACACTCACACTACCACCCAAAAAACTAATAGGGGGAGATTTCAACACAGTTCTAGATTTAGGGGAAGATAGGACTTCTAAAGGCTCAATTAATAGATCATACGTTAAAAAAGCCTCACAATTTCAATCTTTCAGGGAAAATTGGAATCTTGTTGATGCCTGGAGAATGCTCCATCCATATGAACGAGAATATTCATTTTATTCCCTCCCACATGATATGTGGTCACGAATAGACTACTTATTAATTTCCGATACACTTATGCCCAGAGTCCAGCAATCACAAATTTATGATCTCATCATCTCTGATCACTCACCCATAATGATAGAAATTGCAGACTCAATCCCTAAAGGTACAGACATAGTATGGCGATTCCCTACACAAATGTACGACGACGAGGAATTCCGAGGCTTATTAAAACAATGGTGGATGGAATATTCTCAGGACAATAAGGAACACGAAGCCTCACACTTCCTGTTTTGGGAGACAGCAAAGGCGGTAATTAGGGGGAAGATAATTGCCCATATGGCTTACAAAAAGAAACAAGCTCATCAGGAATATTTAAAGGCAGTGGATAGAGTCAGACAAGTGGGACGACTTCACCAGCGTAATCCTACAGAGGAAAATAGAAAAAATTGGATACAGGGTAAGGCAGAAGTGGATAGGTGGCTTAGACATAAGGAAAAGATAAGATCCACCTATACTACATTATACTTTCATAAATTTGGGAACAAGATGGGAAAACTTTTGAGTACACTAGCGAGAGGAGCCAGGGGGAGCACGATAATAACAACATTGCAAGATAAAAAAGGTATTCTAACACATGACCCAAAGGGCATTAATGGAATCTTCCAACAATTCTATACCAACCTCTATACAGAGCCGAACCCAACAATAGACAAGGCAAAGATGGATTCCATACTCCAGGAAGCAAACCTTCCTGGACTAAATGAAAAGGGCCTGGAAATTTTGAATTCAACTATTACTCAGGAGGAAATAAAGTATACTATCAAAAATTTATCAAATGGAAAAGCACCGGGCCCAGATGGGCTAAGTGCCGAGTACTATAAGATACTACAGACAGAGGTAATACCTCACCTTCAAAAAATGTTCAACACAATATTGAGCACAGGAACATTGCCACATACGGCAAATAACGCATACATTAAAGTTTTACCTAAACAAGGGAAAAACCCGCTGATGCCTGAATCATATAGGCCAGTATCACTGATAAACCAGGACCTAAAATTATTAACAAAAATAATGGCGGACAGACTGGCTACTCTGTTGCCAGCATTAGTAAACCCATGCCAGGCTGGCTTTGTCAGGGGCAGATCAGCAACATCTAATATAAGAAAGGTCTTAACAGTTTTAGACTATGCTAAGCTGTATCCCAAGACAAGTCGTGAGTATGCTCTATTATTACTAGACGCTGAGAAAGCCTTTGACAATGTCAACTGGCAATGGCTACTGAGAGTGCTGGAGTCCACTAAATTTTCAGGACCCTTTATGTCATTAATTAAAGCCCTTCACACTACACCAACAGCACAAGTATATACGCCAGGATTTCTATCTTCTCGCATCCCATTGCAGAAGGGGACACGGCAGGGATGCCCGTTGTCGCTCCTTCTGTTTAACCTAGCTCTGGAACCTATGGCAAGAATTTTAGAACGTAGAATTCAAGGGATAGAAATAGGACCGACAACACTGACACAAACACTATTTGCTGATGATATTCTGCTCTTTATGTCTAGGCCACTATCCCAAATCCCGCTAGTATTCCAACTGATTCAGGAAATAGGAAAGTTCAGTGGATTTAAAATAAACGAATCTAAAAGTGAACTCCTACTACTATCCTCTAGAAGCGAGTCAATTACACAATACAAACAGTTAAAGGTTAAAATCTGCTCCACTGTAAGATATTTGGGTATTCATTTATCTAGAGACCCCAATTCGATTTATACACTAAACTATCCCCCTTTGATAAGTAAAATTAATCAACAACTTAAACATTGGGAGAAATTACCAATTAATTTAATGGGAAGAGTAGCCTTGGTGAAGTCAATAACCTTCGGTAGACTACTGTTCCTGAAAGGAGTCGTATCTATTTAAGTTCATGTCAGATATCAGATGCTTTAGACTACTTCACTTCCTGGCGCCAGGACATAAAATGGTTAACAGAACACACAGACACAGGAGATGTGAGCACAAATTGTGCTAGCTTTTTACTTCAGCTGCTTTCCTTATATCCTACTCAATACAGGGTTTTGCTCATGCGCAGTATATCATCATATGTCACCATAATTACAGAAAGTCATGTGATGTACGAGAATTAACACAGTTCAATGATCATGGGGAAAACATGTTATTTATGACTTTCCAGGTGTCCCCATTTGGGGCACTTATGGGTTTTGCCCAGCAAGAAGAATTTGGCTATTCTCTATTCCATGCAGCCAGCTCTTCCTGCACAGATGTGTGTGGGTGGCTGATTCTTCTATAGACACATTAATATCACATTGATCAGATACATGTATGCTTGTATATGAAATTGATCTATATACTATACTATATACTAATATATATATATATATATATATATATATATATATATATATATATATATATATATATATATATACATATATACCTACATATCCTTTCAGTCCCCACTTTGGTCATTTCTTCCAAAGGAAGAAGATGACCATACTAAAGCCAATACCTAAAGCAGGCAGAGCTAGCATCATAGTGGGCAAAATTTTGGTCGAAGCCTCCTAATGGTCAAAACACGAATAGCTATTTGGTAAAGTACTCCTACCAAAGAAAATGATTAACCAACCTGTAACCTTAAACAACCAATTAAATAATGTTGGCCAATCTAATGGTCAAACACATCAGAAAAATCAGAAAAGAACCAAATCAGAAATTATTCAGGAAAAAACCCAATAATTATTTTTCCTGATGCAGATCAGAGCTAAGAACATTTCTCTTTCCTGATGTGATATAGTAAAGATCTTATGCGGACTACATGTGAGGGTACACTCATGTGTTTAACTTAGCCTGCGCCAGGGATATTTCTCTTAGATCAATATAAGAAGCTTTCTTATCTCAGCACTTACTCCAAGAGAAACTTCCATCTGCTCTATTTTAGAAAAGGCTTTTCTAAATACTAGGCCTTAGGTAGGCCAAGGTCAGAAACCCATATGGTAGCAACTAACTCATGCATAAGGTGGCCATATTTGGGAGAGGGTGGTCTTGACTCTACAATTTAGTTCACAAACCGTTTGTGAGGCATGGCAGACCACTCATCCTCCATCAGCCACTGTACTCCAAGCTATCTCTGCATCCTTTACTCAAAGTCACACACTCCTGTTAAAACAGGGGGTGGACACCAACCCAGCTACACTCATACTCAGGTCTTAATGCCCAGAGTACAGAGGCTGAGATCAGAAATACAGGAGTACTGCCAGAACTCACTAAGCAAGTCAAAACGTAGCTACAGGCCTCAGGTACAGGACATATTTGTGAAAGGGAATACACAGATCACAGCAGAAGGCTAGGGAACAAGGCTGTATGAGACCATCAACATCTCTGGCCTTCCAATTATCCCATATTAAATATACCAATCCGGTTGCTCAAGGCAACTGTGTTGCTGTGAAATTGTAGTCCATCACACCAATCATACTGACCAAAGCCTGTTATGCTTGCTTCAGACAAACAGATAAGGCTCTGATTTAACAAGGGAAGGGAATGTTAACTAATTGACTTTTTACCACAGTAGTGGTAAATATCTATACAGACATACTACAAATCAAAGCAGAAAAAGATGTAACTAATAGCAACCGCTGCCAAAGATACTCTTTCTAGGTCAGGACTAACAGGACAACTGTAATGATGGCTACCTTCAGATTTAACCATACTAGAAGGACTCTGCTAATCACACATATGGACACTCACCAACTATATTCACAATCAGGATAGGACAAAATATAATACTCTAGCAAAACTTAGCAAGACGGGGCGTGGCTACCGCTCAGTCAGGACGGACGTGAGGGATTAGAGCTCTGTGACCAGCATTTCAAAACCAGCTCATACAGATGGCGCCACAACCAGCTATTATCTCAGATTCTGAGGAGATGAGCCTAGAGATCGACAACTCCAAGAAACGGAAGAAAAAGCAGCAAAAACTGCAAAAATTAACGGATTTCTTCACGGAGAAGACGAAGCGCTCAGCCTTCTCAAGCAAAGATGGCGCTCGCCCGCAGATGAAGGAGGCGCCGCTGACTGCAGCCATGCTATTACAAGGTACTGTACCTTCTATTGATCACTCGGACGGCTCGTCATCCTCCCCAGAGAGATCCCCTGAATCCCGGAGCCCAGCCAAGCACAAACCGCGCACATCCCTAGCAGGGGAGCAGGAAGCTACCGTTGCTCGCGGGGCAGCACTATTTGAAGCCTCTTCAGCCTCCATTGAAGCCTTCCCGGCCTCAGATCAGGCAGCGTCCCAAAATTATATTAAAGAGATCCTTCTCTCATTTAAATCATCACTGTTAAATGATATTGCCACCATGAACAAAGACCTACAACATGAAATAGCCAACCTGGGAGATAGAGTTGATTTAGTGGAACACAGAGCAGCCCTGATTTCGTCTGCGTATAACAAGATGGTAGATGTATCTAATACCCAGGGGGAAGATATCCAGTGGCTAAAAAGCAAGGCCTCTGACATGGAGGACAGATCAAGAAGGAACAATCTTAAGCTCAGGGGAATTCCTGAAAAAATTACCACAGGAGAACTTAAAAATTACGTTATGCAACTCACTAAAGCTGCACTCCCCAAAGTCCATGATATTGAGCTATCTATCGACAGAGCGCACAGGCTCCCAAAGCCAAAGTTCCTCCCAGACTCTGTACCAAAGGATGTGATCGTTAGATTTGTTTTCTATCAAACCAAGGATGACTTAATGCGAGCTGCGAGACACCCTAATAAGCTGCCTGACCCGTACAGTGACATTCATCTCTATGCGGACTTATCACAGGTTACCTTGCAAAAACGGAGAGATCTTCAACAATATGCTAGGGCCCTCAGAGATAACCAGATCATTTATAAATGGGGCTTCCCTACTAAACTTCTTTTTCAGGTGGATAAAAAGCTCTACTCCATCTCTTCCCCAGAAGAAGGCGACGAGACAATGCGGTCCTTGAACATCAAGATACCTCCGCTACTACATGGAATAAACAACCGGGCGTCTGCGGCAAAGATTCCCATCGAATGGCACCAAGTAAAGTACTGAGAGGCTGGGATGGAGCTCTTTTCTTGATCATTTTCGTTCTGTTACACTGTGACACCTGGACATGGACTGGTATGTAAGTCACATTTCTTATGTTTGCCCACTATGCGTGCTTCAAGCTACTCTGTTCACAACATACTGTATGGGCATACTGTTTCCCCCACCTATCCTGGTGAGCTTCTGGACTGAACTCTCACCATATGATGGTTACACAGGAACTGTTAGACAATGTCTCTTCTCTTTACTACTCTCGTGGCTATTTGGGTCTGGTAGATGTTGGACATTATTTTATACTGATTTACAGGGTCAATGCAAAGTCTTAAAAGGAGCTTTATGTGTTAAGGGCAATATTAACTACAAGCTAACAGTTACTACTTACCGACTCCGCATCAATTTGTATCAGGGGCACACATAGGTCGTGATGAATATTAATATTGTATCTATTAATGCTAGAGGATTGAATAGTGCATTTAAAAGGAAAAGGTTGTGGATGGAATTAGAACAAAGGAGGGGGAGCATATTGTTTGCCCAAGAGACGCACCTCTTACAGAAAGATATGCACTATTGCGCAAACAAGATGTTCCCCACTATGATACACAGCACATTTACAAAAACGAAGGGGAGTGTGTATGGGCTTTCACAAAGATCTTGAAGTTATAACAGATAATATCATAATAGATCCCCAATGCAGATATATTATCTTTGTAGGACAGATCAACAGGATTGCAATAACACTAGTCAATGTATACTGCCCCAATACAGCTCAAAAAAGGTTTCTACAGAAATTAATCAACAAAACTAAACAGGTTCAAAAGGGTGCACTTCTACTGGGAGGAGATATGAACGCAATTTTCTCAAAAGTTGTCTCCTCAACTAAGAACCCCAAGACCCCCCTCCTTCAATCGCTCCTCAGTTGGAATGACCTTTTTGATCCCTGGAGACTCATCAATGGTTCCCAGCGAGACTACTCTTACTTTTCACAGGTGCACAGCTCATATTCCAGAATAGATATGTTCCTAGTGGACAGAGATCTACTAAAATTAGTTATATCTGCAGATGTGGGATCCATCCTCTGGTCGGACCATGCCCCAATACAATTGAACCTTTCCTCCACCTTCCCCAAATCCTCTACTCGCCAGTGGAAACTGAATAGCTCGCTTCTCTCTGACCCAGAGGACCTTAAGGAGTTAAACAGCGAATTATCCAGTTTCCTCAAAATTAACCACACTAAGGATGTCAATATCTCCACCGTATGGGCTTCCACAAAGCCTTTATGAGAGGTCTTCTAATCAAATTAGGCTCGAGAAAAAAAAGAGAAAAAACAGCTGAATATAACTACCTTATTAATAATATTAAAAACTTAGAAAAGGTGCATAAACAGAATGCCAATGACACTACAGGTAAAGAACTTTTTCTTTTGAGACAAAAAGTCAAAAATCTCCTAGTCCATGACTTCGATTTATTACTCCAGAAAAATAAATTAAGCCACTACTCCCAATCAAATAAAGCAGGAAAATATATGGCTAACGCCATTAAATATAGACTAAGCAAAAACAGAATAACTTCAATTATTCACCCCCTTTCCAAAGAGAGAATAATGGATCCTACGAAGATTGCCAATGCCTTTAAGGATTTTTATTCTCAATTGTACAATCTCAAAAATGACCAACAAACTCCCCAACCAAATCCTCAAACGATCTCAGCATTCTTAAAATCAATCAACCTCCCTTCTATAGATAGGGACCAATTAAACAAGTTAAACGAACCCTTTACTGAGGATGAAATCTCCAAAACCATAACTGCACTTAAAAATAACAAGGCCCCAGGCCCTGACGGCCTGCCCAATGAATACCTCAACATTTTTGCCCATACCCTAACCCCAACACTCGCTGACCTATTCAATAGCTTTTCTGAGGTAAACCCTATACCTGCGGAATTTCTAGCAGCCAACATCTCAATAATCCCAAAACTAGGGAAAAATCCAGAAATCACAGCAAACTACCGTCCCATATCTTTGTTAAACTCAGATATAAAACTCTATTCCAAGATGCTGGCTGCTAGAATTATGAAAATCACCCCAACAATATTAGCGAATGATCAAGTGGGATTTACCCCAGGACGGCAGGCGACGGACGGCACGAGAAGGATGATCAATATAATAAAACACATAGAACTCTCTGGAAGGCCTTCTCTGCTCCTCTCTTTGGATGCAGAGAAGGCCTTCGATAGAGTGCATTGGGGATTCTTAGAAGCGGTTCTAGACAAATTTGGGTTTCAGGGGAGAATCAAGAATGCTATCTTAGCTCTATACTCCTCCCCCTCTGCCAAAGTGAATGCAGCAGGCTTTTTTTCGAGTAGCTTTAACATCACAAATGGCACCCGTCAAGGGTGCCCTTTGTCTCCAGTTATTTTTACTCTAATTATGGAAACAGTAGCAGAAAAATTGAGGAATGACCCTAAAATCAAGGGCACAAAAATTGGCAAGGACACCTTTCTGGTCAGTATGTTTGCTGATGATGTTATCCTCTCTTTGGAAGATCCTATTAATTCTCTACACCGAGTAACAGAAATTCTTCAGGAATTTTCAGCTGTTTCTCTATACAAATTAAATCAATCAAAGTCTATTTTAATGGGACTAAACATAAATCAATCCATTAAGAAGACCATTACCGCCAGATACCCCTTCTCATGGTCCGACTCTTCCCTACAATACTTAGGAATTCAATTAGCTGTTAAAACATCTAATCTGTTTACTCTAAACTATGTTCCGCTGCTATCGAAAATCAAAAATGAATGTGCAAATCTCTCAAAACACTCATGGACAGGAAGAATAGCTGCTTTGAAAATGTTTATTATACCGCAAATTCTCTACGTGTTCAGAACAGTTCAAATACCAGTAAAAAAAGTTTCTTTACTGACATCTCGAGGATAATTAACCAATATATATGGCAAGGGAAGAAAGCAAGAATTGCACCTAACTTCATGTCAACCCCAAGGAGAAAAGGGGGCATCGGGGCTCCCTGTATATGGTCTTATTACTTAGCTGCCAATCTTGAACCACTGAAATCCTGGTGGAACAACGACCAAAATAAAACCTGGATCAAAATAGAAACAAATACACTGAAAGCCCACCCGAGAGAAATCTTACTAGCCACAGCTCTAGGTCATAGGTATCACTATTCCAATTTCCCAACTACTTGTGCTATGCTTAAAGCCTGGGAACATTTTCTTAAATTTCCACCCAACAGTCCCAACATGTCTTCCCTAAAAATTCCAATATCCACACTATCACTATTTAGCCCAGACATCAACACTTCGCTATGGAGCAGCAAGGGTATATCATGGATAAGCGATATTTTTGACAAAGGGAAAATCATGCCATTTGCACAACTACAAACTAAATTCAAAGTACCAGCATCACACCTCTTCTTATACTATAGGGCAGTGTTTCCCAACCGCTGTTCCGCGGCACACTAGTGTGCCGCGGAACGTTGCCTGGTGTGCCGTGCTCTTATCCCCCCTCCCGCCCGTCCCTGCGGCCGCCGCTGTTATTACCTTAGCAGCGGCCGCTCTCCCCTCTCCAGACCATGTATATGCTAGCAGCGTATCTCCGGCTGCTCTGTGTGATGCACTGATGCGGAAGGAGGCAGGGCTCGGTTACCATAGTAACGGCGATACATATCGCCGTTACAGGAAGCCGCTGCCCTCCTTTCTTCCGCATCAGTGCATCACACAGAGCAGCCGGAGATACGCTGCTTGAATATACACGCGCCGGAGAGGGGAGAGCGGCCGCTGTTAACAAGGTAATAACAGCGGCGGCCGCGGGGACGGGCGGGAGGCACTAAACTGGCTATACTGGGGCACTATTCTGGGGTACTATACTGGCTATACTGGGGCACTATTCTAGCTATACTGGGGCACTATTCTGGCTATACTGGGGCACTATACTAGCTATACTGGGGGGCTATACTGGGGCACTATACTGGCTATACTGGGGCACTATACTGGGGCACTAAACTGGCTATACTGGGGCACTATTCTGGGGCACTATACTAGCTATACTGGGGCACAATACTGGCTATACTGGGGGGGCTATACTGGGGTACTATACTGGCTATACTGGGGCACTATACTAGCTATACTGGGGGGCTATACTGGGGCACTATACTGGCTATACTGGGGCACTATACTGGGGCACTAAACTGGCTATACTGGGGCACTATTCTGGGGCACTATACTAGCTATACTGGGGCACTATACTAGCTATACTGGGGCACAATACTGGCTATACTGGGGGGCTATACTGGGGTACTATACTGGCTATACTGGGGCACTATACTGGCTATACTGGGGCACTATACTAGCTATACTGGGGGGCTATACTGGGGCACTATACTGGCTATACTGGGGCACTATACTGGGGCACTAAACTGGCTATACTGGGGCACTATTCTGGGGCACTATACTAGCTATACTGGGGCACAATACTGGCTATACTGGGGGGCTATACTGGGGTACTATACTGGCTATACTGGGGCACTATACTGGCTATACTGGGGCACTATACTGAGGCAACTAAACTCCCTACACTGGGGCAACTATGCCAGCTATGCAGCCGCACCCCAGCCCCCCCCCCCATAGCGGCACTGTCCACTAGGTCGCGCAAACAACCGGGGGCCGCATCGCCCCCACCGCGCGCGCGCCGTTCCCCGGAGAAAAATTTGGTCAGACAGTGTTCCCCGGGCCGGAAAAGGTTGGGAAACACTGCTATAGGGTGAGACATATCATAACTTTGTGCAAAAAACTTCCAATTAATTTGCCAGACCATATACTGACCTTGCTAAATAGTAAAATGCACTACTCAGGTGCATTATCAGTATGGTATAATGAGCTACTACCTGATCATGAAAAAAATCTAAACAAGTATTGCACAATTTGGTCAGGGGATCTGAATACAGATTTATGCCCTACCAAGCTGTCTCGTTCTTTAAGATTTATCTTAAAGGTCTCTAGATGTAATTCACACTGGGAAACTATCCAAAAAATAGTCACTAGATGGTACCTGACCCCTAGGCGAATGGCATCCTTCTCCCATAACAGTTCTGATAAATGCTGGAAGTGCAATAATCAACCTGGTACGCTGCTCCATATGCTATGGGAATGCCCAATAATTAACCAACTATGGGGGAAGATAGACAATTTACTAAAACAAATAATAACTCGGAGGTTTAAGTTAACCCCACAACTAGCTCTGCTACTATATGGTATTGATGAGCTGACTACTGATTATAAACCGCTTATCTGTCATATAATATTCTCGGCCCTGCAACTCATAACTACAAACTGGAAATCCCAAACTCCGATTCCATTTAACCAGGTACTAGCTATTGTCAACCGCAATATGAAACTAGAGAGCTGCATTAGGAGTAGAGACCTCCAAAATAACTTAAAATTCAAAATCCCTGAGGAATGGTTGCACCTATGGGCAGAACCTGAATAAGACACAACCATCAAACCACAAGCAATCCCTACTAGCTATAGCTATCTCAAACGAGACAAGTGCCCTTCAACACAGCAGATTCAACACAACCCAGAACGAGTAGACCCTACCCTTTCCTCCTACCACCAAGATCTACCTACATGTAGCTACATCTTCTTTCCGGTTCTTCTTCTTTCTTCTCTTTTCTTTTTGTTACTTTTTCTTTTGTTACTTTTTCTTATCTATATGTTCATGAAGTTAGAACCTAGTTAGGTTAGACCCTTACCTTTCAGCTATGTGTTTGTTTTTTTTCTAATGAGCAGAATAACCTCCTGTCTACCCAAGCCCAGAGTGGCCATGAAAATTGGGAAAACAGGAAGTGTCAAACACAGCAGAATATACAATGTTCTTTTTCACTTGTTTTGTTATTGGTTTGATACAGGTATACAATCTGTCTACTATGCATGACTTCATATTTTGAATAGATCAAAACGACATGTTATCATTTGTTTCTTATGAAAAAAAATTCAATAAAAACTATTGAAACAAAAAAAAAAAAAACTTAGCAAGACAACTATGGCCAACTTGATTCTACTAAAGACCAAGGTACCAAAAATAGGAGACTTGTTCCCTGAAAATCGCCCACTGAGATCAGGCCTGCTGAATTATATGTGTCAGTAACACATATGCGTATGTATATATATATATATATATATATATATATATTACCGTCTGATAAATATACAATTTTATAGTTATCTGGGTTGAAGAAAGATGTGTGTACATAAAGTTTAACCAAAAACAAAGCACCACACTGGCCCATTTCACTGCTGATCCAGAGGAAGGCAAAAACCCTTATAGGGCATAGTGTAATTAGCCCCAGAAAGGGAAAAATTCCTTCCCGACTCCAAAATGGCAATCAGAAAAAATCCCTGGATAATCAGCACTTGGCCTTATTTAGTAATTGAGATAAAAAAAATATCAGCTCATTACATATCAACCCATTATCTAACTTACAAAAACCCTAATCCTAATCTTTACTTAAAGAATGATATAGCAAAAATAAAGGCTTTTTACTATTCAGAAAGCATTAACCCATAATGTGACTTCCAACTAACTCTCCATCTAGAATATCCTTAATATCGTAGCCCACCCCTCTAGTACTGAACCAATAGAAGTTATTTTTAGATAAACCAAGGTTTTCCCCATAGCTAATATTAATAGCTTTCCTACGGGCCCAATACACATAAAAATGTCCCACAATCCATACAATCTTCCTGGGTCTGAGATCCAGATCTTGTTCCATTCTTCAACAGATGACACAAGCAACCTTGAAACTTTTATCAGAGCACGCGTTACTGTCCACCTGATGAATAGTCTCTTTTTTCTTGGGATTCAGGACTTAGTCGAACTATTTCACCCGATACAGTGGATCCAGTAGGAAATCCTTCTGTAAAGATAGCCTCAGGATAGCCTCTGGACAGACTCCCACTGGATGGATTACCTCCGGATGGACTCAGCTCTTATCTTCCTCAGGATAGATGTCTGGCAAGTTGTTTCTGAAAGAATAAAGAAAAATGTGCGAGCATCATGTTTTTCCCAAAAATCCAATAAATTCTTTATTTTTCCTAGTACTTGTAATACTAATATTATTCATACTCTCCACCATGAACTTCAAAACATACTTAGCGGATCTTTCTATGATCCCAACGGATCTCTCGCAATACCCAGTTCGCATGAGGTCGTGTCGCTGTACCCGTGCGAGTATGTGACTCCATACATGGCAGAGAGGATAAATTCCCAATGAATTTTTACACCATAATGAATCCCCATTTTTCATTCTTCCATTACCAGTCACACTCTCATTCCATCATACCTTCCACAATCAATGTATTTAAAGAACTTAGGTGACCCTAGTGCAATATCTACCTCACTACCCCTTCTTACTACACCACTACATGAAATGACATGACACAGATCACTAGGCCTGGGCAGGGCTGGACAAACATATGTATAGACAACAGACTAACATATTCCTCCTTTCCCCCATTTGACCATACATTAAAGTTATTTTAATGTCTGGTCAGAGTTAGTAAAAGGCTATATGGCATAATATGAGCAAGGTCACAGTACGGCGGGACAGTGGCCAGCACTGTCTCCCTGTAATAGGGTTGGGTCCCCTTTCAGATTTAAAGCTACAGACATACAAAGAACATCTATAGTGTCCTTTTCCCCATAGTGCGCTTAAGGTAGACACACTTCTATAGGCACACATACAAAGAACAGCACTAGAGAGACTAGGCTGAGGCCTCCTTACTAAACAGACACTGAACTACAGAACTGAAATTAAAATCCTGTCAGAGGTAAAGCTTCTAATCCGTACACTATAAAATTAAACAGTGTATTTTTTTTCTCTCTGGAGTCTTCAGAACAGTGAAAAATCCATAAAATAATTGTCATACCAACATCAAATGATTCTGCAGTTCGTCAAAAAGTTCAAGCAAACTAAAATAAACTATTTTCTTAAGGATGAAAAAATGTACTTATTTTCCTATGCTGAGTGCAAGGATTTTGGGCTTACAAAAAAACATATATTCTTACTAAAACCACGAGTGACTTAGAGTCAGAGCCTTAAACAACTCTCTGCTAATATATGTCATTAATTACATACACACAAAGATGTTGTGTCACCCGGAGAGGAGATATTAATTTAAAGGAGATGGATTTATTAACAGGAAGAGGGGTTATTAAGGTCAAAAACCCCACTATTGGGAAATAATTCCCATAATCTAAAGGGCGATATGAAATAAACAGCAAGTGTGACCCAGAACTACACATGCGATCTTAATTGACCTAAAACTGTATACCTGTCCTGACTATTTAATATGTCCTCAATGTTTTCCATACATTTTCCCAAATGAATATGGCTTTCACAGTTTCACAATATCCACTAAAATATAAGTACAAACAGTATACAATGCATTATTTTTTCAATAGTTGCATGGCATTCAGAAATATTGAAGTTACGATAACTGTGCTTTATCAGTGTGGCTTGGAGGAGGAGCAGTTTTCTTATCAACCTCTAGATGGCGAAGAGGCTGAGAACATTTCTTCAACTGGTTGACCAGGCCAGTGAAGAATTAAATCAGACACAACTTAGTTACAAGAGCTAGTAACATTTCAAATGAGTTGCAAACAACATTAAATGCCTTCTCTGCTGCGATTTATATAAAAAATACAGCCTACCAACTATGATACAATATTCAAGAAGGAACTTATCCATGGAGAACTATTGAGTAAATCATTTGAATCTATATGCTTCAAAGTTACAAGCTATATAAATTCTGTTAAAATATGAACATTATTCTAACAAACGTATGGCAAACTACCATTACATGGGGAAATGATTTAACTCTACTCACTTGTATAAGTCTGGGTGACAAATGCCATTACTCAATTAATCCACCTTAGCCTAAGGGAATTATGGTTGTACTAAAAACTCAATTCACTTTACACAAAAAACTAAGGTAACACTGTGGCGTAGCAGCCAGTACTCTCGCCTTGCAATGTTACTCAAATCTCTGCCTGGTCAACATCTGCAAGGAGTCCGCATGTTCTCCCCGTGTCTGCATGGGTTTCCCCCAGGCACTCCAGTTTCCTCACCCAAAAAAAACACAGACAAGTCAACCGGCTCCCTTCCAAATTGACCCCAAACTATGATATATGATTTCACTATACTACCTATGAAAAAATATCAGAATCTCATTTGGACACGATATAAAAATTCCAAAAATCTATTCTGCAATATGGGAAACTTTGTTCATATACATATAGACCTGGGTGCCAGGTGGTATCAGTGAATTAATCTAATCTAATTGAAGGATACTAAGTTTCAGGAGAAAATAATGACTGCTATGTCTAACATCTAACTAAGAAAAAACTTAAGATGTTGTGTAGATAAATATGACATTTAAACTTACATTTTAAAATATTCCAAAAGGAATATATATATAAATTATTCACTGTTCCAAATAGTCTAATAATATAACTCATAAAATTCCTTTCTACTCCTATATACGTATATACGCATATTACATGTATACGTGTATACAGATATATACAGATATATTGTATTATTCAGAAAGGCTTTTAAATGCATTTTTTCTCTGCTTTAGTAGTGAGGAATGAGAAAGTAGTACGTTAGTTCCTCTTTTTTTTCTTCTGGCAGAAAAAAAACCCACAAGCAGGTGTTTTGTGCAGCCACCCGGAAACACCAATTAAAGAGAAAAAATGAATCTTTTGTCACAGAACCAGACCTATCTCGATACAATTTAACTCTTTTATTTCTAACTATTAAGAATACATCCGTATATATGCAGAAATCATTATTAACAGAGAAAAAGAGATAAGAATACTACTATTTCATAAGGCAAATATCCCTGACATTTCTTCATACATACGGACACATATGTTTCCTAATTAATCTAATGTTTAATGTTAAACCCTATTAGAGTAAAAAGTAATAAACTTTTTACTTCCTAATTTCTCTCCTCATTTTACTTAAATTTAACGGGAAATTCTAACACTATTTAATAAAACACCTTAAGTATTTCTGATTATTTCACAATTACATCTGCATTTATCTAAAAATCATTACCCATAGTTTCAACACATACTTTCACGGGTGCCCAGTGACGTAACTAAGGAGCTGCGGGCCCTGGTGTAGGTTTTACATTAGGGCCCCCCCCCCAAGAACTCTATACATAGCAATTTATACAGCACATTAAAACTTGCAAAGGACAAACACAGTGTCAGGGGTGCAAGAAGGGGATTGGGAACAGTGTGTTAAGGATTGTTACTGTTCAAAACATCTATAGAAGTGATTATTACCACTACAGGACCAATAGAGAGTTAATACTGTGATAGAGATTGGACCCCTCGGGGCCCCTCTGAACCAAGGGCCCTGGTGTGGCCACTACCTCTGTACCCCCTATTGTTACGTCCCTGCGGGTATCACCTTTCTACCATACATATCACAAACATGTACTCAATACAATCTCTCAATTTACACACATATGTGTCAATTTGTACACAATACATATGAATACATTATGATACATGTTATTGTATAACTATACCCTAATTTACAGGAATTAATTACATTACTGTATTTCTGAAATGTTTCTCTTACAGAAAAGCTTATATTAAATGACACATGCATAATTCAGATAATTTTAATGATCGGTCATCTACAAAAACTCAGTATAACAGATTTTTCCAAAGATGGTATCTGAAACCAGTTTGTACGTACATAGAATTTATAACTGGCGATTTTAGTAAGTGACCGCTCTCATCTGAATTCCATGAGTGTCCCCAATATTAATTTTACTAATCATCAGAAATACAGTAAGGATCTTATAACATCGCTGGCGCAACCCATAGACGGAGAACAGACATAAAACACACATTACTAGTCAAGATTTACACACAAACAAGACAGACTTGGACATATATAATTCTAATCACCGTTAGACATAGTTCTTTAACCAATTGTATATGGGTTGAACTATTATTCCTTTCTCCCCCCCCCCCCCCCCCCCCAAGGGAATGACAGCCCAAGACTAATATAATATATTATATTCTACCCAAAGATGAACAAAATATTTTTCTTCCAGATATTCTGGCAACACAAAGGTTCATAAATTTCATCTATATTAGGGATTGGGATAGGAAACATTTTGACAATATTTTGACCCATTGATCTAATTCCAGTTTTATACTGTAATTTATTGGCCCTCTATTAAATCTATGTGTCAAATACAAATATAAGATATTGCCGTACCAATAGACAATTCTTATCTAGATAAATTATAATTTATATATTTTTCAAATTTATCAACACTATTTTTATCAATAACTAATATTTATCAATAATTCTATCTATAATTCTCATCTCATGAGAACAAAACAAACTTTGTCTAGGGATTTTATCGTTCTACAACCTCACTAAACCCAAACTGTTTCTTAGAATTGAATAACTTTTTTCTTAACCTTACTAATAAAACAGATTATTATTTACAAAACAAACACAGACAAATAATCCAAAACATCTGAATCTTATCTGACATTATAAAAACCTTACAAAAATAACCTATAATAAACCCATTCAAAACCTAAGAAGAACTACAAGTACCCAGAAATCCATACCATATGGTGCCCTGTTCATTTCCCAAATGAACCCTATTTTCTTGCCAAAAGAAAATTTATTTATTGAAGTTGATCAGACTTCAAATTTGCTAGATTTTTCCCCAAAAATCTATATTTCCCTTAGACCTACTAAGAGAAGTGTAATAGACTTACCAAAAGCCTTCTCCCTAATAATTTTTTTTTTTATTAAACTAAGGCCTTCTAAAAACCTTATAATCTATATAATTAAAATTATACTATCAAAAAACACAAACTCCAAAACCGGATTCGTTTTGGTATCAACAGAAATTTCACATAAATAATATAGACACCTCTCTCCTTAAAAAAAATAAAAAGAGAAGTATAGTCATATTACCTACGTGAACTCTGAAGAAGACCATCCGCGGCGAGCCCTCAGCTGAAAGGAGTCGTATCTATTTAAGTTCATGTCAGATATCAGATGCTTTAGACTACTTCACTTCCTGGCACCAGGACATAAAATGGTTAACAGAACACACAGACACAGGAGATGTGAGCACAAATTATGCTAGCTTTTTACTTCAGCTGCTTTCCTTATATCCTACTCAATACAGGGTTTTGCTCATGCGCAGTATATCATCATATGTCACCATAATTACAGAAAGTCATGTGATTTACGAGAATTAACACAGTTCAATGATCACGGGGAAAACATGTTATTTATGACTTTCCAGGTGTCCCCATTTGGGGCACTTATGGGTTTTGCCCAGCAAGAAGAATTTGGCTATTCTCTATTCCATGCAGCCAGCTCTTCCTGCACAGATGTGTGTGGGTGGCTGATTCTTCTATAGACACATTAATATCACATTGATCAGATACATGTATGCTTGTATATGAAATTGATCTATATACTATACTATATACTAATATATATATATATATATATATATATATATATATATACATACATATATACCTACATATCCTTTCAGTTCCCACTTCAAACCATACCATTATTACTAAAGCACCGAGACATACGGGAGTTAGAAAGAGCAAAAGCACGATTCCTATGGGCTGGAAAGAAACATAGGATAGCACTATATAAACTACAAGTACCCAAGATGTGGGCGGGATTAGGGGTACCACACATTCGAAACTATAATCTAGCTTGTCTTTTTAGACATGTAAAAGATTGGATATGTGGTACCCAGACATTTTCAAATATAGACTTAGAAAAATCTTTCATGGAACCATGGTCGCTAGCTGCGCTTTTACATACAAGCTACCCTAAACTACCAATCAAAGCCAAACATAGTGGGATGATTAGAGACACGTGGGCAACTTGGAAAGAAGTGAGGAAATGCTTTAATTTACATTCTCAGGTTTCCAAATACATGCCTCTTTGGGGAAACCCGGGCTTCCCTGCAAGCCTGTCACATCATGGTTTCGCAATATGGGAAGATAAAGGAATAAAAACACTAGGGCATCTCTTTCATCTAAGTGAGGGAAAATGGAAAACCTTTAATGAACTCAGATCAGAGTTTAATCTCCCCAAACACCACTTTTTGTATTATGCTCAAATTAAATCTTACATCTCAAGTCTATCGAGAGATCTATCCAAAGAACAAAACTTTAATGAATTTGATGCCTTTCTTGCACCTGGACGAATTAAGCTCTCTCTGGCCAGCATACAACAAAATCTGTCCAAGATACATCTGGAAATTCATGCCACCAAAAACCTCAAAGCATGGCTAAAGGAGATCAATGACCAAGAAGTCATGATGAAGATAATTGAAGGAAATCTTATATACAGACAAATATTCAAAAATGAAGTTTGGAGGGAGACCCATTACAAACTCATACATAGGGCAAAATACGCCTTTGATATCAAGTACAAACATCCACCAGCCAACTACATCCCTAATTGCCCTAAGTGTCAGTTCCCTCAGGTGGATCTGTTCCATTGCGTCTGGGAGTGCAATATTATCAAAACATTTTGGAAAGAGATAAACAAATATATAAATCTGGTATGCAGGAAAGATATACCAATCATACCGCAAACGTATTTGTTCCACTTTGAAGACACAAAAAAACAGCAGGAAGACGATACCAGAAATTCACAAAGTAAACTGACTGTACTGGGACATATAATACTTGCAGCAGCAAAGAAAACAATATACAATAAATGGATTTATTCTTCTCACCCCACGGTGTGGGATGTAAAGCAAGAACTCCTACATTTATTCACAATTGACAAACTGGACGCATGGACAAATACTGAGAAAAAAGCAAAAGCATTTTTCAAAAAGTGGAAAAGTTATATAGAGGCTAGTTTCTCTAGGGAAGACATCCAAAATATTGTCAGACCATTTAAATATTCCACATGGTATGCCACACTAGACATACTGGGTCAACTGGGACTGTTAAAAATAACAGAATGATATAGAGGAACAGTGGAAAAAAAGGGGGGAGAGGGAAAGGGGAGGAGGGAAGAGGGAAGATTTATTTTGTTTTAGCGGGATTAGGGGAGGGATAAAGGGAAAGGGGGGTGGAGGGTCTACAGTCCTATGGCTCTCTAAAAATATTCATACGGAAGTAATGTTGACATACACTTGTTATCACAATTCATTCCATAAGATGTTATCAAAGTTGAATGTTACTGCAGTACATCTAATCTGTATTGTGAGAGATATAAAATCAATAAAATCTTGTTGAAAAAAAAAAAAAAATTATTTAAAAGTGGACTGATCTTTGTTTCCATGTAGTGTTATCTACCAGATTAGCCGCTCTAAGAAACAATTTTTCTATATGTCTCAAGTTTATACTGTTCTACTGTCTTGACCATTTGCACTATGTGAACGGACAATTATTTTTATTGTACTGCCTATATTTCAGTCTAATAAAAAATTTGTTAAAAAAAAAAAAAAAAACAGGCAAAGGTCAGCAACAGATTGGGTTTTTGGACAGGCAAGGGTTTGGCAACAAGTTGGTTTCTCATGCAAGCATTTGTCAGCAACAGATTGGGAAGTCGTACATAGCAGATGTCAGCAACAGATTGGGTAGTCAGGCAGGCGAAGGTTGCACTCTACAGACTTAAATAGGATGTTTGGCGCATATGGCGTAGTGCATCACGCGTACGTGCAATAGTATGTGGTAACAAAGAACATCTTCACTGGGCCGTGTATACAAGGTTCACAACAACACCCTATGGTGCCATCATTTACACCTCGCAATGCTGCGCACATGAGAGACCTCCATGCATAAAGGCCCACCGGGATCCACTAGGATGTCTGCCAGCATCAGTACATACCAGGACAGGACAGGAAACTGACTGTGACAAAAAAGAATTTGTCAATGCACTGCCTTGGAACATGGTCTCGATAGAGGGTCTGGACAAAAAAAAATTCTCATCCACTGATAAAGCCAAATGTAGTGGTGTTTAACCTCTACCCTACTTATTTCCACTAAACAAACAGAGCAATTTTCTACATTTTACACTTCTCCCATTCATTCCCTAATAACTTTATCACTACTTATCACACCTAAATGATCTATATAATGGAAAATATAACTATTTATGTTTTTACTGATTACAGTTTGAAGATAAACAGTGCCACTGTATAAAAAGACTTCATGTTTTAGTAATCTATTTATCCCCTTTATTTTAAAGCTTAAATTATGTTGCTGGTACAAAGTATGGCGAAGATATGTTATTTTGAAATAAAGGATTTTTTTTTTTTACGTGTGTACTTTTTTCCACTTGTACTGAATAAATAATGAAAAGTTTATAATTGGCTAACCATCAGGAAAAATGACACAACTGACATCAACTGTAGACATGTAGGGCTATTCAATCATAGGTAATTGTTAATATACAGATCTTTTAGGTTTGGCTGAAATGTTCCCAAATATAACCAAAATTTTGAAAGCAACTTTTTTTTCCAGTTTTATATTTAACTTGTCACAGTTTTTTTTTTAGATGGCAGCAGCCTCAACTTAACCCCCCCCCCCCCCCAAAAAAAAAATGGTACCCCATATGCCTGATTTTATTCTACACATGTCGGCATAGTACGCTGTTAAACCACTTCACATCTAGACCACATTTCCTGCTTATGGACAGAGCAGTTTTGACACCCCTCCCAAAGGTAGTCAGATGTGCCTGCCTCCCTACCCCCCAAAAGGTGGCCAGATGTGCTTCCCTATTTCCTCCTTTCCCCCCAAAGGTAGGCAGGTGTGCATCCCTTCCCCCCCCCCCCCACCCCCGAAGGTAGCCAGGTGTACCTCCCTGTTTCTCCTCCCAAAGGTGGCCAAGTGTACCTCCCTATCCCTCCCCCCCTCCCCAAGGTAGTGAGATGTGCCTCCCTATTCCCGCCCCCCAAAAAAGAAATGTAGCCAGGTGTTTCATCGGGTGCCCTGTCACAAGCCTAAAGTTCTGGCAATCAGTATAGGGAAGAAGCAGGTCTTAAATAGTCCATGTGAAAGTAAACACAGGATGCAGCTGGTGGTAAGTAATTGCAATAAACTCCTGAACCACCCACAGGCCAGATCAGGAACTGCAAGTCCTTGTGAGTACCTGCTGGTGGATTGTAGAACTGCAGGCAGGGGCATAGCTAGAAATCACTGGGCCTCCCTGTGAAACTTTGGATGGGGCCCCGACCCCCCAGGTCCCTGACTGCTGAGAGCCAATGTTATTCAATTGTTAGTGCACACTTGAATATGTTTTCCCCATGCAGATAAAAACTGACAGCAGTGAAGAACTGGGAGCATTTTCTCTATCAATTACATTAGCTTCTGTGATAAAACGTGCATGTTTTCACACATACAGACACACATGGGGCTTGATTCACTAAACCGTGATGACTCCTATCACGGCCGCTGTAGCGTTTTTGCGCACGGAAATGTGCGATTGCGCACGGAAATACAGGATTGCATGCAAAAACGCTAGCGCGGCCGTGATATGAGTTATCACGGTTTAGGGCCCTTTTACACTTAATCAGTTGCTTTCAGTTAAAACGGAAAGAAAACTGATTTTCAAAGTTATGCCCATGTTTTCCTATGGCACCTTTCACACTTAACGCATTTTAACTGAAATCTTCTTCCCAATGCACTGCTATGGAAAAAACGAGTACCTATGCGCACTAATGTGTACTAACGCACACGAACGCATACCAACTGATTAAGTGTAAACGGGGCCTAAGTGAATCAAGCCCATGGTGTGCAGAAAATGCATACAGAAAACCGACAGACGAGTGTACTCCCAGCCTCCTTATTACACTCACTCTGTCTATCTCTGATGGAGCAGAACTGGCTCTGCAGACTTCTCCAGCACCACTACAGTACAGAGCACTTGGGGAGGGGTAGAAGGGCTGGGGTTAGAGAAGCACTGTACACAAGACCCTGCTGCACACTAAATAGGGACTGTCTACAAATCTTTGTCTGCAAAAATGTTTCCTTATCAGTGGCTGAGCAGATGCAGTAATTCAAACAATTGTACAGAGAACAGAACGCTTTTTCCCTCCATGCCCTTAGTTGTCAGTCTCTCAGGACAGGGAAAAGAAACGTCTCCCCCCATGGGCCCCCTGCAGCTTTTGCCCCCCCCCCAGCGGATGCATCCCTTGCAGGGTCTATTGTTACGCCCCTGACTGCAGGTTGGTTCAAAAGTCCATCAAGACCTTTGCTGGTGGCACAATGAAAGTTATGGGCATTGCATGCCAATACTGCCACCAGAAGGCAGGATCATGCATTACACAGTTCCGAACAGCTCCCCACCCCCATGCAGAGATTGGGCAGCAGGAGGAAAGCATTAGGCAATTAGGATCATTCACCTGTCCTTATTCCAGCGACGATCATGATCTTCTCCGTACACTACTGCTGTTAGCCTATTTGTGCTGAATGGATCAGGTTTTGTCTTGATGACGTCATCAAGACAGGACCCAATCCATTCGGCATAGCAAGGTTGACAGCGGTAGTGTACAGAGGGAAGCCGATCGGTGCAGGAACAGGACTGGTGATAGTACTTTATTGCCTGCTCATACGTGATCACAGCAATTGGGGAGGGAAAGGGGTTAATTACAGGGGATCACGCAGGGATGGGGGGATCAGACCCCCAGGAGGGGATCACTGGTTAGTGTAGGTAGTGGGAGAGGGGCTAATGAGCCCTGGTGCGTGCTTGCACGTGCGCTGTGATCGTTAATAGCTACAGACTTATATTCACATAGTGTATATTTTACAGTAGCTATGCACTGACGTGAATATTCTGTAGCTGGGAAGTAAAAACATTTTCTGGCCCGAGTCCTCTATTGGTACTTTCTAACAATGCTAATTTCATATCTGGCTGTGAAAAGAACTCCTGTAAGGCTTGATAGGTTATGTCCACAATCAGTCTCTATACCCCAATCTAGTGCCATGACTCTGAGTCTGGCTCATGGTCTTCACCTATAGACAAGCCCCCGCATGAACAGGAAACTTTATTTGTCTCCTGACTATGGTCACCACCAGGTCTTAACATGCAAGGTATACAGACTGAAGTAGAGTGGACAATAACCCCCTATAGACCCACTGAGGCAAGTATCAACAGAGTTCAAGAGTTCACAAGTGTCAAACTGTAATAGTACCTTAATGATGAGGATGAGGCCCACAACGGTGATAGGCATTAAGCAGATCCAGTGACAGGTAATGGTTGATCCAAGCAGTAAGCAAGAGTAAGAGTGTCTAGGTAACAAGCAGAGGTCAGTCCAGGCAGCAGGCAAGAGTATCCAGGTAACAAGCAAAGGTCGGTCCAGGCAGCAGGCAAGAGTATTCAGGTAACAAGCAGAGGTTGGTCCAGGCAGCAGGCAAGAGTATCCAGGTAACAAGCAGAGGTCAGTTCAGGCAGCAGACAAGAATGGTCGAGAAACAAGCCAAGGGTCACATTCCAGATAAACTATATTAGTAAGTGAGCACCGAGCAACTAGCCACAGCTATGCAATCACATGCGATGACTGGGAGATCTCAGTACGTTTAAATACAACTCTCATCCAATCAGACAGCAGCACATCCTGCCTAAGTGTCAGCTGTAACATCAGCAGACACTGCGCTGTCAGCTGACCGCAGTCAGCTGACTACTGTTTACCCTTGTGGAGGGTGCCTATCAGGAAGTGTGGCCTGTGTTCCAGCCATCACTTCATCAGTGGGGAACAAGCGCAGAGACCCGGAATTGGAGGTCTCAGCCCGGTTCTCGGTACAACTTTCAGCATAAAACAAATAAGTTCCTTACACCTCCAAAGTTGGATTGGAGACAGTAGGCTGATTGATGGTATTAGAATTCTTGACTTTGTGTCTTCTACTCAGTCCCGCTCTTTAAGTCCTTCCACATCTAGCTTAATTAGGGTGCCCAAGTATAGGTTACCACAGCTTATCCAGCTTTTGCAGGAAGACTTGATGTTGATGAACTAGATTCATATTCATTTAGTGTGGACAGTATTACAGTGGAGCGCCAATACACCACAATTTGTTCCTATAGTTTACCACAATATAAGTAGCCAGAGGGCCCCCAACTCTTAGGGTTCCCCCCAATGCTACCTAATCCTAAAATTGCCTAGTGGTGCCTACCCTTAACTTCCCCCCGCCCCTATCTCTACGGACACCACCAACCCCCTGCTGCTTAACCCTGATGTAAATAGCCGCCGCAATCAGTGGAAATTGCTATTTACCTGGCACCCGCTATCTTATTGCACCCGAAATACTGTTAATAGCTGCTAATTAAAGGGACACTGTAGGGGGGTCGGGGGAAAATGAGTTGAACGTACCTGGGGCTTCTAATGGTCCCCCGCAGACATCCTGTGCCCGCGCAGCCACTCATCGATGCTCCGGCCCCGCCTCTGGTTCACTTCTTTAATTTCAGCCTTTACAGTCTGAAAACCATTGCGCCTGCGTTGCCGTGTCCTCGATCCCACTGATGTCACCAGGAGCATACTGCGCAGGACCAGTATGGTCTGTGTCTGCGCAGTCCGCTCCTGGTGACATCAGCGGTATTGAGGACATGGCAACGCAGGCGCAGTGGTTTTCAGACTTTAAAGTCTGAAATTCCAGACGTGAACCGGAGGCGGGGCCGGAGCATCGGTGAGTGGCTGTGCGGGCACAGGATGTCTACGGGGAACCGTTAGAAGCCTCGGGTAAGTTCAACTCATTTTCCCCCGACCCCCCCTACAGTATTCCTTTAAGGCTATTAACATGTTGCTTGCTTCGGTAGCATAAAGTTTTTAAAGCACACCTGTACCAAAAAAAAAAAAATTACTTATCTGGAGCTTTACTTTACTTATCTTTGAGGCCCACTCTCATAGTGCGTCAGGTCCCTCAGCGTCCTCTGGGCGCCCTCCTTTCTCCCACTGTCAGCTCCTCCTCCAGCTGGTGTGAGGAGCGAGGAAATAACAAGCCGCCAGCGGGATCGGGAGATACAGCAGGACGCCGCATGCAGATTACCCCAATAGCGCCCGGGTGTACGGCTGAGATTTATGTTATAGGTGAAAAACCCTCAAAGTGATGTAAGTGTAATTTCATATAGCACGAGGAGCTTTCAGCTGTACAGTATTACACGATGGCATTTTGTTTTTAATATTTTTTTGCATGGCCTGAATTAAACTTGACGTTTGATGTGATGAAGACATGCTGACTCTTACATTGCTGGATAAACCGATGTGGTTTATATTGAACACGCACTAGATCCACCTGGTTTGTGAGGTGGCAACAATCTGGTGAGCCCCCTCACTGTTGGTGGGGGGTCTTCTGTCTGAGTATCCAGGTGTGGTGTTCTGATTCATGGGAATTTGTACTATTTCATACCGGGGCTGCTTCTTTGTATGTTTGACTTTTATACACAGAGTCAGTGTGTTTATATCACTTAGGATTTCTATGTGTGATGAGCGCAGCTGGAAACTGACAACTGTGTTTTACTCAGGTTCCATCTGGGAACTTTCTAACGCTGCAAACCCTTTGTATATCATGCTTACATTTATTAGGTGGACTTTATAAGGTGGCACAGTTTTTATTTTATTACAGTCTTAGATAAAATTTAATGTTGATAAATGTAAAGTATAAATCACTTGTGAGTACAGTTTTGGGCACCACACCATAAAAAGGACATTGACCTTCTGGAACGGGTACAAAGACGGGCAAGTAAATTAATCAGAGGAATGGAAGATCTCACTTACCAAGAAAGGTTGGACAAACTGGATTTATTTAGCTTGGAAAAAAAGGCGACTGAAAGATGACCTGATTAACGTGTATAAATACATCAGTGGGCCATACAAAAGCTTGGCAGATTAGCTTTTTGTCCCTAGGGTTGTACGACGGACAAGGGGACATGATTTGCGTGTGGAGGAAAAAAGTTTTTGCCACCTATTAGAAAGGGTCCTTCACAGTGAGAGTGGTTAAAAATCTGGAACATCTTACTTCAGGAAGTAGTTATGGCAAACTCTATATCTGCATTTAACGGCTTTAGGATCATAGCCTTTACCCCCCCCCCCCCCTCAGTGACCAGGCTATTTTTTACAATTTAGTGCTCTGCAGCTTTAAAAGCTCGCTGCAGAGCCATAATACTGAGTGAACACACTCATAGCCTTTACCTCCCCCCCCCCCCCCTAGTGACCAGGCTATTTTTTTTAAATTTAGTGATCTGCAGCTTTAAAGCTTGCTGCAGAGCCATAACACTGAGTAACACACGCCATAACACCCCCCCCCCCTTCTGCCCACCAACAGAGATTTCTGTTGGTGGGCTCTGATCGCTACCGCAAAGTTTGTTTGTTTTTTTAATAAATCTGTCTATTTTTTGGTATCAATATTTTTATTGATTTTATAACAATACAACAGGAGAAGAACAAATTGAACAGTTGTACATATATGATACAGTCAAAACGGATCTTGACTTGAGAACAATCTGGCAGCCCGTGGCAACATATACCAGAAAGGTCGAGCCTGAGCATATGGCATGTACAATTGTAACCTTTAACGAAGAACAAGAACATAAAGCTTGGTCCTGAAAGGCCCCACTGCTACCAGTCCTGGGCACCAATTCTTGCAGGTAGGACTAAGTGAGGGGGAGAAGGGCTAGCCGCCCATCCACCCTCCATGTTCCCTGCCCCCTGACCAGGGGACACGGCCAAAGAGGAGGAAAGGAAGGGACATGGGGAAGAAGGAGAAGAGAAAAAGAGAAAAGAGGAGGAAGAAGAGATAGAGTCCAAGGGAGTCAATATGTTGTAAATAGATCGGCGTCCGTACCTGGGTACTCGAGATCTATCCAGGGTTGCCATATTCGGAGGAATTTGTTATGGGTGTTGCGCAGGATGCTTGTTAGTTTCTCATTAACCATGAATTCTGACATGCGTGCTTTGACCTCAGAGAAATTTGAGGGCGTTTTTTTCCAATTTTTTTGCTATTGTCATTTTAGCCGACAGGAAGAGAAAGGAAGCAAGTTTATTTTGATTAATTGTAAGGCCATTGATCTTACCGTGGAAGAGAACAATACACGGGTCCTTTTGTATGGTGATGTGAAAGAGGGACTGTAAGAGGCCAAAGACCCTGCTCCAAAAGCGGGTGAGGCGCGGACACTTCCACCAGATATGGTACATTGTACTCTCCCTTCCACAGCCTCTGAAACATTTAGAGTCGATAGCCGAAGAAAGTTTATGGAGCCTGGAGGGGACTAAGTACCACCTAGTTAATACTTTATATGCAGATTCTATAGCGTATACATTCGTAGAGCAGCTAGCTATGCGAGACCAACAGTCTGACCAGTCTTCGCTGTCCCTGTGAAGACCTAGTTCTTTTTCCCAACCAGAGATATAGGGGTGTAGTCTGGCGGACTCTGGGCGGGAGAGTCTAGAGTAAATTGTAGAGATTGAACCGGGGCCAGATGGATTTCTGAGGCACATATTCTCGAAGAAGGAGGTCAGTAATGGAAATTCTCTATCTCGTGTGAGAGTGGAGATCCAGTGCTTTATCTGCAGGAATCTGAAGTGTTCCTGTGAGGGAGGGTCATATTTATCCTTAATATCTGTCCAGGAGAGGAGGCCCCTACCGGACAGAAAGTTTTTGACTAGAAGGAGTTGGTGGTCTGCCCACCATTTGAAAGAGTCAGGATTATTATAACCCGGTGGGAAAAGAGGATTATGTAAAATTGAGCATAAGGGTAAATGCGGGGATTGTAAGCCTCCTGAGTACCTGAATGTGTCCCAGATATTTAGGTCTGAGGAAAGAAAGGGGCTTAGTTGTTTTGGTCTCGCTTGTTTGGGGATCCATAGAAAAGTGTGCAACTTGATGGGGTGACAATCGGGGATGTGTAGGAAGGTCCAGAGTGGGGCATCTTGCACTTTGTAGAGAGATAGCAGGCGAGCTGCTGTAGCTGCTCTATAATATAGGAGAAGATCAGGGACTCCTAGACCTCCATCATATCTGTGAGCTAATAGGGTGGATTTTTTTTAATTCTGGACCGCTTACCGGCCCAAATGAAGGTTAGTATCTTGTTCTGAAGTAGTCGTATAAAGTGGGGCGGAGCACGGGCAGGAAGCGTCCGGAACAAGTATAAAATCTTTGGCAGTATAGACATTTTTATAGCGTTAATCCTGCCAAACATAGATAATGGCAATTGGGACCAATTTGTTATCAGTGCTGAGATTTGTTTGAGTAGGGGGGGGATAGTTATGTTCAAATAAGGAATCGAGCCTGGGTGTTAGGGTAACACCTAAGTACGGTATAGAATTGGCCCATTGAAAGTCTAGGATTGAGGAGACTTCTTCTTTAAGGGCGGAGCTTAAGGTTATGTTCATGGCCAATGATTTCTGGGTGTTGATAGTGAGGCCTGATATGTATGAAAACCCTTTCAGAAGGGCTAATAGGTTGGGGATAGAGGTCAAAGGCTGGGTAACAGCAATGAGCATATCATCTGCAAATAGCAGAGCTTTGTGGTGGATTCCAGCGTATTCTATGCCTGAGATGTTTTCCTGCTGCCTAATGGCTATGGCTAGCGGCTCCAGGGCTAAGATGAAGAGCAGGGGCGAGAGGGGGCACCCCTGTCTAGTGCCCCTTTGTATTTGGAAATGTTTGGAGGCATGGCCCATGTATCTAACGTTAGCAGTAGGTGTGGAATAAAGCATTTTGATCCAGCTGAGGAAGTGGGGGCCGAAGCCCCACTTGGTCAGGGCATATTCTAAGTAGCTCCATGAGAGGGTATCAAAGGCTTTGTATACGTCTAGTGATAGAAGTAGGCCTGGTATTTTACGGGAGTGAAGGAAGTGGATTAGATGTGCTGCTCGTCTGGTATTGTCGCTGGCTTGTCTGCCTGGCACAAATCCCACTTGGTCTTTATGTATGACCTGAGGGAGAAAAGAGTTTAATCTATTTGCCAAAATTTTCCCTAGAATTTTACGGTCTGTGTTGATAAGCGAGATAGGGCGGAATTGATGGGCCTGCGGGGTTGGCTGTTCAGTTTTGGGTATCATCGAAACTGTGGCCTGCAACATGGAGGTTGGGGGTGTCGAGGCACTGCGTAGTGCGTTAAAGCATGATGCCAAGGTGGGGGCCAGCAGGTCTGCGTATTTGCGGTAGTATGTACCTGAAAATCCATCCGGCCCCGGTGTTTTGTTTGGTTTTAGAGACTTGATTGCCTCCAAAACGTCTACAGTTGAGATCTCTGAGTTAAGGGTTTCAATGTTCGGCTGTGGAAGGGAGGGCAACGGGAGGTTTGAGAAGAAATTGTTGACTGTTTCTCTAGGAAAGGGTGAGGATTGCGTGTATAACTTAGAGAGAAAGGAGGAAAAGATGTCAGTAATAGTTTTGGGATTGGCCGTAACTGTGCCCGACCGTGTGCGGATCCTATGGATGGGTGTGACAGGGGGTCTGTTCTTTAGTCTGCGAGCTAAGGGAATAAGGGGTTTGTTAGCATAAAAGTAATAGAACTGACACCTCCATCGAAGTTGTTTTTCTACTTGTTCGCTGAGCAATAGGTCTAGTTCTGTCCTGGCTTTATTTCTTAGGACTCTGTTGGCTGCAGAGGAGTTAGGTTTCCACCGCTCCTCTAAGAGTTCCAGTTTGGCCTGTGCTTCTCTAATTTTGTGAAGTCTTTTGCGTTTAAGAGAGGATGCTAAGCTTATGAGGTGGCCTCTCATCGTCGCTTTGTGCGCTTCCCACAGTGTGTATGGGGAAGTCACTGATCCTTGATTTTCAGTGAAAAAGTGTGAGAGATGTTGCCTAATTTGGTCTGAGTGTACCTGTTGGGAGAGAAGGGGGTCGTTGAGTCTCCAGGAGTAGTCAGTTCCCCTCGGTATGAATGATAAACATGTTAGGGAGACCGGGGAATGGTCAGACCATGTCACTGTGAGGATTTTAGTTTCTGTAATGTTTGGGATGATTGATTAAGGTACAAAAAAATGATCTATTCGACTAAAGCTGTCGTGGGCATAAGAATAGAAAGTGTAGTCTCGTGAGAGGGGGTGGAGTTCCCTCCATATATCTATGAGTGTGTATTTGGAAAATTGTTGTGCGATTTTCGGGCCTGTGGGGCATGGGGGTGAATGCGAAGACTGGGATTGGATGTTTGGTCTATACCTATCCAGGTTGTGGTCTAATGCCACGTTAGTGTCTCCAGCCACTATGGCGGTTCCTTTTTTGTGGTGAGAGATTAACTGTAGCAAGTGACTGAAAAATTGTTCCTGGCGTGAGTTAGGGGCATAGTAATTTACTATTGTTAGTTCTTGGTCATATAACTGGCCAACTAGTAGTAGGTATCTGCCTTCAGGGTCTGCTATCCGTTTTTCGCAGTGAAATGGGAGGCCTTTTTTGAAGCAGGTGAGGACTCCTTTAGTTCTGCCCTGTGCACAAGCTGTGTAGAATTCAGCAAAATGTTTACTCATGAATTTCAGGCAGGAGGAAATGGCCAATCTGGTTTCCTGCAGCAGGATAATGTCTGCTCGGCAGGATTTGTAGTATTGAAATGCTTTCGAACGTTTTCGTGGAACACCAAATCCCTGGACGTTGTATGAAATGAAACGGAGTGGGTTAGACGCCATGTTTAATTATTCGTTGGTCTGTGCCCCTATTGCTCCCAAGGACCCCAGTGGACTCAAGAATGAGAAGATAGATAGAAAGAAGAAGAAAGGGTAGAGAGGTAGAAAGAGTGAGGGAAGGGATGATGGTCAGGATTAGGGAATAAACAAGAAAGCACCAGAGAGCCTCCCGAGATGACTCTAGGTCATGATTGGGAGCCATGGTGGGGGTCGCAACTGCCAGCTGCATGGTTGGGGAATTGAGGTGGGAATGTCTGAACATTCCCAAAGTGGGGAGGCAATCCGATTGATTAACATCCCATGCGCCAGGAGCGGCTTAGAGAGGCGAGATCTAGGTGTGCTACAACCTAGAGTTGTTAGAGGCCCATACTGGTCAGCCCGATAATTTATACGCTAGGAGGGTATGCATACGAGTGTGCCTCAGTATCGGGGTGGTAAGGAAAGGAGAGGGGGGGGGGGGGGGTTGGGAGGGAAGTTGGGTGGGGTGGGAGGCACAATCATATGCATGCTTAAACGGGTGGTACATATCCGGCATGACATTTTACACTAGCCCCTTATCTAGGGTGGGATCACGGGCAATTGTACTAGGCGGAGTAATGGTTCTATGTGGGTGGCGCACCATTAACAGGTCACATCTGAAAAGATTAACAGGTGGGATTTGTCTATTCATTATTTATTTCCTTATTATTTGGTCCTATGATTCGAGAAGGTGAGTGGCATCTTGGTCAATCACCTGGATCAAATACATAGATAAGGCTGTCAAACAAAGGGTGATTGAGAGAGGGGGTAGTTCACCAAAGTATAGCTTGGTGTATAGAAACCTATGCTCCTTGAGGTACCCTGCGTGTGTTTTGCTGGATAGTCACTCTCGGAAATATGAGCGACACCACATCTGGGTAGAGGACTGTAATGCACAGCTCCTCCTTCTCTTTGAGTAAATTTGCTTTCTGTGCGTATGACAAAAGTAGCGCAAGGAGTCTGAGCCACAATAGGCTTCAGGGCGTGGAGGTGGGCTGCCCTCATTTGCGGTTAGATGGGCCTAAGTGAGTTGTCGTAGGGTAGGGACCTCCATGTGGCATCGCTCATATAGTACGAGGGACATTAAATTTGGCCTTTAGGGTGTGCATGGGTATAGCGCAGGGTAACAAATATGTCTCCTGCTATTCATTTGATGAGCCGTGGTAGGGTCTAGAGGCCATGCCCCTGGCCCGGTAGTCACCAGAATTAAGGGAGCTGTGAATACAGGCAAAAGATCACTCTAAACAGCGTAAGGCAAAGCGCGGCACTGCGGGGGTGAAAACCCAGCAACGATAGTGTGTGCCCGTGCTGGAATGGCGTGATGATGTGTCGTCTAAGGCGAGTATGGCAGGCATCATTACGTTAGCTGCGGGCTTCCTTCCTTGAATCTAGAGAAGCAACAGGGCCGGTGAAGAAAGAGTATTGATTGGTGCTCAAAGAGACAGGGCCGGTCCCGTTGTTTCTCCATATATTGAGCAAGCAAGTTGCCGCCATGAGGGTGCAACGCCACGCTTCCTTGCGTAAGAGGTTGAATGTAGCAGGTTTGAGGTTTTTAAGTTATGTAAAACCTAGAGGTAATCCTCAAGGACCATGGTGCTTGAAGATTCCAGAGCCTAACGTAATCTATCCCCCTAGGGGGTGCGAGTGAAAATAGGCATAGATGCTTTTCACAGTTTCTTAGAGTTAACAACATGACGATAATCATCTTTTGCTTAGCATCTGGCGTCTGGCTAGAGGGACGGTGTACCATCTGGGTCAGATATGGCTAGGGCTGTGGCGTATTATGAGTTCCTCGGTCTAGTAGACCATAGAGGCTTGTCTAGCGGGTCAGAGTGCGCAGCATTGCTATTTTTTGTGGTGGGCAACAAGAGCCGCACCAAAGAAGAAAAAGTGAGACCCAGCATAAGGCAACACATCAGGGAGAAACATTCAAAATAAAGTGACATTACTTTTGCAAATAGAAGTAACAACATAAATATGCATGGCGGTTAACAGGAGGAGGCTGATCTTAAAGTGAGAAAAGTGAGCTGCTATCCGTAGTGGATGCGGCAAAGGCTAACATTTCGCACTTTCCTCGATCTAATAGACCATAGAGGCTATTCTAGGGGGCAGGACAGGCGACACTGCTATTCTTTGTAACAGGCAGCGGAAATGGCGCCAAAAAAGCAAGACCTCGCCTGTTCCCCCCCCCTCATTAAAACTGAGCATTAAACAACATAACTTATTGGAAATGAACATGTAAAGCAAGTAAATCTCCTAATAATGATGTGCAAAAATAAAAAACCTAGCTTAAGGCATCATATCAGAGGAAGACACAAAAATAGGGGGAATTTTCATTTATGTGCAGAAATAGCAACATAGATGTGCAAAGTGTTTAATAGGGAGAGATAAGCTCGAGGTGGAAAGAGTGAACTGCTATCCGAGTTGGATGTGGCAGGGACTGATGGCGTGTGTGTTTTCATGGCGGGCAATCTTCCACTATGTCATGCATTTTTGAAGGGAGAAAGGGCGCCAGGAGGGACCAGGCTGATGGCCTATAAAGGGTCTCTGCTGCGAGGCCTAGTCCAGGAGGGCGCCATACCAACATTATGGAAAGGCTGCGATCGACAGCTTATGAATAGTAAAACTTAGATCTAATAAAGCGTACAATGACTGCTGCTCTGAGTAGATTATTCGCGATGTGCAATCTTCCA
This sequence comes from Hyperolius riggenbachi, assembly GCF_040937935.1. Taxonomy (NCBI): domain Eukaryota; kingdom Metazoa; phylum Chordata; class Amphibia; order Anura; family Hyperoliidae; genus Hyperolius; species Hyperolius riggenbachi. The sequence continues at coordinate 310,186,537 of NC_090646.1, read as the reverse complement.
TCAGCATGAAAGGTCAGAGCGTGCTTGCAATAAGGAGCAGTACTTACGGTTGGAAGTTTGATCAAGATGTCAAGGTGTCTTGTGTTGGGGGAAAGCGGGACAGGGGCATCGTCAGGGCATAGTGATAGATGGAAGGAACAAGATAGGCCGCAGGTGTATAGGCCGCTTCTCTCTTTGAGGCGTAGAAGTTGGCGGTTAAAGTAGGTTCTGCGGCTTCACTGCGGGCTGGTGATGCATCACGGATCGGAGACTGCCTCTGAGTGGCTCGCTTCCGACTTGAGCGTGAGGAGGACGATCGCTGTGTATCCTGCGATCCCGAAGGCCTGGAGCGGGTAGACTTTGTCGCTGGAAGGGTGAGCTTTAGTTTTCGAATAGCCACTGCGCGTCATCTGTGGTGGTGGCGCTATGCATGCGGCCATTGTAGGTGAAGCTTAGCTTGAAAGGGTGCCCCTATTTATATTTGATACCCTGGGAGATTAGGGTGTTCGTGAAGGGCTTCATAGCTTTCCGCTTTAGCAGGGTTGATTGTGCCACATCTGGGAAGATTTTGTATGGGTGTGACTGGAACTCAAGATCTTTCTTCTCCCATGCGGCTTTCAAGATGGCCTCCTTCATCTTGTAGAAGGTGAAGGCAATGACGATGTCGCGTGGTGTCCCGTCCGGGCGTTTCGGGCCGAGCGCCCTGTGAATCCTGTCGGACTCTAGCCGTTCAAGTGGGATGGAGGGCACAAGCTCCTGAAAGAGTGCTGTAGCTGTTGAATTGACGTCTTCGATAGACTCTGGTAGGCCTCTGATTCGCAAGTTGCCCCTGCAGGCTCTATTTTCTGCATCCTCTTGGCGGAGGTGGGCTTCAGCTAGGTCAGCCTTCATGGTAGTTGCATCCGCTTAAGTACTGCGATGTCTTGTTCGTGGGCCTCAATCACGGTGGTAGTGTTGTCTAGTCTTTCTTCGACGTCTTCCACCCTGGAACCCAGCTTGGTAAGCTCACGAGTGAAGTGTGCTGCTAGCTTGTTGGTAGCAGAGTCGAGTTTCCGGTGGAGCTCACGCTGTAGCAGGGATTTGATTTCGTGGAGCAGGGTGGCGTCTCGGTCGGGTGCTTCGGCCTGAGAGGTTTGAGAAACAGTCTCGTCGTCTGAGTCGTGTGTAGCAGATTTGGGATTGCGAGACTTGCTGCTAGTGCCGGAGCGCGCGCAAGCCATCTTGTTCTGGCCTCGGATCCGCTGAGGGAGCCCTTGGGGTGTTTCTTCCTCAATTTCCTCCGAATGTCTGTGGGGCATTATGTGCCTGGGGTATTCAAAATGTTGAGCAGATCGGGAAAGGATGCCTCAAAAGTGATTAATCTGAACCTATGCAGCGTGGCAGTGCAGAGCTAGCTCAGACAGCGTCCATCCGTCAGGCCAGCTCGCCACGCCCCCCCAAATCTGTCTATTTTTAATTTATTTTTATTTCTCCCCCTCCGGCCGCCAGCCAATTACAGCGATCAGCTCTCATAGGCATCAGCCTATAAGAGTCGATCACTCTCCTAGCCTCTCCAGGGGACAGCCAAGTCGCAGAACTGTACTATGTAAATAGATGTCTAACAGTTTCCTATCACCGCTGGTGTACTGGAGTGGAGCGGGGATGCTCACGCATCATGCACGCGATCCCCTGCAAAACTCCGCCCCCGGACTTGACGCTTTTTCGGCGTTGGGGCTGCCACCTTCCTGACGCCTATTGGGATTAGGCGGTCGGGTAGGGGTTAAAGAGGGCTTGGATCTTTGAATTGAAGAGCATCCACGGCTATTATTTTTAGGTAATTCCCGGAAGAGTTGATCCAGGGATTGATCTGACTGTCATCTGGAGTTGGGAAGAAATGTTTCCCTTTTAAGGCTAACTGCCCAGACCTTATACATTTTTTTGTTGTTGTTGCCTTCCCCTAGATCAATTAGGATATGTGCAGGTTCAGGATGGTGCTTTTTTTATTTTATTTATTTTTTCTGGTTACTTGATGTATGAATGTCTTTTTTTCAACCAAACTATGTAGCATTGTTTCATCATATCTAGATACAATCCAGCTCCATCTTGTGGATTTTCCCAATATTGCACCTATATTCATATTGTCCATTCCACTGATTGGAGGGAAGGGATGCGGGCGGGGACTGGAGCTATGCAGGAGGCGGGGGGAGCGACGAGAGTGACACTACATAAGTAAACACAGCCCGCTGCGACATGCTCCATGTCGACAGCGCGACTGTGATTTATGGGGCATAGCAGAGCGCATGGGGGACACTACATAGCAACAGAGGCTGGGCTGTATAGGCAGACCCAGCCTCTGTGTATGGATATCATTCTTAGAACCCCACCTCGGGTTCTCTTTAATCACATTTAACTTTGGTCATAATCCCTTTCCAGGACAAAACATGTCGGGGGAAGTGGACCCAACAGGAAACCAAGAGCACCCCCCCCTTTCTTGTTTCTAGGATGGCATTTATTGCATACTATAAAATCTCCTACCAACACAGATACCTCAGAGAACATGGCAGGGGATGGGGACACACATTTAAAGGAATACCCCCAAATTAAAGTCTATCCACATACATTCCTTTTGCAGGAGGATCCTGTCAAAGTCCCTCCTCCTTGGACTTATATTTAGTTTTAATAAATAAATAAAATAAATTTGTAAATATCACTGAACCTCAAATCATTGCTGTTACGCTCACTCCAACCTGAATTATCGCAAATTCTTTCAGTTTTAAGAAAGCAAACTTTTGTTCTCCATAGCATTTTAGTAATGGGGCTTTTAGGACCATTGTAGCCCCTTACACACTCCAATGAGTTCTGGGTCACCATGAGCTTGCTGGTTAGTCTGGTACTATCATGAAATTCTTTAAAATGCTGTGCCACTACACTTTTCTCACTCTTATTTTTAATATTGTTTATATGTTTATCTATCCATGTCCCTAGGTTCCTGCCAGTCTTCCTTATATAGATTTTATTAATGAACATACCAACTGGTATATCACTTTCTTTGTTGCACAATTAATGTAATCACATATTTTGAATCCCCCCCCCCCCCCCCCTTACTATCTGAGAATGTGTCTCCTTCTATCACATGTCTACACCAGCTTGACATTTGAACACCCCCTTCCTTCTCAGGGTTCTGAGTACTTGCCTTTGAAATTCACTTTTCATTAATGTGTCTCTCAGGCTGCTGCTTCTTTTTGCTATCACATTATGGGGTGTTTCGCTCACCAATTCTGCTATATCTCTATCCAGTTTGAGGATCCCCCAATTTTTCTTCAAAATTTCTAACATTTGTACCCAATGATCTCCATACCTTGGTATTAATCTCACTAGGTCACTATCCTCTTTTTGTTGACTATTCTCCATTTTAGTTTTCTTGGTAAGCAAAGTCTGTCTCTCTGTTTTTAAGTCTCATATACAGTATAGGCTCGTCTAATGGATCTATTGGGGTAGCCCCTTTCCCCTAAATTATGCCGTAAATGTATAGCTTCTTCCTTATATAAATTGGTTGTGGCACAATTTCACCCAATCCTCACAAACTTGCCCTCTGGAACTAATCTGATTTGGCATTACAAGTGATGACTTGAAGCATGCAGCAGCATGTTACCCCCACTTTCCTTTCTATATGTATATGACAACGACTTGCCATTTTGCTTCTTCAAATGTAGATCCAAAAATGTGATTGTACTTTTATCACAATGAAATGATACGAAAATATTTCTCACATTCAAATTCAACTTTTCAACAAGCTTCTTAAAGAAAACCTGAACTGAAAATTAAAAGTCAAAATAAGCATACACAAGTCATACTTACCTTCCATGTAGTCTACTCCTCAGTGTCTTTCTCCTGTCCCGCGTCCTGTTTGTTCACTGTGATCAAGGGAATTTTCCGTCCTCCATTTTGAAAATGGCCATTACCCATAACAGCTTTCTGGTCAGCACACAGTTAAACTGTAACATCGCCCACTTGAGCCATAGGGAAACATGGACATTACCTGGTACATCAGTTTTTCTCTCAGCTATAACTGACAGCAACTGATATTTTACTGACAGCAACTGATATATTTCAGACCTGACAAAATATTGTCAGAACTGGAAGGGATTATTGTCAGAAGAAAATGGTGAGCTTCTGAGAGGAACTGATGGCAAGGTAACTATGTAATGTTCATTTGAAGTTACCTCGTGTGTTTATTTTAAATATTTTTACTCAGTACAGGTTCTCTTTAAGGCTCTGTCTATCACCCTTCCATACCATCAATATATCATCAATAAAGCACAGCCAGAGGGCGACCCGCTCCCTGAACTCATGCATGCCAAACACTCATGCATGCCAAACACAACCTCCAACTCCCACTTACCTAGGTGCAGGCACCCCTAAGCCGGGGAGCAGCCCGCCCCAGTGGCCATGGCTGGGGAGCAGGCCACCCCTCAACTGTTGATAGAACTTTCCATCAAAGAAATTCCATGTCAGTATAAACTTTATTAAATCCACCACATAATTGTTATGTGCTTCTTCAGATTCTCCATAATATTTCTCCATAAAAAATGACAGCTCCCTACCCCATTTCATGTGGAATAGAGGTAAATAAAGACTCAACAGCCAATTAAACCGATAAACTATTATCTGGTATTTCTATTTTTTCAATTTTATTCAACACATCCATTGTATCTCTAATGTAGGAAGACAAAGATTCTACAATTTCTCATCCACAAATTGTGCTACTCTTTCTAAGGGCTCACCTCTGGCTGATATTATAGGTCTCTTTGGGGGATTATTGATATCTTTATGGATTTTTGGGTTACTATACTATATATTTTTCCGCTGTCATCAAAACAACATTCCCTCCCTTATCACTTTTTTTAATGACTACATCATTCATATTTTTGTAGCTCCATTAATGCAGCTTGTTGACCCTTT